>NC_143223.1:11419497-11770031 GCF_030267445.1 Bombyx mandarina | reverse complement strand
ACCTATGTGGTAAAATAAGCTTTGAAATCCTGAATGAGCCGGTCATCACTCCGAGTGGCATCACTTATGAGAAAAAGGACATTGAGGAACATTTAGAAGTGAGTTATAATTTTTAGACTATATAGAAGAAAACTATAATGACTTGATTACATTTTCAGAAATTTAACAGAATTATTTAAGGGAACAATGGATCAGATTCGGGATGTAATTTATGATTTATTACTACATAGTATAAAACAAAGTCGCTCTCTCTGTCCCTATATACTTATGTATGCTTAAATCTTTAAAACTACGCAACGGATTTGGATGCGGTTTTTTTAAATATATAAAAGTGATTGAAGAGGAAGGTTTATATGTATAATAACACCCATTAAATAGTGGAGAAATACTGTTATTTTTGAGGTTTCTAATGCGATGTCGTAAATAATCAATAATAAAATTTCATGTTTCCGAAGCGAAGCGAGGGCGGGTCGCTAGTATATTATATATATTTATATAAACTTTTGTGACATGATGTGACTATGTATCTGAATAGCATAATGGCTGTGTGGTCTCAATCTTGAATTGTAGCGCGTAGTCCTCGAATAGCCTATAAACTGTGCCATTGGTATTTCTAACTCACGTCTCAAAGCGGGTGTTACGTCTACGAGCTCCGGAAACCAATTTGCACCGTTTGAGTCGTGAGCCCTTTCATTCACCTACGAAATAAATACGAAAATTAGTATGACGTCATATGCCATGCGCGTAAGGAGCCTTCTCGCATTGCCTATGTAATGAATGTAGGTTAATTTGAAGGTTGTTTTTTTTCAGCGCGTTGGTCACTTCGATCCGGTTACCCGTGTGAAGTTGACGGCAGATCAGCTGATACCCAACTTCACTATGAAGGAGGTCGTTGACGCTTTTCTGCAGGACAACGAATGGGCCCTCGACTATTGAACATATCTCGTATTTGTAACCTCGATGTAACCAATACGATTTTCGCACAGACGTGAATCGAATTCTTTATTTGTGTGAAATTTTATTCTGATTTTACGTTTTTCGTTATTTGTGCACGAAAGTCTCGTCTTACGGAAAACTCATAAGCGCGAATGTGACTAGGGTTGCCACCCGCACTTAATATTAAAGTATTGTACGTTATTTCGGGTAGTTGTACTCTATACTTTATGTGAAAAATAAAGTACACACGAAAATACTTTATTTGAAAAGTTTTAGTCGTATGTATGTTTTTGTTAGGCGAAATACATCGATCGCTCAGTTGATGTCGCCGCTCGCCAACGCCTCAGCACCTAAGCACTCGTTTTTTTAACAATTAATTCTGAACGCAACATAACCTCAAATGTCAACAATGTCACTGTCATTAATTGTCACAGTTTCGTGTTTAATTTTATCAATTGTAATAAAAAATATGTATTTAAACATAAAAATAATAATAAATAAATTGTACTTTATGTTAATACTTTGTAATTTTTTTCATACCCATAATATCCAATGTACTTTATCTGCAAAAAAAGGTGGCAACCCTAAATGTGACAGTTACGTGGCGAAGTCACGTCAATAACGCGAAAGTGCTCATCGATAGAAGTTAAAAATGATTCGCTCGTGTTTATGAATTCCAATAAGAAAAAAAAAAATTTTTTTTTGCAGCAATGCAATTTTTTTTATGCATTTCTGTAGACTCTATACGATATAGGAAAAGTAGTTGAGCTACGTCAGTTTTTATGTCTACCTTTATCTATATAATATATAAACCATAACCTAATTCCTAAAATAGTTAGGCAGATTAGTGACAAATATGGGAAAGCAACTGTCATAATGACGTTTTAGTAACATTGCAATTTTATATTCTATAAACTAAGTACCATAACTATATATTATTACATTATTTAGTGTCGATATTTCTTGTAACATGTACGTAAGTGCATATAAGTTTAATCGAAAAACTGTAAAAGGAATTCGTTGAGAAAAATTATTGAAATTATTTGGGCGAGAGCGACGAATTAATACACGCGTATTTTGTTATGTTCTTTTCTCCCTTTTTTTCACTTTATGCAAAACTTATTATTTCGTTTTAATGAACCCTCGACTCGTAGGTTAGGGATTAATTATTATGAAAATAATTAAAACTTGATTTTTTGTACGTTGCTTTCAAATCATTAAATTGATTACAGTTGGAATAAAAGATCTTTGGGAAATATGCTATGGTTCGTATTTGAGAAAAAGTTGTATTTATGTTAGAAAACGGCCAGAAATCAAAAAGGCTAATAATATTGCATCAAGAATCTGGGTTTAGTTTTCACAGGCCCACGTTGCCTATATATGGATCTTAAATTAAACGAGTAAGTACCCTAGACAGTTTTCTTAAATCATCTCCGTCTTTTAATACAATTTTTCTGATTGTCTAATCAATTTATCAAAGCTAAGAATGTGTCTTGACGTTTGTATCTGTCACATGTCTATGTAAAAGTGACGTAACACACGCCAAACATGATTTTATGAGTAAAACAACTGATTGGTTAGTTGGTTAAAATGAAAGTGTATGTATTTAGGCCACAGAATACATTATACTGACTTATTGTGACGCGATACATTGCTAACTCGCGCTTAGGGCTCATAGATACTAATTCTAATAATCTAATCTGTAGTTTGGGCTGATTTCTCTAATATCAGATAGATCTATTCATAGGATTATAATATGTAATATAAAAATTGTTTAGCACTTGATTTCACTAAGTAATAGAATGAGCGCGTGAGCCGGCAAATCATCACTGGGGAGAAATTAAGCTGAAATTTGATTAATTATTATCTACTTAGATAATTACGTATACTCTTACGAGAAAGTCTGATTGTTTGGTACATTAGTAACTAAATGGAAATTACGTGTGTTTGAGCTGATTATTCAATCAACAAAAATCATTTTTTCTGTAGAAGAAAATGGATCCATCATAAAAAAATACACTCGCACTTGTTTGAGTAAAATCATTAGGTCACTTGAAATTTAGTCGGGTTATAATTACTTGAGGAATAACTGGCCGTTTTCCAATTACAGTACAAGAGCGCATTATGCGGCATAATGCTCAACTAGGCTTCAGCATAATTCGGCATTGTGCGTCACTGAGTCGCATTATGCTCTGTAATTGGAAAACTAATACAGGTAGTTTTGGTAAAGTAACTTGTAACTGTCGTGGTAACTGTCGTTTGGTAACTGTCGTGTAAAGTTGGAAAGGCGCTCTTAATCAGGACGAGGGAAAATACATTGATTTTAATATTTACTAATAACTATATTTCGACAGGTGAAAGGTTAATTGGTTTAACTGTCATTTTTGCAACTTTGCAGAAGAGTCGTTTAAAGTTTAAAGGTTGGCAAAAATATCATAACAGAAAAAAAAAGTCTTCAGCTATTTAAATGGAGTAAACTTATTTAAAGTCCAAAGTAAAAACATTAAAATGTTGATGCTAATACCAAATAAAAAACATTTTTAATTATAAAAATAAATGTCGCATATTAACCGAAATGTCGCCGCACTAAATGGTCTATCACTTTCCGATTTGTAATGGTGAACTATATTTGTTTATCGTGAAGTAATATTTTGTCCTCAATGTATGTTTGTCATTTCAATTAGAAACCTATTTGTATTGTGATCGTGTTTCTTTTTACAATAACTATTCATTATTAAGGTTCACATTCATGTATGAGATACATAATATATTTGTAAGTGTACGTGAATTACAATAAATTATTATAAAATATTGTTTTTTTTTATTTTTTCGATTCCTAATATCTTTAATATAATTACTGCCGCAATTGTGGTAACCTTACTGTGCAGATTAAATTGTTATCTATATATTGTGTGAGTTACTGCAATGTACACAGTATACAAATATTTTTTGTAAAATATAAGGTAACAATTTTATCTGTCAGAAAGATTTGTTAGCAAACTGCTTGATTTGAAGAAAATGGGGATATGTTTTTCCCCCTATCTATTCGCTGGTAGTTTCAATAGCTATTGCAGCTACGTCCGGACGGGTAGGTGAGCTCACGGGATCAACCTTTTTTGAAGTCATCGTGGCCTAAAGGATAAGACGTCCGGTGCATTCGTGTTGAAGCGATGCACCGGTGTTCGAATCCCGCAGGCGGGTACTGATTTTTCTTATGAAATACGTATTTAACAATTGTTCACGATTGACTTCCACGGTGAAGGAATAACATCGTTAAATAAAAATCAAACCCGCAAAATTATGATTTGCGTAATTACTGGTGGTAGGACCTCTTGTGAGTCCGCTCGTGTAGGTACTACCACCTTGCCTATTTCTGCTGTGAAGCAGAATGCGTGTCGATTTGAAGGGTGGGGCAGCCGTTGTAACTATATGCCTTAGAACTTATATCTTAAGGTGGGTGGCGTATTTACGTTGTAGATGTCTATGGGCTCCAGTAACCACTTAACACCAGGTGGGCTGTGAGTTCGTCCACCCATCTAAGCAATAAAAAAACCTGGGAGAATTTGCTCTCAGTAGCCCTAGCAAAAGCAGTGCTTCGCAGAATTTGTCATCGGATCGGAATCACGACCCACTGAGAAGATGAGGCGAGAAACTCAGTGGGTTGTCTATGGGTTAGAGGGATATGTCTGAAATTAATATGTCAAGAAATACAACCTTGTTGAAGTTAGACGACGACTGTCAGCTTAAAGTAGAGAATCAACCTGCCTTCGTATGAAGCGATGTTTTTACACATTTTAGATCCGAGTACATAATTCTTGGCAAGAAAATGTGGTCAGCGCGGATTTTTTTTTTATAATATATAATATATTACTTACTTTATGACGACGCAATGGATGATTGGACTAGATCAGCCTTTCCCAAAGTGGGCGATAACGCCCCCTTGTGGGCGCTGCAGGCCTAAAGGGGGGCGGTAACAGACCCAGAAAAAAAATAGGGGTTTTGTCTAGAGGCTTGGAAGGTGACTTGTAATTTCATCTAGGAAGACTCATGGACACCGACTAAGCTCTCGTTATAATGGTTTTTAATAGGTGAAAAAAAGAGGGAGCTAAACAATAATTTATTCTCAAAGTGGGCAGTAGACAAAATAAGTTTGGGAACCCCTGGACTAGATGAAATCGCGCCTACGTCCCATGTACAACGTGTCTTTGAAATTGTTGTAATATAATTATGAGTTCAGAAAACCAGAGAAGTATGCGCTATTTCGAAGTGAAACATGAGCGGCACGCATGTCATAAGTACGTCGTAAATGTGTGGGTAGATGAAGTTACCTAAACAAATTCGATAATCACGAATTACATTAATATATGGTGGTAAATTGTTAGTATAGGAGTAAATTGGTAGTACGGCAATAAATATTTATGGCCGAAAGTAGATTTTTGTTATGCTTATCCTTTGAACAAGGCTCGAAGAATACTTAGCGGGAGTCACCAGTTTGGTTGTAGCCATGTCATATCTGTAGAAATAAAAAATGAGCGTACCTCTAACTCTCAGATACCTGAAATCGAGTTTTGTTCCCGACAGAAATAGGTATTTATGTCACAGTTTCTAATTTAGCCAGTTTCATTATATGATATGATGGTAGAAGTCGTTCGTGATCAATTGTTGAGTATATGTTTGCTAAAGAATGCTTATATGAGCTCAGGCATTGTCACATGCCATATTGACAACAGTCACGACGACTTCCACAAAATTATATAATTTTAGGGAGAAACAGAACATTAAAGCTTTCAATGCGTTTGGGTTTGAAAGACAGGGCAGCCGTTGTACCATAAAACTGAGACCTTACAACACATGTAAGGTGGGTGGCGGCATTTACGTTTTTGATGTCTATAGGCTCCGGTAAACACTTAACATCACGCGGGCCGTGAGTTCGTTCACCTAGCTAAGCGAATAAAGAATCAATGGGTGAATTGTGGTATGATGATTGTTTGAATCATGGCTTGTGTTATGTACTTAAATAAAATAAAGAGCTCTCTTTAATATACTTCGCTGTGAACATTGGATTGCATGAAAGTTTTCAAAAATAATTATCAATATGTCATGAACGCTATCTATATATTAATACGTGAAGCAAAACCTTTGTATCCCTTTTTATGAAAATTGCGCCGACGGAGGAGTATGAAATTTTCCACACTTATAGAGAATATAGAGAAGAAGAGCACAATGCTAATATTTTTTTTAAATAATGCATAAAAGATACATTAAATCAATAAAGAAAACATTACACACACTACATACCATGGGTTTGCCGCACACACGCATGCATACTATTTAATGTCAAACTTTTGTTCTTGACGTCTGTTGTCAAATTGAGAATAGATTAAATATTGTTTGTCTTTGTTAATATTTTTATAGTGTAGTTTTGGCGAAATTTGTGATTAAAGAAGAATAAAATACAATCATAATAGTGTACAAACTTACAATTCCAATTAATTATAGTCGAATTTCGACTACTGCGGGACCTCTAGTCCTGACAAATAGGTATACAACGGAAGAGATATCAGTCAAAGCACACATACTTATGTGTTTTTTTGCGTGTTGTACAATGCATTGAATTTTGACACAAGCGGATGATCAATACGGTCGCGTACAGCCGTTGAACAAAAAAATTCCGATTCACATAAGCTACGTTGTTATGGAGCGGAAAAAGCGATTTTATCACTATCTGTTCGTCTCTTGCATTCACGTTCATTTTTGTTTCATTTCAATTTCTACGTACCTAACTACTTAAACTAGTGGTCCCGTAGTAGTCGAAATTCGACTATAATTACCTAATTGAAATTATAAGTTTGAACATTATTAAGGTTCTATTGTCAAAGACTATTTATTATACTTCTAAAATCATAGATTTTGCCAATACAAAATTTAGCCTTTAGACAAATATTAACAAAGACAAATAATATTTAATCTATTCTCAATTTGACCATGGACTTTATGCAATAAGAAAAGTTTGACAATAAACAATAGTATGCATGCGTGTGTGTGTCAAATACGTGGTAGTGTGTGTAATGTTTTCTTTATTGATTTAATGTATCTTTTTTGCATTATTTAAAAAAAATACTAGCATTGTGCAGTTCTTCTCTATATTCTCTATAAGTGTGGAAAATTTCATACTCCTCCGTCCGTGCAATTTTCGTAAAAAGGGGTACAAAGTTTTTGCTTCACGTATTAATATAAAGATGTTTAATGTAAAATGATCAAGCACGCAGTCGGTTGTGGTCGAAGGTCGAGTGAATCTGCAATAATTTAGTTATCCTTTCACGGCTAAACGAGACACTAATAAAGGTCATTATTCGTGCAGGCGGAAATTATTTGTACTATATTTTTTATTACACGATTTGATCCCTTTAGTGAGGAGGTCATTCATAAACACGCCTGAAGTAAGCGCGTGTTTCTTAAGATAATTTTGAAGCTGCATGCCAGATTTGAACACTAGGCGTCTTATTCTTAAGATAACGACGACTTCAAAGCTCCACCCGAATATAATCTAACAATATAAAATTTTACGTAAAACGATTCATTTATAATTGCAGAAAACATAGGAATTCTTGTATACGAAATCGAATGCAGATAAACAAATAAATAATAGTTTGAAAAAACTAGCAGAATACGCTTTTATAGAAAATCCAACTAAAAACAGAAAATAAATTTGAATTCAAAATAGTTTAAGAAAAAATGATTTTATTGTAAAGCGTGAGGTGCTTTTCAGAAAATATCATATCATATTTCAGGAAATCTGTTCATAAAATATTTATAACTACTGATACCATGCACCCCACGCTTTTTTAAAAACGTATTTCGTTAGTTTTTTTAAACTATTATTTATTTTTAATTTTTTAGTTGAATTTCAATTTTTTTAATTTGTTTTAAATATTGATTTGTCATCGGTCCTTAATAAGTATACCAAATTTCGAGTTAACACGACGTTTTGAAGGGGGTCAAAATCATGTTCAAAGATTCCGTTACAAACATACATACGTCTGAAGCTAATAAAAGCGTATTAAAAAAAGCAATTTCGTCGAATATGTTTTTGAAAGCACGCATCCAAGTTTCGTCCGACGCATTTGCACAACAATATACTTGCATGTTCGTTGGCTAGTCAGCATGGTCGAA
Organism: Bombyx mandarina; assembly: GCF_030267445.1. Lineage (NCBI taxonomy): Eukaryota > Metazoa > Arthropoda > Insecta > Lepidoptera > Bombycidae > Bombyx > Bombyx mandarina. Next base: position 11,761,922 of record NC_143223.1, on the reverse strand, counting down.
CTGTTGCTGGCTGGCTCTTATCCAGATGTGATCGTATTCAATAACACGTTACGCGAACCGAGCGCCCGACCGTGACAATATGTTGGACGCGTTTCAATTAAATTAATACGTATTGCACGAACATGCACTCACATTAATTGGTTGGATGTAATCTGAGCCCGTCTTTCTCTGCGATTTTTATTTTTTATCTTTTTTTATTGCTTACTTGAGTGGACGAGCTTACAGCCCACCTGATGTTAAGTGGTTACTGGAGCCCATAGACATCTACAACGTAAATGCGCCACCCACCTTGAGATATAAGTTGTAAGGTCTCACGTATAGTTACAACGGCTGCCCCACCCTTCAAACCGAAACGCATTACTGCTTCACGGCAGAAATAGGCAGGGTGGTGGTACCTACCCGTGCGGACTCACAAGAGGTCCTACCACCAGTAAAAAATATGGTGAGTTTATCTGCGGCAAAATAATCGTGGGCTTTGATTAGATAGGAGTCTAAGATATTTATTAATATAACGCTCTAATTGGAAACACAAGTAAATATGTATCTTAACGTGTGTTCCAGATAACATATAATACAAGTAAGACAAACGGATATGTTTTTTGAAGATTGAATTAATTCGTTAGCTTCGAATTTTTTTAGCGTCCACTATCTCAAGGCCTCCCTAAATGTTAAGAGTCCATGGAAATGATGACTAATGCTTTAGTCTTAGTTTACCCCGGATGAAATAAACAGAATTGCAGTGCCAAGTAGTACCGTTAATATGCCACTTGTTAATTAATATTAATTAGGTAGTAGTTGGGTAAGTGAATAGGATGAGGTCAATGTCTGCCTCGAGTGAATGATATGATAGTAATATTGTAATTTCTGAGTGATGACCAGGCGTATCATATAAGGCGCTCTGACCATATTGTTATTACTAAAAGTCATTTTTACGTTGCAATTGTATGTATGTCATTATTAACTATCTAAGCATTTTTTCTGTTAGTTTGAAACCTTTATAATTAAACTGACTATGAAGATATTTCTATTCAAGTTCATCAGTTTAAATGAATTTAAAGAAACCTATGTACTTTCATTGTAATGTTAGAAAATTGGTAATCATAATGTATGCTACAAGCTACTTCACAATCAAGAAGGCTACGGAGCTACGCCATGTAGCTTGGTGCTACGAAAAAAACAAATCTATATAAACTGTTTTATTTACACGGTTATTATAATATATTTTTAATACTTATTTTAGTTATTAATATAATAATTAATTAGTATTATTTATAAATTAATTAACGCCAAAAAATTAGACTTTTATTTTATTAAATATCTTTCTATAAAATATCGCCATAGGTAACCGTTGTAATCCAGTATACAATATCCCTATATTACCCGTCTAACTAATCTGTAAATTTGCTTAAACGTTATGTCGAATAAATTATTATGTATTATTCATGAAAACCTGCAATTTTATAAATAAATAACTCATTACACATAATATCTACTTACTTAAATACTTATACAAACCTGAATTTCAATTTCTTTAAAGATTCGTACATACATTCTCCAAAGAAACGATGTCTCATAAAAGCGTTCGGAGTGTTGAGGGAGGTTGAGGAGGCTCGCGGCGCGCAGGGCGGTCGCGCAGGGGTGCAAGGCGGGGGCGGCGGCTCCGATTCATGTTTACGGGGCTCGGCCGTCAGCTGTTCGTGGGACGTGAATGTGGGACGCGGGCGCCGCGACCGCTCGCACTGCGCATCGATTAATTGATACCTGAGAGACCACGTGCGGCCGGCAGTCACGCCGCGGTCGCCGGCGACCCCGCCCGCCGCGCGCTCGCTGACATGTGACTCGCGTCTACTGCCGTCGGAGTTCATCAATGGGCTGCCCGAGCTGACCGGTGCCGGGACTGCCCTTAGCCCCCAACAGCGTGAGTACCCAGCTCGCGAGCGCCCGTCCTTGGTAAACACGCATTCGCTCCACTAACCGTTAGTAAATAATGGTTTTTCCGATAGCATTAATAGCCAGGAGACAATTTATGCGGCTGCGCGTGTGATGTTTACCGCGACCCGTTCGTCGTTGCCACTTTCTCATTACATTAGCCGCGGTTTTGTTTTTTTTCTGCCCAGAAACATTCTTTTCCTATCGATTGTTAACCTTCGCTCGTTTCTGTCGGAATATTCATCAAATTCTTTTAAGGTTTACGTAACCGAAGGCGGGTCGTATCATTTGTTATTGGAAACACGCGCTTATCTGCGAGGTGTGTTCACAGAGCGCCCCCGGAGACACGCACCCTCACAATCATTACATAAAACATTCCAAATCGTATTTTATCGATGTGCCCGTCCTTATTGTCGCATTCGTTGTAATTCAACTGGCTATCTATTTGTATAGAGATTCATGTTTGTCTCATATAAACGTTGCGTCAATGGAATATTTTAGAAGTTCAGTCAATGCGTTTTTATATTAGGCTTCATAAAATCATAATAAACAGTCCGACGACTCAAAAAAAACTCGTCTGTGGTTGGTTATCCAAAATTTATTACGATAAATTTGATGGAATTTATTTATAGTAATGCTTAGAATATAAAATATTAAAATCTTATTAATATTCAATCAATTGATTTTAACGAAACTTCGCAAAAAGATAGTTTAATAGTTCGGTATGATCATGCTTAGGAATTTTTTATTATGGTAAATGTTATTCCTCTGGTAACGCTGTGCGTTTTATCTATAATAAATACGACGGCTGTGTTAGCTGTTTCGGGATTTTACGTGTATACGAATAAACAAATCTATTGGTACTTTATTGACTAGAGGGTGACGCAAATCACCCTTTATCCCGGGAAAATGCAACGTGCATTGTCCTTTCTGAATTCATAATTTAACAAGGATGATCCTCAGAGCAGATAGCGTGATGGGTGGGATTTTGTTAGCTCACAACACGTCTAATACTATCAGTGCTCAAGATATATAGGAGTAGAATAAATTAGGTTAGAGGTTTATGGTAAGAATAGTAACTAGGTATGAATGATTTGAAGTAGTAGAGTGACAGATAAAACACGCTGAACGCTCTCAGAACTGACGTTTTAATTTTTTATTGCTTAGATGGGTGGACGAGCTCACAGCCCACCTGATGTTAAGTAGTTACTGGAGCCCATAGACATCTACGTAAATGCGCCATCCACCTTGAGGTATAAGTTCTAAGGTCTCAGTATAGTTACACGGCTGCCCCACGGCAGCATAGTTACACGGCAGAAATAGGCGGGGTGGTGGTACCTACCCGTGCGGACTCACAAGAGGCCCTATCACCAGCGAAAATTGTTCATAAGAACTCGCAATCGACAATTGCAATGGTGCATGAGCTTGAAACATCAAAAATTCAAAGTAGCGTATAATTAAAATGCAACCGAAATTAGATCGGACTAAGGATAACTAGAATATTTATTATTTGTATAGTACATTTCATAAAACGCATATTACTAAGCCCTTTTTTTAAAATACAAATATATTACAAGGCAACTGATAGATACATACGTAACTGAACATATTTGGAACATGAATTAAATTATTTATCTAGAATTATATAAGTTTAGTACATATTTTTCTCACAAAGTTAAAATATTGTCAATACTCATAAACGTCACATTTTTACATATACTTTTACGGTTTTATTTCGCGTTTTTTGTTGTCGTTATATTCACCCGTGACCACGAAAACTGTAGTCTTCGGAACATCCAAAATAACGCGAGATTAAACCGAAATAGTAATTTTGTTTGCCCGTGAAAACCGCAGAGAATACTAAACGTTATAATAAAAACGTTATATTATTTTATTGATTCATTTTAAAAATGTTTCGAGCAATTTCTATAGCCTCAAAGAGGGCATTTTAATTCCGCCTTAAAAGGGCACTGCCCGTAGTTTCTTGCGGTTTCGAAGTGGGTCAGTTTAAATTGTCATGTTTTTTGTTTCGCGATCTCGTTCGTTCTGTAGTATAAGTCGATTTTTTTTTACTCCTACATGGACAAAATACATTATTTGGTATATGTGTATGTATGTACCTTTTCTTGTTTTATCATCCATCTAATCACGTTTCTAAGGAAAATTGACGTCGGATAAGCCACTGCTTATGCTAGAAGAATAGAGAGTTCATCCGTACTACCTGGAGCCACTGCGATCATCCACAGTGCGTTTCCAGAGATCTTTTTTGCCACGTACCATCAGGCTATGGAATAAGCTCCCCTCCACGGTGTTTCCCGAGCGCTATGACATGTCCTTCTTCAAACGAGGCTTGTGGAGAGTATTAAGCGGTAGGCAGCGGCTTGGCTCTGCCCCTGGCATTGCTGAAGTCCATGGGCAACGGTAACCACTCACCATCAGGTGGGCCGTATGCTCGTCTGCCTCCAAGGGCAATAAAAAAAAAAGAGAGAAAAACTATTCTATATCATATCTTTAACATTTTTTCTTGAATTTTTATCGTAGACCTTTTCTTAAATTAACGGTTACGTAAATTTCACATAAGAAAACAAAATGTATTATACAAAAGTCAGTTTAAATCATCAATGAGTTGTTATTTGGTAATACTACAAAATTATCTACTCACATACAAGTCGTCGTGGCCTAAAGGATAAGACTATACTTGAGACCTTAGAACTTATATCTCAAGGTGGGTGGCGCATTTACGTTGTAGATGTCTATGGGCTCCTGTAAGCACTTAACAACAGATGGGCTGTGAGCTCGTCCACCCATCTATGTAATAAAAAAAAAGACATGAAATAGGATTAAATGTACAAAACTTAGATAAATTAATAAATTATTTACAATGTCATTACCTTTTCATATACTTACAATTTGTATAGAAAACAACTTAAAAACATACAAAGAAAATCTACTCCCAAAATAAAATTCAACAATTACTATTGAATTTACTATTTAATTGTGAAAATTAGACTCAAATAGTTTTTTTGTCCTTATCCTTATTATATATTTATCCTTTTATCCTTATTATTTTATCCTTATTATATATTTTATTGATAAAACAAAATGGACGTCGAATAATCTCAACGAGTAATGCTTTTGCCGAAACACCATCAAAAGCCGTACAGTAATTATCAGTCATCCAATAATAGTCAAAAGCAATCACCGTATTGTTTTATGTATCGTAAATATAACTTGCCATGTGTAGCTATAACATCGGTTGAAGATGTGTTTATTATGTGACTATGAAATCGCGTTACGTCAGTTTCCTATGTTAATCATTGTGTTACAAGCCTCTGAATTTTATTTATTGCGTACAGAAACACATGGCGGTTCTCTCAAAATTTAATAAAACGAAAGTAGGTATATAAATTAAGTGTAAGTATTTATAAGTATAAACTATATGTATGTATGCGTTGTACGACACACATATCAATAGATTTTTAATTTATTTTTAATGATATCATTCAGTTTTTTTTTGAGCTGGAATAGAATTCTCGGTATGTGTAGTTTTTCCTTTTTTTGAGCTAATCATACCCTTTAGAAGACTTCACGGCCCACTGCGTGGTGAGCGATTGTAAAAACTGTAGAATCTAAATGCTCCTTGGGACATAACATTAAGATTTCAATGCTTTGGTGCAGAGGTACGTACGTACTGAAACGTACGACTCCTTTTTGACAAAAGTAGGCAGGATGGCAGCAAATAAGTAATCCGTTCCATCCTATTAGTGGTCTGGATTTGCAACTTTTCTTTATACCGGTATTTAAAATAGGAATTTACGTATTCAAGTAAGAAAATAGGTTAGAGCATTGCTTTTTCCTACTGAATAATTATTAAATCTAAAAATGTTTGTAAATAAAATGTCCGAAATAAAAGACTAGAAAATTTAAAGAAAATTTAGAAAATCTAGAAAATTTCACGTTAAAAAATCTAAAATCAAAAAAATCTAGGAAATTTAAAAACTAGAAAAAATCATAAAGACTTTTTTTTATCAAAGCAGTCCGCATACATTTTAGTTTATCCCGAAACGAGGTTTTAATGAAACCTCTATGAATAAGCTACCAAACTCTTAAAATATGAAAAAGAAAAAAAAAATTGATTTTCAGTCACGTTCTCCTGAGGTTTTTTTATTAAACGACTGTTCTTATCGAGCCCTAATATTTAAACCTTCACGAGCGTCTAAACGAATATCGGAAGGTGCCAGTATAGATGACGAGAATGCATCTATCAGACTCTGTAATCGTAATCACGTTAGAACGCAAAGCTATATTTGATTTATTTATTTACTAGCTAAGTCCGCGATGTTACCCGCGGTTATTGTCGTACCGCGGGTGACGCCGCGGAGCGAAGCTAGTCTAAAAAAGTAGCCTAAGTTACTCCTTATATCATCAGCTACCTATCAGTGAAAGCCTTGTCAAAATCGGTCCAGCAGTTCCAGAGATTAGCCGGAACAAATAAATAGACAGACAGACAGACAAAAATCGTAAAAAATGTTGTTTTGCTGTATGTTTGTATGTATTCATATTTCAATATATTCATATTTCATTATTTCAATATTACAAACAGACACTCCAATTTTATTTATATGAGTTATCATGTCGAAATTTCAATTGCATTGTACAATATCTGTCTCACTGTTTCCTTTAAAAATTTATACATACTGGTGATATACCCACAAACTTTAACGGGTGGAAATCACCATTCTGCCCCATAGCCTTGTGTAATTATGCGATGCGGTAGCAAGTGGTTGTGAAGTCGTGGTGGCCTAAAGGATAAGATGTCCGATGCATTCGTGTTGAGGGATGCACCGATGTTCGAATCCCGCAGGCAGGTACAAATTTTTCTAATGAAATACGTTCTTAACAAATGTTCACGATTGACTTCCACGGTGAAGGAATAACATCGTGTAATAAAAATCAAACCCGCAAAATTAAAATTTGCGTAATTACTGGTGGCAGGACCTCTTGTGAGTCCGCACGGGCAGGTACTACCACCCTGACTATTTTTGCCGTGAAGCAGTGTGATGCGTTTCGGTTTTAAGGGTGGGGCAGCCGTTGTAATTATACTGAGACCTTAGAATGCATATCTCAAGGTGGGTGGCGGAATTTACGTTACAGATGTCTACGGGCTCCGGTAACCACTTAATACCAGGTCGGCTGTGAGTTTGTCCACCAATCTATGCAATAAATAAATAAAAATAAAATTAAAATACCTAATGTAATTGCTTATCATCTATTAACGACTATTCTTATGACACCGCAATTCTTAATAGACAAAGCAAGAGCTATTGACCGCGGGTTGAGAGAGTTACTTAACTTACTTAGCACGGCCTCATACGGCCAAAGTGTATGGTGGGTTTAAAACATACCCGATCTAGAATAGGCAGGGGCATGTCCGGACTAGGCAATTATAGGAAAGCATCACTTTTTTATGATATAATCTGAAACATTGGGTTTTTATCGTGGTCAATTGGAGTAGCAAGGAAATATTACATGCTGAGTAGAACTCTAGAAAACATGCATTGAATAGAGAACAGTGAACGTCTTTGTATAGGATTTACTCTAGAATAGGATTTGCTTCAGAAACGAACTCCAAGCTATTGTCGGGCTTACCGATCTATGTTTTAAACCTTGCACGAAATGGGAAAAATATTTAAAGTTTAAAATAATTATTGAGGAAATACGCTGTCGAAAATTTGAGTTTTAATTATCGTGATTTCGCGGGCGTATTCATTATTCACAATGAAGTTTTAACAATGTTAAAATTAAGCCATACGGGAAACGAGAACCGACAATCTTATTTAGAGCAAATGGATTGCCTGCCGAAAACAGGCTAAACCTCGAATTTATACTTCGTAGGTAAACCTTTTTAGGATATACAATTCTACAGTTCTATATACCTTTCTACACACTACTATTAAATGGTATATCGGTTGGTTGGATGGCAAGTATTTGTCTTGATATACTACGATAATTCTTTGCAAACGAGGTTGATTCTGTTTTTTTTTATTGCTTAGATGGATGGACGAGCTCACAGCCCACCTGATGTTAAGTGGTTACTGGAGCCCATAGACATCTACAACGTAAACGCGCCACCCACCTCGAGATATAAGTTCTGAGGTCTCAGTATAGTTACAACGGCTGCCCCACCCTTCGAACCGAAACGCATTACTGCTTCACGGCGGACATAGGTGGAGTGGTGGTACCTATCCGTGCGGACTCCTAAGAGGTCCTACCACCAGTGATTACGCAAATTATAAATTTGCAGGTTTGATTAAACAATGTTATTCCTTCACCGTGGAAGTCAATCATGAACATTTGTTGAGTACGTATTTCATTAGAAAAATTGTCACCCGCCTGCAGGATTCGAACACCGGTGCATCGCTACATACAAATGCACCGGACGTTTTATCCTTTAGGCCACGACGACTTTCACGAACAGAAAGTAAAAATTCGCGAAAGGGACAAACCATCTGCAACCGATTTGCAACGAAGTTAGATCACATCTGACATTAATTGAAACAGATATGCCGCATCGTAAAACGCTTCGTAGGTGGGAGGGATTTTACGAGCATCATCATTGCCTCATTCAGCTAACTGCGTACTGTCTTTTTTATTGCCCTTGTAGGCAGACGAGCATATGGCCCACCTGATGGTGAGTGGTTACCGTCGCCCATGGACGTCAGCAATGCCAGGGGCAGGGCCAAGCCGCTGCCTGCCGTTAAATACTCTCCTCAAGCCTCGTTTGAAGAAGATGTCATAGCGCTCGGGAAACAACGTGGAGGGGAGCTCATTCCAAAGCCGGATGGTGCGTGGCAAAAAATATCTCTGAAAACGCACTGTGGATGAACGCAGTGGCCCCAGGTAGTATGCATGAACTCTACTCCGGTGACGGGCGGTGCGATGGTAAAACAAGATGGATTGTCTCAAACAATTCTTTAGAGCGCTCCCCAAATGCCTGGGGGAGTCTGATGATTTAGAAATACCCGATAACCACTTCTAAGTGCCTGCCTCATCATACGCCGAGCTGTGGGTACGAAACGTAATTAGTAACGTCTATAAATCAAATAAGACGTAGTCGTATTTACAGCAATTAAAAAAATTCAGTATGAAAATGTTCGTTAGTGGTATTGTGTTCTTCTTAACCAGGCCACAGCCACCGCTCTACGGGTACTCATACTTTCGTATACCAACATTAATGTGTAGCGTCAAAGTCACACTGACCCAATAAATACGAAACGAATTAGCACAACTCAAAGGCAATTTTATATTTTGATTTCAGTCAAAAGTTGCATTTGTTTCACAGCTACATCATTTATCTGGATATGTTATGGCTGATGTTTGGCGACAGCGTTTTTGTACTGAGCTGTAAATTTATTTTGATTAGAATAATACTTACTAAAGTCATCATTCATAATAATATGGCGTTAGTGTAGTGAAGCTATAAAGTGAATATCACCAGTTACTAGGAAATAAAATTAACATTAAAATTACAAAAAAAATTAGTTAGACATTTTTATGTCTGCCCTGACTGACTTGGAAAAGGCAAAACTAGGCGTAATAATTTTTGATTTATTTATTACTTAGATGGGTGGACGAGCTCACGGCCCACCTGATGCTATGTGGTTACCGGAGTCCATAGACACCTATGTAGGATTGGTAAGAACGGAACGTATAAAAAGAATGTGGAACGGAGCATTAAGATGTGAGTGAGAGAAAACGGAAAGAAAGGGAGAATGACAGACAGAATGACAGATAATTGGAAGATGGCGAAGACAGTTAAAAAATGAGCAAGGCGTAATAAAAATGTAAATTAATTTTTTAATTATTATTATAACAGAAGTTTTTGGAACAGTGTAACTTTTATTTTATGCGCTGCGATCCCTATTCTACATCTATAACGTAAATGCTGCCACCCACCAGGAGACATGAGTGTAAGGTTTCAATTTTTAACAGTACAACGGCTATCCGCCCTTCAAACCAAAACGCATTACTGCTTCACGGCAGGAATAGGCAGGGTGGTAGTGCCTACCCGTGCGGATTCACAAGATGTCCTACCACCAGTAAAAAGTAATCGTGTCTCCTCGTCAACTTTCAAATTAAAAAGTCTGAAACGATTTATGTGTATTATACAAGCGTATGTATTATATGAGATGGATGAATTGCATTTTGTACCGATGCGGTTGGCTCAGAACGACGGATATCGTACGGAAATGAAACCGGAGTTTAGCGTTAAATTGCAAAACCGTTATGGTACCTACAAATTTTACCGTACAAATTGAAAATGAAATGTGATCGTGAATAAGTTAATACATTTTATGAGTACTTTTAGAAATTTGTTCGTTTTTATTCCTCAAGGCCGCTCAGAATATGCGTTTTAGAATTTGCTGTTTAAAATCGAACTTTGTTACGTAATTCAAGTTGACTATCGTAGGGAGTGGTCCATGTATTACTTGGTCAAAGTATTTTTAAGCTTTTAGGATTATTATAAAACTAAGGATTATTTTTATACAAAACTAGCTGACCCGGCAGCCTACTTAGTGCCTCAATCGATAAATAAAAGCCCTAAACTTTTGGGGGACACATTAAGGGAAAAACAAAATTGTTATTTTTATTTAATTACGAGCATTTTCATATTTATCTACCTTTTAAACCTTCTCTGGACTTCCACAAATAATTCAAGACCAAAATTAGCCAAACCGGTCCAGCCGTTCGCGAGTTAGCGAGACTAACGAACAGCAATTCATTTTTATATATATAGATGAATAGTATCGGGCTTTCTCGTTATCATAAATCGTATAAGTAATTAACCCATACATCAACTAACCATTCAATATTTTCAATAACAAGAAGTTATTGTTTATAGCTTTAGGGACGAAAGCGGTTTGAATTTGGGACCTTTTAAAATATATCCCTCAGATTTGAAGTCTGTTTTAATAGGCCATTTTGATCGTTTATCTTTCGACTCTGTTAAAACTTCTTCATGAATAATATCTAAAATTATAAATTCGAAACTATTAAATTATTCAATACGTACATACCTTAAGTTTTGTGCCACACCGAAGACATTATTTATTGGTATCCGATTTTGTTTTGTTTTTGGTACAATAAATCCTTAAAAGTGTCGAAAACCCTATTTATTGATAACTGAATTTATTGTATAATCTTTGTATTTTTTTTATTGCATAGATGGGTTGCTAAGCTCACAGCCCACCTGGTGTTAAGTGGTTACTGGAGCCCATAGATATATACAACGTAAATGCGCCACCCACCTTGACATATAAGTTCCAAGGTCTCAGTATAGTTACAGTGTAAGTAGTAGTCAGTGTAGTCGTCGTGGCCTAAAGACTTACGGTCTATTTGTGTTGAGCGATGCAACGGTGTTCGAATCTCAGGCGGGTATCAATTTTTCTAATGAAATACGTACTCAACAAATGTTCACGGTTGACTTCCACGGTGAAGGAATAACATCGTGTAATAAAAATCAAACCCGCAAAATTATAATTTGCGTAATTACCGTTGATGGGGTTTAGTCGGCAGTTGGTTTTGCGGGGCGAGCGCCTCGCGCGCCTTTTTCAAGGCGTAGTCTCCTGCGAGGAATTCGGGCAGGTGGAGGACCTTGGCCCTCCTCGTCCCCTCTTCCTCTCAGGAGGCGCCGGAGTCCGACATAACCCGGTTCGTTACCGCCCCCGGACCGGGTATCCGTAAATGAATTCCCCAGCGTTAAAAAAAAAAGACGTCTTTACGTTGTAGATGTCAATGGGCTACAGTAACCAGTTAACACCACGTGGGCTGTGAGCTCGTCCACCCATCTATCACCAAGCAATCATCTAAGCAATAAAAAAAAATCTAAATTTCAACCTGACGTAATTATATTTTAATCGGAACAGAACTTTTATTACTTTAAACGTATATGTATTATACCTATACATACATATTTGTGCAAGGAACAACAGTGGCACCGCCGGATGTGTCAGCTTATCTCGCGGTACCTTTTTCTTTGCGGACAATTTTGGCATCATTCCCGCTAGTCTAAGCCGCGAACACGTTGCCTGTTACATGGTAACAACGGATTTTTGAAAAACAATAAAACATGTTATAGTTACGACTGGTATTAAAGATTTCAGTAAATTTAAGTTAGGTTGTATACTGAGATTGGAAAGTTTTGTAGGAAATAATAATACATGCCGCAAACTGTCAATACGGTATTATTATTTTTTATTGCTTAGATAGGTGGACGAGCTCACAGCCCACCTGGTGTTAAGTGGTTACTGGAGCCCATAGGCATATACAACGTAAATGCGCCACCCACCTTGAGATATAAGTTCTAAGGTCTCAGTATAGTTACATCGGCTGCCCCACCCTTCAAGCCGAAACGCATTACTGCTTCACGGCAGAATTACGCAGGGCCGTGGTACCTACACGTGCAGACTCACAATAGGTCCTACCACCAGTATGTCAAAGATTATAAGTCATAACAAATATAAATACCGAATTAAGTTGTTAGGCAATCTAAATGCGTTTTAGACTTTATTTCTTGAGGTGGAGTTCACTTTATGCTCTTCATTACAGGTTAGGCTATAAGCTCAATATTTTTGGACTAAGGTAGATGAAAACTACGTGCTCAAATCGTATAGATGTGAGAACATTTCAGTAGCAACTTGGCTAGGTCTCGACATTGCTGTTCTCCATCAGCGACGGCGACTACTTATCGTCAGATAGGTTGTATACCCGTCAGCCTGTAACAACAAGAAAAGTCACTAAATTGCTATTAATCAAGATGAGGATATACATACACAACAATGCTTTGGAATTAAGAAAATCTCAACCTGTCTAATACTATTATTTAAACCGTTCTTACAGCGAATCTTTTTCTAATTAAATACGTATTTAACAAATTCACCATTGACTTACACGGTGAAGGAATAAAATAAAAAATTCAACCCGCAAAATTATTATTTGCGTAATTACTGGTGGTAGGACCTCTTGAATCGTGCATTTACGTTGTTGATGTCTATGGGCTCCACAGTAACCACTTAACACCAGGTGGGCTGTGAGCTCGTCCAGCCATATAAGCAATAAAAAAAATTTCAACTTTAATGAGATTAACTACAAAGCTTCAACGCTTTGTTTGTCTTGGTTTTAATGTGGTCCATTGGACACATTTTAAGAGATGTAGTGTGATTCACTTGCTACAGTTTGAGTATTCATTGTGAACTACGGTTTTAGGAAATTTTGCACTCCTGGTGTTTGGAAGCGAACACCAGGACAGAGCATGGTGGATCACGATGACTCTTAAAAAATGACTATCCAATAAAATCTTGCTATCGCGTGCACTGTATGCAATATGACGTACATACACACATACACGGTCGCAGTATATGTAAATACCAGGTCGTAATAAATACACTTCTGATTCCTACAGCACAATTTTTCTTAAGTATTAATAATATTGAAAACACGATCGCTTAAAAGTTTTCGACTTATAAGCTTTGGAATGCGGCTCATATTTCTGTTTCCTCAAAAGCGTACGTTCTTGATTACCAGATGAAAAGCGAAAAGCTCTCCGACCTGTTAAGGAATGTTGAAAACGATGAAAAGCTAAACTTTTCTAAAGATCCACGTAATATTGAAAATAATCTTCAAAAAGCTTAGGTTACACTGAAACTTACGAATTGTTTGAAAACAAATTTATGTTAGATTAAATTTTTGAAAACACTTGACTTCTTCACCTCTGCTGCTAGTGCTCTCATGCTCTCAGAAGATATTATACATCAGGACTAAATAACTGATTAATTATGACGACAAGTTGTTTTGTCGTCACATATTGGTGCGTAGCAAGATTTATGTGTAACTATGATTAGCAGCCTGTTGACAATTTCGTGATGATTAATTGCATGAGCTCCTCTTATTATTAATTAACAAAGTTGCAATCGTAAAGACGATAAAACGAAAAGCTATAAGATACTATATAGTTAGATACTAAATATAGTTAGATATAGTTGCTTTTAAGAACGATATTTAAAAACTATAATTTAAATCTGCACATCTTTGGCACAAATAATATGAAATTTCTAATACACTAAATAATATAGTATCGGTAAAATTAATATTACCAACTAAACAAGTTATTTTAGGATTATCGACAAAACGGGTTTTGAATAACATTTTCTTTACACACACGACGAATATATGTATTTGTCTAATATTAATACGCCAAAGATAATTTTCGCGACTTTGAAAGCAGTACATTGTTTGTTAATTCGAACTAATATGTATTATCGACTCGTATCTTTTAGTTCAATTACTCTTGTGTATGTTCTTGCCAAACAACTCTATACTAATTTAGCTTAAGTTCTAACAAAGAAGCCTTATTTGCCAGGGATGTAGTCTGGGAAAATTATTGGCAATTTATTCATTTTTTTTGTAACGATAGCGGGTGAATGATAAAAGATTATTTTCCATTGGTGTCACATCAATAATTACTAGACGATGACCGAGCTTTGCTCGGTTTTGTTTTTGATAACCCCATCTTGTTCTGTCTTCCTCAATTAAGAAAAATAGTATTATTATTCGCCAATAGATGTCGGGAAGAGTTAATTATTGAAAACACGAATAAAACAACATTTTCTGAAAATAAATCGTAGCTAGATCGATTTGTCGCCCCCGAAATACCCTGTATACTAATTTTTATGAAAACCGTTGGAGCCGTTTCCGAGATTCAGAGTATATACATACTTATATATTATATACAAGAATTGCTCGCTTAAAGGTATAAGATTGACGGACTCAAACATAAAATTTCATATAATTTAATACTTAATTTATATACGTATCAACTTACAAGTATAATAAGTTCGACGACGATTATTAGTTAGAGTTATCTATTGCTATTTCTATTACAATTTTTTTGTAGTTTCACATATTTTGAGCACAAGTAAATTTTCCTTTCCTGCTTAATCTCTGGATGCCTCGACGATCTATTAAAGCTTCACCGGTTTGATAGGTGAGCTCTCAGGACTCAGCCTAAGATAATTTGTTAACACAAGTAGGCATCATATTGGTAACCAACCAGAAACAGTTCCGTGTACCAGTTTGAAAGAGAGTTATTACAACTAAACTGTTGTTAGGTCTTTTTGCTGCAGGTAGGACCTCTCGTGAGTCCGCACGGGTAGGTACCACCACCCTGCCTATTTCTGCCGTGAAGCAGTAATGCGTTTCGGTTTGAAGTGTAAAGCAGCCGTTGTAACTATACTAAGACCTTAGAACTTATATCTCAAGGTGGGTAGCGCATTTACGTTGTGGATGTCTATGGGCTCCAGTAACAACTTAACACCAGGTGGGCTGTGAGCTCGTCCGCCCATCTAAGGAATAAAAAAATAATAATTTCCATGATAATGTTAAGTTAGCCACAGGAAATATTGTAGGAATGGGAGAGTGTAAAATAAATCACTAGACATGATCGTCTGAGTCCGGCGCAGTTGTTTACCTCGATACAAGTTACAATATTCCAATACTCTCCGACTAATGAAAGCGATGCGTTGAGATTAGGTTATATCGCGAGTTTCGCCAACTTCGGACGCTGTAACGTATCGCCGATGATGGATTGTGCGGCCTAAGTTATTGTTCACATGAGTGGACGGTTCTGCTTAAGTTGTTTGTGATCGGTATCCTGAGATGACTAAGCAATTTCGAAGATCGACCTTTGAGAGCTTACGGGTTCGCGTGTGGAAGGGAAAAAGGTATCTGCCGTTCGATAATTTGGCTGCAGATTCTCCGAGCACTTTATATTGTAATTCGAATCTATTGTCACTTGTAACTAAATATTCTTAAATCGAGGTACCTATGAAACTTTTATGTGGTATTGTTGATAGACACCCAAAAGTTTCTTGATTCGAATTGCGTTTTTAAATACTTCAAATACATAAAACTTTAAAAATGTAGGTTGAATTTTCATTATATATAGATTTATGTATAAATATATAGATTGTTCTAGTATTTATGTTAGACCGTCAAATTAGGAATGTGTTTTATATAATACTATAAAAATGATAATATTTTAAATATAATAATTTGAGACATATTAAGATTTATAAAATCATTAATTATCTACGAAATAAACTGTTTTTGTAGGTTTGATTTTAGAATATTAAGGCACCATGTCGTTGTGTGATATATATGACGCCTTTTCTACTTTAATCTTCAAAAATATTTAATATTAAGTCACTTAAACCTCCGTTGCTCAGTGAAAATTGTACTCAATTTGTGAGGTACCGATGAGTTAGACTTTTATAATAATATAAATAAAGCAACCTACATTTATTATGTCCTAATATAATCTCAAATTTATAAAATTATTAAAGTCGTATTCAATTTTATAAAAACTTATTAAGTACATGCTTCATTTATATAGTTTTAATGATGAGATTTTCAGTTCGTAGGTCCTAATGCGGAGTGCATTTGGAGCATGAAAGTGATGCTACGGCCTATTCGAAAGCTGAATGAGAGAGGCTTAATTCAAATTTAAATAGCATTCGTTTATTTTCAGGAAAAAACTCTGTTAAAATTTAGATGTTTGATGTACCACAAGCACCGGTCACTGTCCTCATTGAAGCCGTCGCTTGCAACGAAGGGCTCGACGAGTGAATTAACCCATAGACACAGCCCAACGAGTTTCTCGCCGGATCTTCTCAGTGGGTCGCGTTTCCGATCCGGTGGTAGATTCTGCGAAGTACTGCTCTTGCTACGGCCAGTGTTAGCAACACTCCCGGTTAGAGCCCCGTGAGTTCACCTATACGTCAAGGAGAAGCTGAAATAGCCTGTCAAGGCTATCCAGCTTAGGTAGGGAAAAAATATATAGTTACAACGGCTGCCCCCCTTCGAGCTGAAACGCATTACTGCTTCACGGCAAAATAGGCAATGTATTTGCCCGTGCGGACTCACCAGAGGTCCTACCAATCATTATTTTATGTTTTTAAATTTTAATTGTGCTATATACAAAAACATGTAGATATGTATGTATATCATGAAGTCCGAACCGAGATTAGCGTAGCGAACGCCTGTTGTAAATTAGATATTCTTCTACTTACAACACAACATACTACTACGTCACAACATAACAACGCACCTAAACATAGATTGGAAATCTTTAAAATATTGTCCCTCTTGTCAAACTCTTAGTACATCCTAGTCTTGCAATATACCTTAGAACCGGGGAAAAGGACACGTGTAGTAATAACGAAAAAAAATTATTTGGCCAATTCTGAAACTTAAAATTTCGAGAGCCATTATTTATTTCAAAGCATTTTGCCATCAACCGCTTTGTTCAGCCCCTACATCAGTTATTCATCACATCGTCATAGGGAATGTTTGCTTTAACGACTCGTGAAATATCAAGCACGCTATTTTTTGTGACCGAAAGGGCACCTGGTACTGTTTTACCCTTTTGTTACGGGGTTGAAAATATTCCACTATGTTATTGAATTCTTTTTTTTTAATACAAATTTCAGTGCGTATTTTTTTAAAATACATTTTACAAATAGAATAGTTTATTTTATTTTTACTGGTGGTAGGACGTCTTGTGAGTCCGCACGGGTAGATACTATTAACACGGGGGCAGCCGTTGTAACTATACTGAAACCTTAGAAATTATATGTCAAGGTAGGTGGCGGCATTTACGTTGTAGCTGTCTATGGGCTCCGGTAACCACGTAACGTGAGGTGGGACGTGCGCTCGTCCACCAAACTAAGGAACTAAAAATTAAAAATAAAATTACTGGAATAGCTACATAGTATTTTAATATTTTAATTTTATTGTTATAAGTATTTTATTCACTACAGAAACTCCTATTTTAAGATTGTTGGCGGCATTTAGGTAGTTGATGTATATTGGCTCCGATAACCACTTAAGACTAGGTTATGCGAATAAGCAATAAAAAACAAATCGCTTAAAATAGGGTGGCACGGAAAACTGTCCAATAAATTTTAATGTATGTCGCATTATTCTCGATTTACAGATACGTAATATATAATTAATTACACACACCACGATTTCCGATGAGTTGTTTTACAAGAATAGCGCTTACAGTATTAGCGTTGTCAAATCTATATATTAATATGTGAAGCAAAAACTTTGTATCCCTTTTTACGAAAATTGCGCGGACGGAGGAGTATGAAATTTTCCACACTTATATAGAATATAGAGAAGAAGTGCACAATGCTAATATTTTTTGAAAATAATGCATAAAAGATATTATATTAAATCAATAAAGAAAACATTACACACACTACATACCATGTATTTGACGCAACACGCATGCATACTATTTATTGTCAAACTTTTGTTCTTGACGTCTGTGGTCAAATTGAGAATAGATTAAATATTGTTTGTCTTTATTAATATTTTTTTATAGAGTAGCCTTGGCGAAATATGTGATTATAGTAGTATAAAATACCATCATAATAGTGTACAAACTTGCAATTCCAATTAATTATAGTCGAATTTCGACTACTGCGGGACCTCTAGTTCAAATAATATCGACAAGTGTGCGTGCGTTGTTATAAATTGTGCCTCTTTCTGTGTCCCCTCAAGCTAACAAATTTAAGTAGACGTTGAGTTCACTTGTTGACGCATTCGAGGACTCATTTTGACGTTTCGTTCGTATCGCTATACTCGTGCAATTGTTGTTTATTTGAATTTGAAGAAGAGAATTTTATTTGAATTCTTTCATTGTTTACGATGTTGTAAACTGCGTGAATCGTGCAAATTGTTTTATAGAATTTTTATTTATTGAATGCTAGATGACCCGGCAGACTTCGTAGTGCCTCAGTCGATAAATAAAAGACTTAAACCTTTGTATAAAATAAACTTAAAACAAACAAAAGGAATCTGTCCGACGGGGGAAACGTCAAAGGAAAAACAAAATTTGTTATTTTTATTTAATTCCGAACATTTTCATATTTACCTAACCTTTTAAACCTTCTCTGGACCTCCGCAAATAATTCAAGACCAAAATTAACCAAATCGGTCCAGCCGTTCTCTAGTTTTAGCGAGACTAACGAACAGCAATTCATTTTTATATATATAGATAGATGGTTGTCTTGTAATTAATTATAAATTAAAACTAGAAGGGCCCAACCTAATGTTAGTAGGACATAATATGTACATTTGTATAGATTTTACAAGACTAGCTTATTACCACTTTGCGGTAGAATCATGTGAGTTTTAATAGGAATAATGGGTCACCATATCCATCGCCATCGCCACCAGATCCGATCCATACCTACATTGTGATGTTAATGAGATCCGATACCCATTTAACATCGGGTGGCCCGAGGTTTCTTTGTTCATATTACGTGTAAAATACTCGACGTACTTTCAGAGCGATCATTTCTGAATACATTTAATTTCAAACGTGCTTTCTTCCCTTTTATTTAAAGCTAACAAACACAATTGAATTAATGTAATTTTAAAATCCGTACTTTAATTAAATTTTTATAATATATCTTGACCCAGAATTGAAGTAATCAATTTATGGAGATCGACAAATGCAATGTATACGGTATATGGTACGTGTGCTCACCGTTTGAGAAGACAAAGAGATTAAAAGTAATGCATACATGAAAATGTATTTAAAAAAATAGCAAAGAACAGCGAAATCATTATATACAATAGATACAATCAATATACAATATATTATACATATCACGTAGAATTAAATCTTAACCATATTCTTTTAATGTCTTACATAAGATATACACATTAGTATATTTCGTAAATTCATCCTTTAATTAGTTCCTATCCTGACTTGAATTCTTGTTTCCGATCTTTTTTACATAGTTACTTCTTAATCGTTCAAAATATTTTCGTTTTTGGGCTAATAATAATAATAAACAATAAATAATCTCAAATATAATCGTTCTCATTCTACGGCAGTAACAAAACATTTTCCTTTTCTATATTACCACGGATTTAAGTCGACTGCAAACCTCACAAATAAAGAACGAAAAGTGGGATTGAATTACGTTGGAAATGGCGGATCTGGAGGCCCCTCTAGGCGGCTCTCGAGTCACTAATGATGCATTCACACTAGCACGCGTTTGGCTTTTGATAAAATACTTCAGTCAACGGCACGTGAACCTCCGAGGGAAACCTTTTATTATAAAAGCTAACATTTTCTGCAGTGGAATTACGTTACAAACGTTTAAAAACGAAATAAGGATTCTAAAAGTGAAACGTTTTGAGGATTTCACGTATCGTTTTGCGTTCGGAGTATTAATTTAAGCTTTTGTATGGGAGTCTTCTTTAGACTCAGTTGTTCCGTCATTGATAAGGAACCCGACTGTTGCGGTTTTTTGTCTGTATCTATCGATATCTGTTACTGACCTGGTAAAAAGAACTGTGCTGCAAGGTTTTTTTAATAGCCCGTATATTCAGACGAGCATACCGCCCACCTGATGGTGAGTGGTTACCGTCGCCCATGGACGTCAGCAATGCCAGGGGCAGAGCTAAGGCGCTACCTATATATTTTTTGTAATTACCAGAGTACTGGTTGTCGAGAACTGTTCGCTTATATCCAGTGTTAATCGGGCTGTATACAACAGAATAGTAGAGATTCTTCTTCAACCTGTGTCTACACAATGGTGAGTGTAGGTTTCTTGCCTTTCGCATCCAGTCCTTACCTGCTATTTTGACCAGGTTGTCGGTTCACCTCATTGGTTGTCAACCCTCGTTACGACGTCCAGAACGAGGTCTCCACTCCAGTACTGTTGTACCATATCGATTGTCAGTGCCACGGCATATATAGATGCTAACTTTTAACATAATGGAAACTATACGAAGGCTGAAGCAAAACAGAATCCTTGACGTGAAACACGTTGCTCTTGCAAACTTGAATACTGTGAATTCGTTGTTAACAATTTTGCAACTTATCGCTGTGCGCTTCCAAGAACTGAGCGCGGAGTAAAGCTAAATCGCGAAAACTTCACATTGTATTTCATGTGAGCTGTTTATTCCAAGGCATTTTGTGAAATAAAAATTGCATGTCACAAACTTGCGTATAGAAAATAATCTCCCATTTCAAAATATGTTTTTATCATAATGTAAAATGCATATTTCTGGTTTATTCGATTGAATACAATGAGTATACAATGGTAATTGGAACTAAAACAGTGATTCTTAGTACCTATATATTGATCGTTAGGAACCGTTCTGGGTTTGCAGAGATCTGTGAAATGGAAAATAATCCAAAAAGAGTGACTCTTATAAAACGATCACGCTCATCCAATAATTATTGTCAATCGATTAGTATCTGGGATGAAAGTCTAAAAACCCGTAAAATCATAGTTTTAAAGAGTTTGAGAGCCGATGGTCTAGTGGTTGTCAAATTTTGTAACATATACATTGTTCAATTATAAGCAAGCTTAAGAAATCGATGTGTATTTATAGCCTAAAATCTATAAACGGCTCATCGTCCGTCTGATTGAAAGCGATTACTGGACCCTATAGATGTCGTGTATCCGAAATGTTGAAATATTAATTAGTTTGATGCCTCTTACGTACTGGCTAATTCTAGGTTCAGACTGAAAAAATGAAACCAATCGCATTTATACACGGTGTATTTGAATTATACCCAAAAATCATACCTATCAGACGCAAACATAATTAAAAATAAGCTTGCGCCCAGGGTCAACGGCCCCAAAGGAACGCTTTACGCTACGTAAATTTACTAAAACTACAACTATATAATTTTATGTATAAAGTTATAATATAGTCTTATTAATAATTTTTTACTTTTCATTTCTTAATTACTTTTCTTTCACATTTAGCTTAAGATATCTTTACATTCTGCATTTAAATTAAAAGCTCATGTAACTGTTTAAAGAAGGGGAATAAATAACAATATTTACAAATAAATTTGAACGTCGTCCCCGCAAATTGAGTTTGCCAATCCAGCCAAGAGTTCAAGCGGACCCGTTCTATATTTTTCTTTTCGCAAGAAAATTATTAAATAATAATCTTTAGAAAGGAAGCTTGAGTCTAGGGAGTACTTGTATTTAGGGCTGTCAACCGCAAATTTAATTTCTGAAATTCGTTTTTTTGAACGCACGTATTAATTATTTGATTCTTCATCACTCTCAACATTATTTATGTTCCCTAATTAATGGGCGGAGCGATTATAAGCACGTAATTTCCGACTTTAACGGGTCTCTTCTGTCGTAAGAATAATTTTTGTATTATTATCTCGCCACACAAGTCTTCGACCCACCTTAGAAATGAAAATTCTAAATAAACATTTCTAATGTAATAATAAATAAATAAATAATAATTTCCGAAGCAAATGGAAGCTGAGGGTACAAAGAGCCACGAAGGGCTTTCAAGGACACGACTTTCAGCAATGAAGTATTCGACTAAGAAGAAGAAGAAGACCTTACCAGTATAAGATAAAACATAGGTCATTTTATTTTATTTACCTAATAATGAACTTAAGATGTGTGAACGGAAGTATTGCAAGAGCGGTGCATATTTCGTTTTCTTGTTGGTGCGTGAATTATATGTCAAATAAATAATAGTTTAAAAAAACTAACAAAATATGCTTAGAAAATCCAACTAAAAAATAGAAAATAAATTTTAATAAATTTGAATTAAAAATAGTGTAAGAAAAAATGATTTCATTGTAAAAAAAGCATTTATTAAAATTTATTTTCTATTTTTTTTGTTTTAGTTGAAATTTCAATTTTTTTTTTTTTTTAATATTGAATTGTCATCGGTCCTTAATAAGTATACCAATTTTCGAGTTAATCCGACGTTTTGAAGGGGGTCAAAATCATGTTCAAAGATTCCGTTACATACGTACGTCTGAAGCTAATAAAAGCGTATTAAAAATGCTTCCCACGGTTAAGATAAACGAGGCCCGCAATGTCCCGGTTCCGGCTGATACATTCTGAAGTGTTAAATAATAAATAATTCTGAAGTGTTGAAGTGTTAAATTAATGAATAAATAAATTCTCAGTTGAACAACCTTGTTCAATGTGATATGTACAACAGGATATCGGGGTGCAGTCGACCGCATTGTGTCACATCTTTTGTCATATCGCGTTTGTTACATACGTTTGTCATGTACCTATATTATATACTAAATGTACCCGTCCGCTTCGCTGGACGTTTAAAATTAACAATATTTCTCACCGCCCACACAGGATTCTCATCATTAACGCCCACGCAACTGGTGTAGGGAGTCCAACAATCATATAAATATTAGCCTATCCATTAAGTGCATGTATTTTCTACATGGATACCAAGTTTCAAGTCAATCGGACGCATGGTTCAGTAGTTATAACGGAACATCCGTAAAAACCACATACATTATACATTAGTGTAGATAAATAGGTACAGTATATATTTTCACACAATGATTTTGTTTCAATCTAACTGAAATCCAATATTTATTTATTTCTTATATGGATGAGCTCTCAGCCCACCTGGTGTTAAGTGGTTACTGGAGCCTATAGACATCTACAACGTAAATGCGCCACCCACCTTGAGATATAAGTTCTAAGGTCTCAGTATAGTTACACGGCCCACCCTTCAAACCGGAACGCATTATTGCTTCACGGCAGAAATAGACGGGGCGGTGGTACCTACCCGTGCGAACTCACAAGAGGTCCTGCCACCAGTAATTACGCAAATTATAATTTTGCGGTTTTGATTTTTATTACACGATGTTATTTCTTCACCATGGAAGTCAATCGCGAACTGTTGTTAAGTACGTATTTCTTCAGAAAATTTGGTACCCGCCTACGGTATCCGAACACCGGTGTATCGCTAGATACGAATGCACCGGATGTACACTGTTTATACTTTAAAAAAATAAACTATCGTACTTATCACTTAAAATTCAATGTAGACATAATTTACAATCTCACATTACGAATCCAACGAAATAGCTTCCTGAATCTTAATACACCAGACATTCCTGCAGTTTCATTTTGTTGTTTATATAACGACTTGAGAAAGATATCTCATTATAAAGTAAAAAGGAACAAATAATTATTAAAACAGAAACATACAGGCAAACTTGTGTAGTAGAAAAAAAAAAGATGTGTGGCACTCGGAGACTGCCGCGGTAAAGCTATTGCATAGTATTTTTTATCAACTTATGCAATTATAAATCGATAATAATAATTTAATATTAAAACAACAATAAAATAAGATCCGGCGAGAAACTCAGTGGGCTAACTTTCAATGAATCTGCTACATTGTGAGTATTCCATTTTGACTGCGCACTCACTAGAGGGCGCTACATGGGATAGAGCCACACCTTTGGATGCTAGTTCTAACTCTCATTCGCCCAGAATCAACGGTGTAGCTAGTTTATTTATTATATAACTAGCGACCCGCCCTCGCTTCGCTTCGGAAACATTAAAACACACATGAAACCAACAAAAAAAATAAAAAAAAGTAGCCTATGTTTATCAGGGACAATGTCGGCTTCTAATGCAAAAAGAATTTTTCAAATCGGTCCAGTAGTTTCGGAGCCTATTGGAAACAAACAAACAAACAAATCTTTCCTCTTTATAATATTATATTATATTATAGTATAGATGCAGCTCTGTGGGGATTAAAAACAACATTTCTATGTTGATTTCGATTCCGTTGAAGTTCATTTCGCGCTTCGCGTTGCTCATCAGTTTGATTTGCTCTTATATTTCTTTGACTTGCCGTATTTCGAGTTCTGCGGCCTAAGTTTATACGTCTGGTTGGTGGCATTGTTAAAAACGAAAATCCAACTGAAATTAAAAAGATCTCATATATTTTCTATATAACCATGTAAAATTGTAATATTGTGTAGTCACCAAACACTTATTAGCAAACAAAAAACTTCTTAGTCTTTAAAACAAAACGAACTTTATTAAAAACATAATAAAATTATTATTAACGCGGTTATGGATGTGTTTTTTTTTTTAGAGATTTTATGACCTGGTAACTGAGACCTTTAAATCATGTCTTATTTTAATGTATATTCTTAATTTTATGAAAAATGATGTTATGGAGTGAAATGAAATGAAAATGATTAATTTGAGACATTAATCAACTGGGATGAAATTAAATGAGATGATATGAGATGAAATCTAATCTCAGTAAAATGGTGGTCATTTACTAAGATTTTTTAAGTGGACTTTTTGGAGGATCCCGAGAAGTTACGTCCAGCGCCTTTGTTTCATTTTCCCACATTTGTGCACTTTCACAGATATTAAACGGTTAATAAACCACCATTATTACACATTTAAACCCGAAGAAACACTAAATAGACAAAATAAAACAAATCACACATCTTCACTCCACGCGTTTCCGCCAAAAAGTCTTATGGATGTGTTGTCACAGATTACCACAGATTCTTTTGTTTTAAATTGAATGACGTTGACATTCGTTACGCGCGTTTTTTAAAATATGCAAAATTAAATGTATATTTTTCAATCCTTCTGAGAGATTTTCTTAATATTTGTTTCCGTAAGAACCTTGGACAGAGTATTAGAAAACTACAAAAAAATAAATAAGCCAAATCGGTCAAGCCGTTTTCATGTTATGTCGTGACAACGGAAAAGGGGTTTCATTTTTATATATATAGATTATTTCGGTTTTATCGAATTGTAGACATGATTGGAATTACGACGGACGGTGTTTTCTGTCATAATATTATTTCTGACGTTTCGAATGCATTAGAGTTTTCTTGGTCAAGGACTACTTATTTTAAATGTAAGCAATATTCGTGTTGATTATATTAGTATATCTTTTACTACTATAATGAAGACAAGTTAAGTGATTATCGGAATTCTATAATAGATGATGTAAGCGTCATCGAATTCAACTCCTGTTTGCCTTATGGCATTTTCTACCCTTAATGCACACAAAATATGAAAATAAAATCCTAAATTCTCAATTTTACGTGGCATATTAATAATAGCACTCAGAACATGAAAAAGGAACCGTATTTTTGAATTTAAATTAAAAGTCAGAGAGGAAAATTAAGTCCGCAGCCACAAAGGTGGGAATGATCCACTTTCGCAGATTCGCTGTAATTACTGGATATTCACTGGTTTTGGATGGGATAGGATCACAGTTCATTTTCGAACAGTTTATCAGTTTTAGATTTGTTACGATTATCCACCAGCATTACTTTTTGTTACATTTTAACTTAAAATAATTTCCAACAATTACTAAACGTATACTCATTCTAGACACTTTAGTGTTTTACTAAATGCCGATTTTTTTTTAAATTAAGAACTTATTACATAATCACTGAATTAAGGTTTATTCATTAAATAGAGAAAAATAAGTAAGAATTATTCCCTTCACTGGTCAATCTTTGAGGTAGGTAAGGCTTTTCTGATGGGCCTTCGTGTACTCCACTTCGGCGACTGAGCCCCACATGTCGCCGCGGGATCCCTGCAAGAGTTTCGGCCCAAAGCCAATAAAAAGAACTTATAGCAATTAACACCTAAATTATATAAAACGTACTTTTAATAGTGTTAACCGCGATACGACTCATATATACTTGAGGTACATCAATAGAAATACGTCTAGCAGAAACAAACTTTTCGAGAGCCGCCATTATGACAGTAACGCATTGTGGTTCAAGGAACTCGGTCATGGAAGCCGCTGTTATTAAAACTGTACCAACAAATTCGTAAGTAACTTATTAATATTTTAGTACATTTCCTGTTTAATTTTCTACATCGCGCATACAAGGGTGTCTTACGCCGTCGTTTTTTTCATTACAGAATTTCACCATAAATCGCTGCTCTTACCTCATCGCTCCACACTAAGTTTTAGCTTTACTCACAGAGGTGGCGTGTTTCACATGTGGCTACACGCATACTAATCCATTAATAAAACAGGGACACAAGCGTCGGTTATATTATTTGTTTCGAGCATTTTGCAGTTTGAAACCTTTATTAATACTGTTGACCCCGTGTATAAAAAGGGTTTAACATAAAGCAATATAGGTGATCCTTCTATAACACGGTATTTTACAACACTGTTCCACTCTAACACGAAAAGAAAAAAAATCGCAAAACCTTCTTTTAACACGGCACTTCTCTGTTCTTTGTCTCCACCTTATCCCACTAGGTAGGGTCGGCACAGCGAATTTTTCTATTCCGTTTTCTTCTATCAGCCGTCATCTCAGCACTTACTCCGCTTTTTCTCATATCGTCATTCACATCCATCCAAGATGTGTGGAAATGGTAGTGCAAGGTAGAGGTCCCCCTCTCCTAGTCACATGCATCTTCACATTCAACGACACGGTACCTCTACATCACGATAACGATAATTATATATGTATAAAAAATGTCATTATGCCCTATAAATAACAGAATATATGGGATTAATCGAAATATTACTGCAATTTTTTTATATGTAATATGTAAAAAAATGGCTACATGCGTAGTTGAGTAGTGTCATTCTGAAAAATTGCTCTTTTTGTACTGGCTTCTAGTCTCATATAACACGGTCGAACAACACGGGACGTTATAGGAACGTATCCACCGTGTTATAGACGGGTCACCTATATTCCAATTATTCTAAACCCGCAAATTCCGGTTTTTTTTATTGAATACACAATATTATTACGGATATTCGTATGTTTATGATCTCTATTTATGTATTTATGTGCTACTAGGTCAATAAAGTTGTTGTACGGTGTGTGACGAGCCTCACGGGGCACGACCTGACGATAGCCCTCTGTTTGCATTGACGGGCGGGGATGTTAGCCTAGCGGTTTGTGATTAATGACTGTTTTTGTCTATTATTTTTTTTATAATTGTTTTTTATTATTTCAACATAAAGTCTGACTATAACCGTATTTATAGGAGAAATGACTACCAATGAATGAAGTAGTAGCAGTTTATATTACTAATAGTATAACTAAGTATGATATTTTTTCTCATGTACACCCTATTCCTTTCTAACTCCAATGGTGTGTGAATACTTCTGGATACTAGATCGCGTTCACGTAAGCCGCTTTTTTTAAATTCCTTGGCAATTGTAATTTATACATTTCATCTAGCGTCGAGTAGTCAGACGGTAAACAGCGCCCTCTATTATGTGTGAAATGCTATCGCTACGACATAGAAATAGTTGCAATAAGCGCGGTCGAGTGTCGAGAAAATATCACACTACACCTTTAAGTTTTTGAATCTAAAGTGATCCTCTTAACATTACAACATTAGTGTATCACAAATACACATTAGAGTGCTTAATTCTGATATATAAGAATTTAGCAATCAAACATATAAATACGTAAATGAACAAATATGTAATACACGAGGGAGTATAATTATTAATACGGTAAGACACTCACAGTATATTGTATAACGTAAATTTTAATACATATTACATCAAAAGCCGGATTGAGTAGGTTCTCCGAGGTACGGTGTGCTTTATAGTGTATTGATACCTCAAAGGATGTTTGGAATTGATACCCAATTAATAAGAGAGCCGTATATCAAAGGAGCTATTAAGTTCGTAGTATTTGATGTGATCGTGAGATAAACTTTAATAAAGGAGCATCGGTGGAACCGTAAACGAAAAGATAATTGTGTCCTTAAAGAATACATTTTTCGATTTCAGTCTCAATATAAATTATGTTCGTTTTTTTTATATCAAAATCATTTTCAAACATAAAGATTACACGTCGTGTAGATTAGAGATGCGAAAATTATTTAATTTTGTTGGAAATAACGTAAGCATCGGAGATGCAGAAGGAAGTGACGTCAATATCATGGGACAAGTTCACCAGTTGCAATAGTATAGTTTTAATTTATTTTTTTAAGGCGCCGTGACCCCAAAAGTTTTATACATTATTCATTGCGGGTTTAGGTAATAAGTACATAAATTAGTACATAAATTAAATAAATACTACACTTTAATAGACACTAAGTTGTTTTTATTCATTTCATGCTTAATATGTTGGAATTCATAACTTACTAACTAACATCGAACCGTAGGAGTTATGTTGTCATATTATTTTGTTACAAAATAATAATTGTCCATGTATATATACAGAACCATAATAAATAGAAATGATAATTAATCAAATACTTTCTGAATTAATATTAAATAAAATAAAATAAAAAAAACATCAAATCACCACTAATTAAATCACATGAGGATGATCGTTGTGTGTTGTATGTAGAGTCTATTATCAGTCATAGCCTTCTCGAATATGAAACCACGTATGACGTCATGTTTTATATATATCATGCGGCAATTTTGTAAAAATAAGCGCCGTTCGATTCTTCGTTGAAACTGCGGTCCAATGATGCGCGGTGGGCAGTAAAGTTAACGTTTCGTGGGGATTCAACATCGCATTAGCCATGAGGCCTTCCCGGCCATAAAGGAGTGAGGTTACGCTGCATTTAATCAGGATAAGATAAGAACGAGGGTCTTCACAAAGCGTAATAAATGTCTAACGAACCCTGTAATGCTCGCATGAAATCACATTTACGGTTCAACCCGTATTAACCTCGTTTTAATTCATTCATTATCCTTACGCGTTCAACGTTACTTCATTCATTAGCCTCCGAATTAAACATAAATATGCACAAACCTCTCTAACATTGCTTCTGTTTCATTTTACGTTTAAGACCCATTTTTTTATGTTCATTAACAATAATTTTTTAATAACATATTCACGTTTTGTTATCTGCCTCCAATATTAAAGACAGCATTAAAACTATATAACGTGTATAATTCCATCAACTATTTTGATTTCAATGGTCTAACTAACAAAAAGGAAATTGAATAAGACAGTAGACAGCAGATAGACAGTAGTGTGACAGAAGTGGTGATTTCAGAGATTTTGCTTTAAAATCATTTCCCCTATTTGATATTTTTGAGAAGTACTATACATACTACTTCAAAAGAGTCGATAGAGAGTGGCTTGTAATAAACACAAGCAACAGTAACCACTCGCCATCAGGGAAATCGTATTCCGACTGCCTTCGAAGACACAAAAAATTAATCAAATATAATAAATCAAATTAAAACGCGCCGCTACCATCTCCGCTACGCTCGTACAACCGTAGCCTACTCAAAGCTGTCAACGAGTATAAAATAAATGAAACAGAGGCATGCGATTACGTTAGTCAATAATATTAAATTTGCTTGCGAGAACAAAGGAGGTAGTAAATTTTACTGTATTGAAAGGGAATTAAGAGAACAATTTTTAACAGAAATCTCCAAACGCTTGAAGGAGGTTACACATGATGCTAAGGCTGGCTGGTACTTTGCGCAGAGAGTGAGTCTGGCTGTCCAACGAGGCAACGTAGCCAGTATCTTGGGGACTGTGCCTCCTTCAAGCGCGTTGGAAGATCTGTTCTACTGTGTGGGTTGAGTTATGTTAAATTATTTTGATTTGACTTTTTGTTAATAAAAAATAAATATAAAAAAGAGAACAATTACATTTTTTTTATACACGGCTCACTCTTGACGTAGTATTAAGTACCATCTTGGTATTAACTACTTTATCTTTAACTATTATTACTTGATATTAAGGTATTAATTGAAATTATTGAAATTATAAATTACTAGCGACCCGCCCTCGCTTCGCTTCGGAAACATTAAAACACACATGAAACAAAAAAAAAAAAAATTTTTTTTTTTAAAAAAGTAGCCTATGTTCATCAGGGACAATGTCGGCTTCTAATGGAAAAAGAATTTTTCAAATCGGTCCAGTAGTTTCGGAGCCTATTCGAAACAAACAAACAAATCTTTCCTCTTTATAATATTAGTATAGAATACGGTCACCCACCTCACCTCAAGAAACATACTCGAACTGTCTATCTGGTCTTTATTTTATTTTATTACAACTTAGACTAGTTCGCTGCATGATCGCGGTATCATTCCGTGCGTGCTCATAATACGCCTTAACGTCAGCAAAAGATACAAGGCAATTTAGATTATGACCCTACAAATAAAATTGTAGCACATTAGTGGTACAGTTGTAAAATATTCATATTAAAAAAGAGAATAAATTAATGAAAATCGGTCAATCCGGTTTCATCTTTTCTTTTTTCTTCTTTCTTCTTTCTTCCGTCGCTTCCTCATTACTGAGGGCCGTGACCACCTGCATTAACTTCCTCCAACGTTGCCTGTATTTGGTCTGCTTAATGACGCCCGAGACGCTGGTGTTTGTGGCCTCCTTTATAATGTCCGTCCACCTGGTTAGCGATTTTCCTCGATTTCTCTTTCCTTCCACGTGACCTACAACTATTAGTTTTTCCAAGTTGTCAGGATTTCGTTGGGCCACGTGTCCGAAGTACTCGAGGAGACGCTGCATACAGATTGTAGATAGACGGGTCTTGACGTTTAGCTCCGAGAGAATTGACACATTTGTTTGGCGCTCCGTCCAAGGTATGCCCAACATTTTGCGCCAACACCGCATTTCAAATGCGTCAATTCTCGATCGGGTACGGGCCTTGAGGGTCCACGTCTCAGAAGCGTACAAGAAGATAAGGGTTCGCATGAGCATGTAATCCGTTTAGGGGGACTATAATGACTAATACACGTACAGAAGAATTATGCAGATGTGGAAAAAAATCCCAATCAAAATTTTTATTTGAAAGCTAGCATGAGATAAATTACAAGATTTATTATTAATATAAAACGCTCGGTACTTACTTATTAACGCCACCGCGGCAAAAATTTAATGGTAAGCAAGTGTGGACAACTCGAAAAATATGGAAAAGCGAATCAGAGCACCCCACTTTCCACCTGGTCTTGTCTGCCCTACCCCTAGAGTGTATATAAAGAACCGGAGGCGTGGAGAGAGAGCAGTGGATATCTTCATAACCATGGGATTCCGCGGGGTGGGAATGATGCAGAGAGTAAACCCTTACCCCCCCCCCCCTTATAGGAAAGTTTAACCGAATTTTTGCCGCGGTTGCGTTAATACGTAAGTACCAAACGCTCCTCTAAACTCTTCGCTATACTAGTATAATCTCTACCTCTCAAACAAAGTTGTCAATGTGAACGTGACGTGTAATAGGCAGGAATTAGCGGCCAGACCAGGTAATTACCCTGCAGGCACGAGCCCGTCGGCTCTTTGTGGTGTCCTATTGAGGCGCCTAACAAGATTTATTGGCAGGTAAGTCGAGTTTATTAAGCTAATGCAATGAAGTCTAGCGTACAGTGTTCTGACTTTGAGTTTTATCTATCGTCATCATGTCTTCGTAACTTGTGACAAATCTTTTTAATATTCGTTATATAGCAGTATCTCTTGATAAGAATGAGGAGAGCATGATTTATTTTACACTCTCTCTCTCCCTCTCTCCTCTCTCTCTCTCTCTCTTTTCCTATTTATCTCACATGATGGTGGAGTCAGCTTCTATTACTCGTCCTCCAGTTTGCTCTGTCTTAGTATGTTTTATTTTACACCAATATAAAAATTTTGTAAGCATTAAAAACGAATGTACAATTGGCGGTCTTATCGTTAACAACGCTCTCTTCCAGGAAATCATCGAATTGACAATAATATTTTCAGAAAAGAAATTAACCGCTAAACGATAGAAAAAAAAAAAAAAAAAAAAATATATATATATAAAATACCAATAACAGAATGATAAACTATGTAACTATTAAAATTTTGCGTTTCTTATTTCGTGCAAGCGGCAAATCTAAATTTTTTGTAACTTATTATTGTTGATATTCTTACAAAATCTACTACATAAAATAGAAAATAGATATTAAGGAACTTCTTTTACTAGCGTTGTTAGAAACCACCACTTTTCTAAAATTGGATGGTAAGCGGTTGCAATTATAACAAAGCTGGTTATTATTGCGCACGGAGACTTAAACAGTAACAAAGAACGATGATTTAAAACTGGCTTGGTTCACAACGGCTAGTCCATTATCATCGATGATCTTTTGGTATTAATATTCAAATAAACATTTGTAACAGATAATAATTTAATTAAATTAGTTGTGTTGCCAGTCCGCGGTCTGTACTTATACATAACTTTGCAATTCTCCCCCTCAGACACAGCCCACTGAGTTTCTCGCCGGATCTTCTCAGTGGGTCGCGTTTCCGATCCGGTGGTAGATTCTGCGAAGCACGGCTCTTGCTAGGGTTCGTGTTAGGAACGTCGTCAGGTTTGAGCCCCGTGAGCTCACCTACTAGTTAAGGTTACGCTGGAATAGCCTCTCAAGGCTACCAGCTTAGGTAGAAAAAAAAAAGCAATTCTCTTGACTTCTAAATACTGTAGATAGTCCAACTATCAATATTAATTAACCAAGTGTTCATAGTATTGAAAAGCAAAAGCCACGGTTGTGGATTTTGCACAGCTAATAAAATAAATCAAAAGCTTTTTAGAATAGAACGCTTCGATATATAGTTCATAATGTTTGTTATCTAAATATAAATTTTTCTACCAAATATATAAGTACCATTTTCTCCGTCTGTTCTTTAACATATTTTGTATTTTGTGGCAATGTTTGATGAGCTTTAGTGCTGTGAATAAAAAATGTGGAAGCAATTCGTGTTTTTTTTTTAAATGTCTACGAGAGCGGCACTGAAAATTTCGGGAATTAACGAAGTGACACAACATTACCATTTAAAAATGTATTTATTGCTTTTCGAAGTATTCTCCGTGAAATTTGACACATTTTTCCATACGATGGAACCAATCATTGAAGCAACCATTCCATTCGGAAGTTGGGGTCTCCAAAATGGCCGTTTTGTAGGCGTCCACAGCTTCTTCGGGTGATGAATATCTCTGTCCACGCAATTTATT
Organism: Bombyx mandarina; assembly: GCF_030267445.1. NCBI lineage: Eukaryota > Metazoa > Arthropoda > Insecta > Lepidoptera > Bombycidae > Bombyx > Bombyx mandarina. The sequence continues at coordinate 11,728,167 of NC_143223.1, read as the reverse complement.
CTTTATTTTAAGAAAAGTATAGAAATCATTAGGGCTTAGGTCGAGGCTGTACGGCGGATGGTCTAATAATTCTGTTTTCTTGCTCTAAAAACTCTTTTGTTCTGTGCGCGGTGTGAGAACTCGCATTGTCGTGATGGAGGATGATGCGGCGGTTGCAGTTCTCTTTACGGAGTTCTGAAACGACCTGTGGCAAACAAATGCTAGCATACCATTCTGCATTAACCGTTCTTTGTCCCTCAAGAGGAATAGTCGTAACATGGCCGGTTTTGCAGACAAACGTGGCCGCCATTTTTTTTGCAACACTCCGTGAACGAACAATTTTTGTTGGCTTTAACTCATTTTCGAACACCCAAACTCGTGACTGGTTTTTTGTTTCGGGTTCGTACGCGTATATCCAGGATTCGTTACCTGATACAATGTTGTATACAGCATTTGAGGATCCTGCGTGGAATCTTTCGATAGTTCTGACGCACCAAGTAACGCGAGCCGCTTTTTGCTCTTCACAGAGCGAATGCGGTATCCATCGGGAAAACAACTTTTTTACACCTAATTGTTCATGCAAGATTATTTGTATTTGACTCATGCCAATGTCTAAAGTTGCCTGAATTTCGCGGTATGTCACATGTCGATCTTCCTCAATCAGCTTACGCACAGCATCAACTTTTCTTGGGTGACTGCAGTTTTTGGACGACCTTGACGGGGATCATCACTGAGCTTGACACGTCCACGTTGAAACTCAGCAAACCAGCGATAAATTGTGGTTTTGGATGAGGCTTCATCACCAAATGCAGAAATCATCTGGTCAACACACTGTTTTTGTGTTAAACCACTTCGAAAGTCATAATAAATCATCGCTCTTGAATTTTCTCGAGTCAATTCCATTTTCTCAACGACTAAACAAGTTTGACAAAACCTCGTGACAAGACCGAGACCGATCTTTTTTTAAATAAATAAATGGTATTCGATTTTTAAAACCAAGGAGTTTTCAATTAAAAAGATTTTAATATGACAGGAACAGTGGAAATATTCCATTCCCGATACTTTTAGTGCAGCCTAGTATAACAAAGAAAAAGAGAAAATCTGACATTATTATTTAAATTTTGTGGTGTCATTAAGCAATTAGCGTAAATCGACCATTACGATAATTGGGTGAACACTGCTAATCCAAAATATGTAGTTTGTTAAAATCGTAACCTATTCTTTTTTTGTTCAAAAGAAAGATCGTAAAACAGTCAAATTTTGATAATCAGACGCTTGAGATATCCCATAAAGTTAATCTCCCGTCCTGTTTCACGCCAAAATTCAACGCCAATGGCTCGCTTTATAAACAGTCATGAATCATCAATCAGGGTTCGCGTTAACAGACATGTATGACGACAAAAACATCTGTGCCACTTCTATTATTCACAAAAGCACATTTAGGACCTTATGGCACAGCATTAAGAGTTTATCACACGAACTTTTGGACAAACCGATGGAAAATACACTAGAGGTGTTCGAATACCCTTATTGTTTGTCAAACCAGGCTTACATGGTCTGCGTCTGTTTAATGATTTATGAAACGGCTATTGGCAGCATAAACGGTGAAAGGAAATTAGAGGTCTTTGTTTACTGGATTTAGGTTTTTGTCGGTCCAATTGTCACAATGAGCTTCATCGTATTTCGGAAAGTACGGTTCCTATTTTCAGATAAACAAGTAAAGTGTAATTTGTACTTTAGAATGGAGAAGAAAGTGAAATATTTAATTTTGTTTTCGATGATAAAAATAGTTTTCTTCATTTAAATCTTGTGTAACTCTACCTACTTAATATTGAGACAAATTTAATTACATAAAAAAATTCATACCAAAATTGTTCATATTCAATTCAACCTATTTAAATAGGTATAATTTTTATGTTGATATTTGATTTTTGAAAAATTATGTGTATACCACTGAAAACGCTCGCCATTTTTTTTTATAACTTTTCGCAATGATTATATTGTTTTAACTGTGTGTGTACAATAAAGAATAAAAAAAAAATACCGTAGAACATAGATACCAAGATCAAATTTAAGTCTTTAAGATTATAAAAAAAACTAAGACAAGGTTGACACACATCGTGATGTTTCTTAAAAAAAATAATGTATCGAAACAATTACATTTTTGAGAAAAATATTAATTCTGTCGTAATTTTTATACATTGAACCGTAAACCTATAATAAAATCCGATAAAATTACAATACATTAAGATCAACAGTTGCCCATTTGATTCATTAATCAAGCGAGCAGTGTATCGTTTACAAATGGATTCATAAGTGTTCGTCTGGTCGCAGCCCTAGAATCTCTGCGATGAGTAAGCTTTTCTGCTGATACGTCTTAAATTAGCATTCAAAACAATCATTTTGCTGAGAGGCAGATGGTCCGTTAGGATGTCATTCTTCATCAAGATTAATTTAACTAAAGGCATCACAATGCCTTCACCTTGAAACATAAGGTAGACTGGTGGTAGTACCTCTTGTGAGTCTGCACGGATAGGTACCACCACCCTGCCTATTTCTGCCGTGAAGCACTAATGCGTTTCGGTTTGAAGGCTGGGGCAGCCGTTGTAACTATACTTGAGACACCACTCTGCCTATTTCTGCCGTGAAGCAGTAATGCGTTTCGGTTTGAAGGCTGGGGCAGCCGTTGTAACTATACTTGAGACCTTAGAACTTATATCTCAAGGTGGGTGGCCATTTACGTTGTAGATGTCTATGGGCTCCAGTAACCACTTAACACCAGGTGGGCTGGGAGCTCGTCCACCCATCTAAGGATTTTAAAAAAAATGCAGTATTATGAAATTAATTAAAACCCACAAATACAAAAATAGATGGGAGCTTTAACTTTACTTGGAATCCGTTATAAATAAATTTAAATAGGTTTTCGTATTGAAACTAATTCGAAATTGTCCACAAAATATTACCGACAAATAAATAACTTTCTCAGCGTTTCCTTTGACAATTTTATTTATGGACTAACACAAAAGAACGAAGCTAGGTTTCGCAGTAAAAGGGTTTTTCCGTCCGCGAAGCCCTCATTACCATGATTACCCAAGTAAATAGGCCTCTTGCTTCCCATCGCCGAGCGAGATGATAGCACTGGAGTCCGGCCAGAGTAAGTGATTTAACTGGCTTAAAAGAATTCTCGCGTTCATTTTCTGTGAATATATTTTGATAAAAACGTAATAAATAAACAATAGTTGTTCAAAGTAGAAGTAAAAAATGAACAAAAAACACATTGCGTCCATGCCAGGCTCTTTAAAGCACCGTCTGCGTGGGACTCAAAGTATCTATATCTATAAAAGTCGATTTATGTATGTTCTCTGAATACTCCGAAACGACCGAACTGATTTCGATGAGACTTTCAGGAAGTCTTCAAATTGTCCTAGCCGCCATTTGTGACATTTGGTAGCGATGGAATCAAAGTCAAATCAAAGATATGCCAGCAAAGCGGGTCGGGTTTGTCTAGTAATAAAAAAATTTAATAGTAACTAAATTTCAACTCACTAAGGATCAACAATATAAAACATGCACCTATCACCTGCTGCAATTACTTTTTACAAACTTGAAACTAAATTAACGCTAAGAATTAAAAGTACGTATCAGGTTGAACCGGGGATTTGACTTCTCTTTATCGCGATTGTCATTATACAATAATGAATATACAAGAGACAGTAAATGCATGTCTTATTAATTCAAATTAAAATCTCAAAGCATACTCCATACTTCTTTTTTTAATGTTAACGTGACATAATATGTGCCTCAAATCGGATACGGTAGTAACTATGCCCCCCCTCGTAGGCCCCTCAGGCCGACTCGCGGCCTTTGATGATGACGAAAAAGCAGAGCTGCTGGCCGATACATTGCAAACCCAGTGCACGCCCAGCACTCAATCCGTGGACCCTGTTCATGTAGAATTAGTAGACAGTGAGGTAGAACGCAGAGCCTCCTTGCCACCCTCGGATGCGTTACCACCCGTCACCCCGATGGAAGTTAAAGACTTGATCAAAGACCTACGTCCTCGCAAGGCTCCCGGTTCCGACGGTATATCTAACCGCGTTATTAAACTTCTACCCGTCCAACTCATCGTGATGTTGGCATCTATTTTCAATGCCGCTATGGCGAACTGTATCTTTCCCGCGGTGTGGAAAGAAGCGGACGTTATCGGCATACATAAACCCGGTAAACCAAAAAATCATCCGACGAGCTACCGCCCGATTAGCCTCCTCATGTCTCTAGGCAAACTGTATGAGCGTCTGCTCTACAAGCGCCTCAGAGATTTCGTCTCATCCAAGGGCATTCTCATCGATGAACAATTCGGATTCCGTACAAATCACTCATGCGTTCAACAGGTGCACCGCCTCACGGAGCACATTCTTGTGGGGCTTAATCGACCAAACCGTTATACACGGGAGCTCTCTTCTTCGACGTCGCAAAAGCGTTCGACAAAGTCTGGCACAATGGTTTGATTTTCAAACTATTCAACATGGGCGTGCCGGATAGTCTCGTGCTCATCATACGGGACTTCTTGTCGAACCGCTCTTTTCGATATCGAGTCGAGGGAACCCGCTCCTCCCCACGACCTCTCACAGCTGGAGTCCCGCAAGGCTCTGTCCTCTCACCCCTCCTATTTAGCTTATTCGTCAACGATATTCCCGGTCGCCGCCGACCCATTTAGCTTTATTCGCCGACGACACGACTGTTTACTATTCTAGTAGAAATAAGTCCCTAATCGCGAAGAAGCTTCAGAGCGCAGCCCTAGCCCTAGGACAGTGGTTCCGAAAATGGCGCATAGACATCAACCCAGCGAAAAGTACTGCGGTGCTATTTCAGAGGGAAGCTCCACACGGATTTCCTCCCGGATTAGGAGGAGGAATCTCACACCCCCGATTACTCTCTTTAGACAACCCATACCCTGGGCCAGGAAGGTCAAGTACCTGGGCGTTACCCTGGATGCATCGATGACATTCCGCCCGCATATAAAATCAGTCTGTGACCGTGCCGCGTTTATTCTCGGTAGACTCTACCCCATGATCTGTAAGCGGAGTAAAATGTCCCTTCGGAACAAGGTGACACTTTACAAAACTTGCATAAGGCCCGTCATGACTTACGCGAGTGTGGTGTTCGCTCACGCGGCCCGCACACACATAGACACCCTCCAATCCCTACAATCCCGCTTTTGCAGGTTAGCTGTCGGCGCTCCGTGGTTCGTGAGGAACGTTGACCTACACGACGACCTGGGCCTCGAATCAATTCGGAAATACATGAAGTCAGCGTCGGAACGATACTTCGATAAGGCTATGCGTCATGATAATCGCCTTATCGTTGCCGCCGCTGACTACTCTCCGAATCCTGATCATGCAGGAGCCAGTCACCGTCGACGCCCTAGACACGTCCTTACGGATCCATCAGATCCAATAACCTTTGCATTAGATGCCTTCAGCTCTAATACTAGGGGCAGGCTTAGGGACCCCGGTAACCGTACTCGTCGAACTCGACAAAGAGGTCGACGTGCAACCTAACCCATGCATCAGCCCGCTGAGTTTCTCGCCGGATCTTCTCAGCGGGTCGCGATTCCGATCCGGTAGTAGATTCATTCGCGAAACAATTGCTCTTGAGTTGTTAGGTCTCCTTCGGAGGCGCTCGGGCAGTTGTTAGCAAATCCCAACCCTCTTGGCTGAGCCTTTGCTCGCCCACCTGTCCTGGTGAAACTGGAAAGGCCTTCGGGCCACCAGTAAACTTTCAATCATAAAAAAAAAAAAAAAAAAATAATATGTGCTGCCATCTATTATCAGCTAAAAACAAAGTTTTTATGTTTTTTTCTTCTTTAAATATCACGTTTTTCGCTTTCTCAGGAAGTAACATCAACGTAATATCAATAGAATTTTTTAAAGACATAAAAAAAGAGACGAAAACTAATTGATTTTATTTACTTAAGCAGTTTTCATATTCAATTTTGTATGAAAAAAATTGACTAAGTACCTTGTGATACTTGCTTATTTTTGATCGTATAGTATTGTATTAAGCTCGACTAGGATAGAAGATCTAATATGAAACTATTAGTAATATCTTCCTGCTATTAATTACACATATTTACGATCGCGGCCTCTTCTATCTCTTGCATATTTAACTTCTTTGTGTACCTATTTTGTATTATTGTTGTCTTGTACGAGAAAATTTTAGATTATTAAATTTGGAACGCTTGGTTGATTTCTATTAAGTTCCCAATTATAATTTTATTCCAATGCAACTGAAAATATTACATTATGCCCCAAGGTAGCGGTATTCACATATTCAAATCGGCATCACTTGGGCTATGAGTTTGTTTAATCATAGTTAAACTAGTAACAACAGAGCAAGGTGAATCTTTTTTTAAATTGTGCAAAAAAAAACTGATTTACTTTTGTGCGAAATTTTTACTAAGCTCTCTAAACAAAGCTTGTCGTGCTGGAGAAAATGCTCGTTACTTACCCGGATTATACGAGTGGGTTGACTTGTGAACAGTGGCATTGGACCGCAGCCAGACCGAAATACTTAACTGGCTTTTAATATGAGCGCTTACATTTCCTTATTCTTTATTAATACAGTTAGAGAGTGAATACGCTTTGTCACTTGTTTTGATGTGGTCAAACTATTGATATAAATTAATAATGTTTTGCTGATGTTATGAGAATCGCAAGACCGGTTGTTGTGGTGAACCTTGGAAAAGGTCTATGTCTAGCAGTGGACGACGTGGGCTGGATAGATGGAGAGAGAGAGAGAGAGAAAGAAAGAGAGAGATGAGAATCGCTTGAAACTTAATAGATAAGTCCTGAAAGATAGGGTAGCCGTTACTTCAACGTCATGTGTATGGTCGTGTGAGGCAGATTATAGCTTCACATTCATACTAAAAATCGTAATAGCTATACAATTATAGAGACTTTGTAATATCAACTAAATATACTAGATGAAAATAAGAAAATTTTAGATTTTAGTAATTTTTGTAGTAATTGATAAAAAGTATACGACAAAACTATGGTACCCACTTTGCAAATTTATATTATGTCTCACGACTCCTATTCCAGATCTATCAGATCCACTAAGATGTAGCACGAGGCAGACGGCAATTGTAAACTAAATAAAAGTGCAATCTACATATGTATATGTATGTTAAACTTTGATTTTTAACGGTTACCTTGTACCTAACTCAGAGTAGATCTTTATTTAACGGAATAAAGATTAAATTTAAAAGCTTATGTTCTGAAAAACTAAAAAATCTTAACGCCTAAAGAATATGACCTCTAGTCTACTCCATAGATAGACTTAATAGGTATGGGCCCAACCGATGCGACTATGTTTCGGTTCAAACTCTGTAGGAAGGTACAATTTTTCTAGGTAAATCATCTTGATCATTATCTCAGTCTGTCCACGATTCACTGCTGAACATAGACCTCTTTAATTGATGTCCAGTGCCGCCGGACATTACATTGCATACATTACACCGTTTTTACCTGTTTCTAGGCAAATACTGGGTCACAATATCCAACCAGAAAATGTCTAAATTTGTATAATCACTGGTGTGTATCGTAAGCCAGTTGTGGTACCGACTACCGTCCTCTCTACTTTTACTGAGTCATATGTATCACTTTAAAATGGCGTAGGCGTTATAATAAGACCTTGAGAAGTCGGTGTCCAGTAACTTTAATGACAAGCGGACCACGAGCTCTTTCAGCCTATGCATTGAGAAGTGCATTGATTTAAGATTAGTTTTTTTTTCGTTTCTCTGCAACGTTTGCTAATAAATTTGAAAGACATCAAACACCAAATTGTATTTTCGCACGAGTTTACTCATTGTCAGGATTAAAGACAAACACTTGACCTTCGTTCAACACTCGATACTTTTAAATATTCTCAACTACCTATCCCTTACGACTGGACATTGTACAAGGTTACTCGATTTAATCTCGCTAAAACGTTATTCCCGCCTGTCCCACTCATGATATTAGCTCCGAAAAAGATTCTAAACTGTCGGGTTCGTGAAAATGGTTGCAGACTATTCCTGGTGAGATACTAGTGGAATGAAATACATAGTTATATTTACAATAAATGTAGTAGCTAGCTGTAGTAGTAGAAATTGCTTTGGTTTCAATGCACAGTTTTATGGTTTTTACAAAATAAGTCCGAGTTTGTAGCGCCATCTATTAAGGAATTGGGTGAAATTAATTTCAGTTTTTAGTTTCACCGCCACTAGCGACATCTATTAATTCAATTGGAATAAGTCTGTTACAATGTGTGTAACAGAATTAATCAAACGTGTATGATGTGCCGTAGAATTAGAAATTTTAATCCTTTTCTCATTCTCCCAGATATCCGATCAATTTTATCAAGTAGTCTGGTTGAAGTATGGGATTTTCATTTAACTTTTGATCTGATGGATCTACTGATGATTATATCGCGAAGGATTATCACTATCTCTTTATTGGAACTGCTTGCTATAATAATAATATTATGGTTTCATCTAATACATAATATAAACCTATAGTTCGTTGTTCGCAAGTTACAAACCAATTAACGAAAAGTGCCAGATGTGGGCACACTAATTATCACTAGCTTTTGCCCGCGATTTCATTCGCGTGGTATAGTTCACAAATAATGCTTTATTTTAGAACAAATTTGGTTAGCATAAAAAACCTTATAGAGAGCCAACCTTAACATATAAAAATACGCTGTCGTGGACTTTTTTTTAGATCTTTTAAAGGGGAACAATTCTGTCATACATTATTTTAGCGTAACTTTAACCGTTTCTTTAGCGCACGCAGCGGCAGCTTTTAAAATGTAAAAATAGCCCCGATTTTGAAACATTCTTTATCGGTGCTGCGGTTTATAATATTAAGTATAGATTAAAGTGTGTTCTAAATAACCTTAAAATCCTAAAAAATAAAAAATCTGGAACATTCCAAAAAAAAGCAACAAAATTTATTTACTAAAACTCCCATTTGTCCGTAACCGAACGCAGCTAAAACTTTGTAAGTGCCTAATTATACTGAAACGATGCGAAGTTTGGGGCACGAATTTGGATATATTAAAACTTGAATACGACTCTGTGTTTCGTATTAGTTAAAAAAAAAAACATCGAGCGGAAAAAATTTCATTGGGGCATCCATACAAAATTACTTTTGGGAACGTAGGTATCCTCTGTCCCGGTTCAAACGTACTACTGAATTCTTTAAAGAATTACTGCAATTATTGCAATTGGTTTCTTCTTCGTGAATGATGCTTTGAAAAAGACAATAAAGGGTATTTTTTTTCGAACAAAAGAAACAATAGAACGTATTTTGTTTACAGGAAATTACATGTGTCCTAATAATACGGTATAGGGTAGTTTTTTTTATAGTAAACGCATATACAAACATATGCCTATTTCTGCCGTGAAGCAGTAATGCTTTTCGGTTTGAAGGGTGGGACAGCCGTTGTAACTATACCTGAGACCTTAGAACTTAGGTGGGTGGCGCATTTACGTCATAGATGCCTATGGGCTCCAGTAACCACTTAACACCAGGTGGACTGTGAGCTCGTCCACCCATATAAGCAATAAAAAATAAAATAAAGTGGTGACCGAAATGGCAGTCAGTATATTAAATAAGAAAAATCTGTTTCAACTGTTCACGTGCGATGAAATTCAGAAATACCTTTTTTTTTTATTGCTTTGATGTGTGGATGAGCTCAAAGCCTACCTGGTGTTAAGTGGTTACGGGAGCCCATAGACATCTACTACGTAAATGCGCCACCCACCTTGAGATATAAGTTCTAAGGTCTCAGGTATAGTTACAACGGCTGTCCCACCCTTCAAACCGAAAAGCATTACTGCTTCACGGCTGAAATAAGCAGGGTGGTGGTACCTACCCGTGCGGACTCACCAGAGGTCCTACCACCAGTAATTACGCAAATTATAATTTTGCGGGTTTGATTTTTATTACATGATGTTATTCCTTCACCGTGGAAGTCAATAGTGAACATTTGTTGAGTACGTATTTCATTAGAAAAATTGATACCCGCCTGGTATTCGAACACCGGTGCATCGCTCAACACGAATGCACCGGACGTCTCATCTTCTAGGCCACGACGACTCACTGAAGTAATTATGTCGATTTCTGTTACTAAGCGCCTGGATTGCCTCAGTTTGCCTTCTTTTGTTTTTAACGTATGTTTTAGTATTCTAGGTCTCTTAGAAATAGATTCATCTTCAGTATCTTCGGATTCGTCTTTTCCAGAGTCTACTAAATATTCCTATTCCGTGAAATATTCCAGCGCCTTAGTAACATATAATGCTTCAGTGCGCCACGTTGGGTACCGGTGATCTAAATAGCAACTTTTTTCAATCACATAATGTAAGGCACATAATCTTATAATCTATAACCTAATTATACAGTCTAATCTATTTATTATAATTATGTAGTAAGCGCTTTTTCATTAAGCTCTTGGGGTCTCCTCAACACATGTCTCTAACTTATCAGTCTACTTCCAGCATTAAGTCGATTTAAAGCAAATTCATACATGCTTTTGATGAAATTTATTTTGTGATAATTTTGTTGATTCGTTTTGTTTATGATCTATTTTTCTCTGACTCCGTGTATTATCGTTATGACGACGGTTTTTGACTCTTTCTTTTGGTTTTCATTTAAATTTTCGTATCGCCGATTACATACCCGAAGGTGTTTTTAACTGTATGTTCATAAGCCTCAACAAACCTTTTATTTTTTATAGCACAAGTTAGCTATAGTCTCATCGCGATAGTAACTAGTAAATATCCACATTATAAAATAATTTTAATCTACGTAGAATCTAATTGTCTTCGTAGTCGTAAATCTAATCATTCGAAAGAGCACCTTCCGCCATAGTACATAACTACAGCGTACCAACATTTGTGGTAGCATCATTGTATTCCCAGAGGGCGTTCCAACTCGACAGTCGACTGACTGAACCAAACAGCTAATAGATTTAAGCTTATGCTTACACAGAGCTGTGTTCATATTCGGGGTAATTAAGTTTTCAGCAGTTTAACTGTGGCATACAACTAGATATACAGTACCTGTGTCTTGAATTAATGGGCTGAATGTGTGTGTGGTTTTTACATTATAAAAGTTTTAATAAAAACGACTTTTACGCTTTTATGTAATCATTAAGTACGGTCAGGGTTATTTTTTACGAACAAAGATAACCTTAAGCATATTTAAAATTTATCTATATATTAATACGTGAAGCAAAAACTTTGTATCCCCTTTTACGAAAATTGCAGGGACGGAGGAGTATGAAATTTCCCACACTTATAGAAAGTATAGAGAAGAAGTGCACAATGCTAATATTTTTTTAAATAATGCATAAAAGATACATTAAATCAATAAAGAAAACATTACACACACTACACACCGTGTATTTGACGCACACACGCATGCATACTATTTGTATTTATTGTCAAACTTTTGTTCTTGACGTCTGTTGTCAAATTGAGAATAGATTAAATATTCTTTGTCTTTGTTAATATTTTTTATAGTGTAGTCTTGTCAAAATTTGTGATTATAGAAGTTTATAATACAATCATAATAGTGTACAAAATTACAATTCCTATTAATTATAGTCGAATTTCGATTACTGCGGGACCTCTAGTTTATTTTAATAATTTCTATTATGGTGTACTGATATTATTCGCGTAAATATTTAGTTCTGGTGGTTTGTCCCGCTGTAGTACATTGATAATTGGAAAACCGGTTCAACAGATGTAACCGGTATATACTTTACTGGTACTGTCACTATAATAATAGTCTTGAACAATATGCATTGGTCATGCAATAGGCAAAGCAATAGCAAACTAATGTTAAAAATAGTCTACGTTTTCAGTGTTAGCCAAACTCCGCTTATGGCCTGGTGGCTGAAAAAATAGACTCAGCATTGGCGTTGGAATGCATGAAACCCGTAATAAGCTTGGTCAACATAAATATTTTAATCTAGTCTAAGTATCTGTCGCTAATTGGACCTAAATATCCCAATATCGAAGGAAAATAAAAGGTTGATGAGCTAGCAAAGATGGGGTATGGGATTGATCACAATGAGGATGGCTCATAATGCTCTGATCGTTTACTTCACAATCTATTAACGGCCCGAACAAGACCTCGAAGGATCTTCTTTTTCTTTTTACTCTTATCACAGTACATGGGGACGACGCAGTATGTCCTCTTTTTCAAAATCCATCCTAGTCTTTTTACTACGCCCCCTCCTCACATTACAATCTTCTTTCATACGCGAGTCTTTTTGGCCACATGACCATCCTCTTTATACATAATAATTATGCCCATATGACTCGAGGGATAAAATATCTAAAACAGTGTCTTAGTGAAAGTATTACTGATAAAAGGCAAGTCTTGGTAGAAAGTCAGCTAAGACATTTTCTTGGATCTCTCACAGGTACTGGGAAGAATCTACGTAAAATAAAATCAGCTGTTGATGATTCAACTTGTCGATTCTGTATTGAGGTTGGGGCAATTGTGCAACACCAATTTGTGACTGCTTCAACCGTACAAGGATAAGGCTGAGCATCTTGGACAAAGGGTACCTGTACATGGGCTCTAATCTTTAAATGCCATTTCACGATTCTTGATTCTCGATTCTTCAATTGCTTGGATATGAGGAGAAGACAGAAAAGTGACAAAAACGATTCCAAAGATGTCGCGCATTGTTTCGAGCAATCATTTGTCCAGGTCTTAAAGTCCATGAAATGTCCGCACAGGGATAGCACCAACGATTTGTTTAAATCTGCCCATACCCATGTTTTGATTTTAAAGATCATCATAATAATAAAGCTGGCTATCAATGATAGTTCGACAAAGTGTCGCCCTCCAGTCGCAATCGTCAATAAAACAAAATGGTACACCAAAAATATTTTCGCCCCGAAATTTCGACGCTCGCAACAAAGAGCTGAACATTTTTCGTCGAATGCAGTTTGTTGAACAACAAATTAGTTCGACGTCGGCTTCTCTAAGCCGAACTATATAGTTTTGTTCGAAAGCTTTTTGTTTTTTCCTACTTTGTACTAGGATTTTTTAAATCAAAACTCCTTCAATTCATGTGAATGGGATATTTATTTTTAGAGCTTATTGGCTCATTCAATACGGTCTTAGCCATTGCCATGTGATGACGCTTGTAACAGCGCCGAAATATGGCGGAGGCCTCAATTGTTATAATTGCAGTAAGCACCCGTTAATTAATAGTTTGTAACGTAATGTAGATATAATAAAACAAGTCTTAAATAATTTTGCGTGAATTGGTAATCATTTTAATATTCGTTAAGTAGATAGATTCAATTGGTTCTCCTCTGTGTGTCCATTAAATTAAAATACCTACTTCGGTTGCGTCAGAGCGCGTCCTTTACTTCACCTTACATGTTTGACGGGCGAATTTGGGTACATTGTTTTTTTTTTATTTATTGCTTAGATGGGCGGACGAGCTCACAGCCCACCTGGTGTTAAGTTGTTACTGGAGCCCATAGACATCCACAACGTAAATGCGCTACCCACCTTGAGATATAAGTTCTAAGGTCTTAATATAGTTACAACGGCTGCTTTACACTTCAAACCGAAACGCATTACTGCTTCACGGCAGAAATAGGCAGGGCGGTGGTACCTACCCGCGCGGACTCACAAGAGGTCCTACCACCAGTAAATGCGCAAATTATAATAAAAGAATCAATAAAAGCAATAAAAGAATCAATAAATAAATAATAATAATTAAATAGCTGTATCGCAACATTTTTTTTTGTGAAATGTGTCTATATGCAAGACAAATGCGTAACAAACGACTCGCATATGAATGGGTAACAAAGTAACAAATTAAAATCGTAACGCTTTGGTCCATTGGGAGTGCTCAGAATAAAGGCAGAGGGAAAGAGTACAGAGGCGACATTGTCGATTCAATATGAATTGTAGCCTTAGAACTGCTGTAAACTTACTTATTTTTGTATCAGTCAAAATGAGTTAGTATTGTTTTACTTATATTAACACTAATGTTGTTGTACAAATTCAGAACTATGTCTTGTTTTGTCGTGCGCACATAACTTATGTTGCAAGCCAAATTTTGTTTCTTTTTACTTGTGTGTTTTTATGTATCTTTTTAGCTTGTGACGTGTATTGCGAGCCTAATAAATAAATATAAATAAATAAAAATTGTTACGCGCTTGGGCTAGGGATTAAGAAAACTTACACCGAATTACAAATTAAATACTTACAACACGTAAGGTACACTTCGAAAACTGCAGTTCACTTCTATCGCTTCGCTTCAGGTGATCTGTTCGCTGTTTTTTTTTTTTTCGAGTAGAACCGATTATTAACTTGTCATCTCTGCATAGCTTTTATAGTGGACGCGATATGTCTACAATTACAGAGAACGTTTCCGATAGTTCTAGTTGTTTTGATACACGTTTTTGCTATTTGACAAGAGATGGCGTTACACTTCTTGGGCGTTCCCGATAGTACTAGTTCTTTTGATATTCGTTTCTGCTACTCGATGACAAATGTTACTCTTACCGGCATAACGCTATTATTAAACCACAACAATAACAATAAAACTTTTGCAATTAAATATTTCAATACGTAAATGCATTTAAAGTAGAAATCTACGCGGTCTTTGTTAAGGGATGCATTCTTTAAATTGTGTATTTTAAAGACTAGCTATACGCCCGCATTTATGTCTCCTCTTACACATTATATCGTGTAGGCGGATACCCGCACTTAGAAGTGGGATGAAAGGTAACGTTCCCGGGGCTCAAATTATTTCCATAAATCGGTTCAGTTGTCGTAGCTTTCAAATCATACCAAAAGACACCTAGTTTTTTTTATTTCTATCTTTTTTTTATGTAACCTCTAAGAGTAAAAAATGTTTATAAATATGTCCACTGACTCGGGCAAACATTCGTGTGAAAAATAGGTTTGTCTGCTCTTTGTCTAGGTATGTAATATACATATGTGTATTTATATCAGTCTGTGGTTTCTATTGAACAGGGAATCCTAGTTTGGAGGTGACTTGTCCCCGGCTATTATTATTATACTATAAGACAAGAGTTTTAGAATATAAAATGGTGGTGGGACCTTTTATGAGTCCGCGCGGGTAGGTACCACCGCCCTATCTATTTCTGCCGTGAAGCAGTAATGCGTTTCGGTTTGAAGGGTGGGGCAGCCGTTGTAACTATACTGAGACCTTAGAATTTATATCTCAAGGTGGGTGGCGCATTTACGTTGTAAATGTCTACGGGCTCCAGTAACCACTTAACATCAGGTGGGCTGTGAGCTCGTCCACACATCTAAGCAATAAAAAAAAACAATTTATAAGAATCTTTTAATGACAACACTTTTCAGAATATGCGATTTTAATATTATATATGTTAACGGAAATGTATGTAATCCGTCATTGTATACAATTCCTAGGAAATGTATGTAATTCCTAAAATCGCACGGAAATGTGTGAAATAAATTATATTATACTTACACATTACACATTTCCTAGGAAATCTATACATTTCCTAAATAGCAATCGGAAATGTAAAACATTTAAGATATTGGTGGGTACGCGGGGACAGCGGGACGAGTCTTGCACTACGGTCAGTTGCCAACTTGCAATCCACTGGAACCGGTCAGGGTTTTAAGAAGTGCCTTTGCAAGAAAAACTGTGCTACATGTCTGTGTTTTAAAAATAAAGTATTATGTACTTCCAAATGCCATTGGAGCTTACCCTGCGAAAATAAATAGCTATATGGACTGACAAAGTATTATAATATAAAGATTTACTTTTATACTTTGACATTTATAATTATATATTAATTATAACTATCAGACTGATTACTTGCCAAATAAAAATTTGATTTTATAAGAATAAATATAAGTTGATTTTGTGATACGTTAAAAGTTAATAGATAGTTGATTTTAGAAGTTTTAATTAGTAAGATAATATGAATATATTATTATTATTTTACGGTATGACTGTTACTCGATTGTCTCAATAAGTGTTATAATAAAAAAATATTACTAACAACGTATTTTATTACAGAAAGCATTTACTTTATACATTTCCTAATACGATATTGGAATTATATACAATTCCGAGGAAATTTATACATTTCCTAGGATATCTATGCATTAAATAGTTTTTCAAACAATATTTTATACATTTCCTAAATAGCATCGGAATTGTACACATTTCCTAGGATTTGTATACAATTCCTTGATTTCATACATTTCCGGTAACATATATACTATATTTTTCTCCCAAAAATAGTTGAGGAATTCCGGAGATCTGCGTGAATAAATAAATAAAAAAAGGTTACGTTACATGCAGATAAGTTTAGATTATAAGTCAGGAATTTATAAAGGGCTGTATATAGTGTGGTATTTATGACCTTTAGTAACCAATGAACACCAGTTGCGCCTTGAGATCTATCAGTAAGCCAATGTAATAGAAATACCTCGAGGAAAAATCAGTCACATTGAGCTTAACATTTATTATGATAAATCATCTGCATACCGCCGCCACTAGGAGCCACAGATCAGTTCTCACCTTTAATTGTAAAATGTACAAATATACTCTTTCTTTTTGCTAATATATTTTATTTTTATAAACCTAAAAGAAATTATTTTATAATTCCTTCTATTTCAATTTTAAGGAGATTCTCAGTTACATTTACTATACATATTCTTGTTGTGAATATTTGAAAAGATCATTTTGCACGTAATAGTATTAAAACGAATGTCGGTTAAACATTGGCTAAATGGAGGTCCGAACTTGACTAGGCGCCAACAATGAAACCGCACTTAACACTAGATCGGAACAGATTTGGCTCAAGTGAATCTGTGTTTTAAACTCTCTTACATGTACGTAATGGGTTGCACCTGTCGAAGCTGTGGTTTTTCCTTCACATTTATTAGGCGAGATTGCAAAAAGTGCGTGTCTTAAAAAAAAAACTGTTGTAGTCTTTGTATAAACAATTCAAAACGTCCAAACCAATTTTGTTAGTGGTAGGACCACTTTTGAATCCGCGCGGGTAGGTACCACCCCGCCTATTTCTGCCGTGAAGCAGTAATGCGTTTTGGTTTGAAGGGTGGGGCAGCCGTTGTAACTATACTTGAGACCTTAGAACTTAAAATTCAAGGTGGGTGGCGCATTTACGTTGTAGATGTCTATGGGCTCCAGTAACCACTTAACACCAGGTGGGCTGTGAGTTCGTCCACGCATCACTGCAATAAAAAAATTAATTGTTCGCTGAACATCGGCTTACTGGTGATAGGGAGAATCTTGTGAGTCCGCGCGAATAAGCACCACTACCCTGCTTATTTCTGCCGGGAAGTAGTAATGCCTTTCGGTTTTAAGGGTAAGGCAGCCGTTGCACTATAAAAGTGAAACTTAGAGCTCATGTCTCATGATTGGAAGCAGCATTTACGTTGTTGATATCTATGTGATTCTGTAACCACTTAACTTGAAGTGGGCCGTGAGTTTGTCCACCCGTTAAGGCTTTAAAAAAAACAACAAATTCACAACACGATAAGTGGCTAAGAACTGTTAGTGAAAAATATATTTTCCTAAATACTTCTTTTAATCTAATTCTAAATATATTTGTAGTTTAAAAAAAAAACAAAAAAAAACACCCTTATTAATCTCTAATGTCATTTCTCTTTTCGCAAATTTCATGTCTGTTTATATTTCGATTCTGATTAGGATACTAATATCCTAATAATAATTTTATAACTATTTATTTATTTATTTTAATAACTTCGTTCTAAAACGAAGTTATAAAATTATTGTCTTTTTTTAATGATTTTATGACATGGTAACTAAGACTTTTAAGTCATGTCTTATTTTAATTCATATTATTCATATTTTTATGAAAAATGATATTATGGAGTGAAATGAAACGAAGATGATTTATTTGAGACACTAATCAACTGGGATGAAATTAAATGAAATTAATTGAGATGATATGGGATGAAATATAATAATCTCAGTAAAATGGTGGTCATTTACTAAGATTTTTTCAGTGGACTTTTTGGATGATCCCTATAAGTTATATTTCATTTTCCCACATTTGTGCACTTTCACAGATATTAAACCGTTAATAAACCACCATTATTACACATTTAAACCCGAAGAAACATTAAATAGACAAAATAAAACAAATCACACAACTTCACTCCTCGCGTTTCCGCCAGAAAGTCTAAAAAATTATTGTATTATCATCGGGTTCGTTGATTTGTGTGAAAATTTTCTAATTAATATGACGTTTTGAAGTCGATGAAAATCAGGTCTAAAGATTCCATTACATACAAACATGCAGACATACCATTCTAAGCCAATGAGGGCGTGTTAAAAATAGTCTTAATCTAACTCTTTTTAAACTACAAGCTTGCGTTTCGTTCATTCGATGGAGTTTAAAATTAACACCATTATTATTAGTGATTTTTATATACAATTTTTTTACGAAATAACTTTTATCAATACCAAAATAAGACAATGTATAAAGGATGTAAATAGAAATGTTGTCGTAAAATCAGCATCGAGCATTAAAGCGCTGTTTTTGTCATAACCAAGCTTATTATGACTTAGCTAACGTTGTGTGAGCTTAGGCATTACTGTCATATTTAGTTTGAATTAAATTATCATTTCTTCAGCTCGTGCAGCAAACTGTTGTAGTTTACGCAGTAGAATTTTACAGCCGCTTCAGCGCTTTATTAGTAACTCGTAAGGGCTTCCTTTACGCATCAGATCCGACTCCCACACGATCAGATCGCTAGTACGTGTCATTGACCGTTTGAGGTAGGCGACACGACAAGGCGGTTCGATCGTTGCGCTTTCTCTTAAATAAATAAACAGCAGATGCACTGGTCGCCGTGTTCTAATTCCAATTGAAATATTATTCAACATGAAAATGTAGAGTGAAATGTTTTTATTTTAGTCTTATAATAAATGAAATAATAACAAACGTTATATGAACACGTGCTGGTTTAAGCTTTCGTTCAAAATACGAAATTTCGGAAGTTGCCAGAAGAATTCGGAACCTTGAAGGTTTTTCAAATTATGAACGTTCTATGAAACAAAAAGAAAACACTTGAGCCGTTATTATTGGAAGTAACCACACACGCGGGACGCTTGTACCGAACCATAGACAGAATTTCAATAGGCAAGTTCGCTTATGAAACAAACCGAGGTCAGCGGCGGCGTGTACCGCGTAGCTATAATCAAAATCTTGCGTGATCGGAACCCTCACGACATCATTTCTGTCTGCTTCAACCGAAAGTGGTATAAAACAAGGGGAGTTATTACAGCGGAATGGACGTGCAAAATCAGTGTACCGGTGTTGTCGGTGGTTCATGTGGCGTGCATTTCGATTGTGGAACAAGGCGCGGAGGAAAAATCGAATTTCCATGCCGGCAGTCGAGGCTGAGGCGGCGCGGCGCACACATCGCGCACACAGCGCCCGCGCGCGCCTTCTCCCGCGAAACTTCGCTTCACGTAATTCAAAACTTCTACGCGCCATCCGAACAGACTAGTGTTAGTGTACGCGTTTCCGTGTCTATGGTACGGTGGGCTAATTAACGGATTATGGGCCGGGCAAGGGTCGGCCCGGGCGCGGGTCAACTCGCCGTCCTAACGTACGAAATTCGTATTCTTCATTACAAGGTGACGTCATTATCGCGGTCGATCGTGTTGCAATAAAATCGCGATCGCGGCAATAATAAAACGTTTTCGTTAATTACCAATTTAATAATAGTTGCATTGTCTCATTCGTCAGTCGTAAAGTTTTAGCGTATAATAAAATAATCCGCAGATTACGACCTTCGCGGATTATTGATTAAAAACATCATTGTGCGAAGCCCGTACCGCAAATAATGTTAATTTATTCTATGCTCCATAGAAATGTTTATACTCGATTGTGTATCGGTATTGTCTTTGTGTTATAAACTTCTGTCATTTTAATATAAAAGTGCATTCGTTTTTTTTTAAGTTTCACGTTTTCATATAGTGTACTTACAGATTAAGAATGCTATTTCACCAAATCGATTGGACACCGGTAAGCTTGGTTAATTCTCAATGAAAAGTATTATAAAAACGATAGTTATTATTCAACTATTCGAATATTATAGTAAAATCACCGAAACCGAATCATATATCTTATGAGCACTGAATAGCGTAAAATGATTTGCATAGATGAATTAGAAAATTTTCTGCTATTTTCCTTTTCAATAAATTTTCTTAGAAATCCGTAACTTTCCTTCGTATGATATTGATCTATATTAACTGTTTTGTAACATCACAATTTTAATGTACATAATATATTATTTAGGATTTTTTATGTTTACGTCATAGTTTTAAAAAGAACCGAATGAAACGTGCAACCAAAAAGAACATAAAGAAATTGGAGTAAACTCTTATTTCCAGTTTTTAATACACGTGCATGACTAAATGACTTTTAATAGTATTACCAGTGACTAATCTATACTAATATATAAATCTACAGTGGTTTTTACGGATATTCCGTTATAACTACTGAACCATGCATCCGATTGACTTGAAACTTTGTATCCATGTAGAAAATACATGTACTTAATGAATAGGCCAATTTATATGAGTGTTGGACTCGCTAATAATAATGACAATAAATAATAATGTTAATTTTAAATGCGCAGCGAAGCGGGCGAATACGGCTAGTATTGTATATAACACAATTTCTTTTTACTAAATACTCGTCAGATTTACTATTATATAAATACGCAAACATTTTTATACTTTTTATTATGTAAGTCATATAAGTAAAAACATATTTTTACAGTCTTCGTTGTAATTAACTGGTGGTAGGACCTCTTGTGAGTCCGCGCGGGTAGGTACCACCACCCTGCCTATTTCTGCCGTGAAGCATTAATGCGTTTCGGTTTGAAGGGTAGGGCAGCCGTTGTAACTATACTTGAGACCTCAGGACTTATATCTCAAGGTGGGTGGCGCATTTACGTTGTAGATGTCTATAGGCTCCAGTAACCACTTAACACCAGGTGAGCTGTGAGCTCGTCCACCCATCAAAGCAATAAAAAATAATAATCCAAAAATGAGTACGTAAAAACATAAATACATGAATTTATCTATTTCTCGGCTATGGAGTAAAGAGAAATCGTAATGGACTACAAATACAAAGGCATCTTAACATAATAATCTCATATATCAATGTTAACATCTTATCCCTTCGGTCGTTGTATTAAGATAACACAACAAATTTTCCTCTATAAATAATACCAGTTCCCACACATGTTGCCTGCAAGATTCTCATATTAGGATGTAGAGATAAGATGGATGTAGAGTAGATAGTTATATTATTTGAAAATTACCAAAAAAAATGTAACAGGTATTCGTAATGCTATAAATTGTATTTAATGAGATATGAGCGTTACCGAGTGTTGCATCTATGTGAGCTAAACTAAAGATTTTATTTTGCAATGTATGTTTGTAAATATAAATAGAAGTGATTACAGAGAAGTTAAGTGTATTTATTATATTTAAGAATAACGACCCGCCCTCGCTTCGTTTCGGAAACATTAAATTTTATTATTGATAGCTGAGTCCCGCGATGTGACGCCGCGGGGCGGAGCTAGTCTACAAAAGTAGCCTAAGTTACTCCTTGTATCATCAGCTACCTATCAGTGAAAGTCTCGTCGTCAGAATTGATCCAGCCGTTCCAGAGATTAGCCGGAACAAACAGACAAAAATTGTAAACATGTTATTTTAGTGTATGTACCGTATACATACCTATATAGGTATATATTCACTAGCGACCCGCCTTCGCTTCGCTTCGGAAACATTAAATTTTATCATTGATAGCTGAGTACAGCGATGTTACCTGCGGTTTTTGTCGTACCGCGGGTGACACTGCGGGAAGCTAGTCTAAAAAAAGTGGCCTAAGTTACTTCTCATATCATCAGCTACCTATCAGTGAAAGTCTCGTGAAAATCGGTCAGTCGTTCCAGAGATTAGGCGGAACAAACAGACAGACAGACAGACAAAAATTGTAAAAAATGTTATTTTGGCGTATGTAAGCTGGTATTTCAATATTACAAACAGACACTCCAATTTCATTTATATGCATAGATTATATTTAGACAATTTTATCTTGGGTTTTCAAACCTATGTTTGTGGCTCACAGATCTCATAATTACTATTTCTCCTTTTTATTTCGGAAAAACAAACGACATTTTCATTCATTAAAAATACCCATTAAGCTTTAGATAAATTCCATTAAAAAAATATCATCAACAATAAATATCTACTCAAATTTTACTATTCTACTCAAATTGTGGTTGGAGGAGGCCTTTGCCGACTGGCAAACAGATCTAGGGAAGATAACCAAGCAACAAATATTAGTTTAAATTTATTCATATCTGTTAAGTTTTAGATTTTAATGCTAGATTTTACATAAGTTTAAAAATTCATTATACTAAGAGATCTGAATAAAAGGCTATATTATTATTATTATTATTACTCAAATTGTAAGTTTAAGTTCGATAGGTTAAAGTTTCTCTCCGGCTTTAGAATTTCATGTCAAAATTAGTTAATGATCTAATCAGCTATTATATTCGTCACGTTATGGTTAAATGCTAATTAAGTAAATAATTTTCTAGTGAAACATAAAGGTTGTTGACTTTTCACGATTTGTTACGTAATAGAAATTTTAATAAAAAAACATTGTATTTTTAATATCTAAGTTGTTCTTACGAGTTTACGCACTACGTGACTTTAGGTGGTTTTTGAAGCCCAAAAAACACAAAAACGCGATAAATTAAGAAAAAACTAAACACCATCATAACTTATGATGTAATGTGCTTTTAATAATCATGTTCGCGTCCATCAATATACAAAAGACTGTTTAATAGTAGTGCCTACAAAATCACTACAAAATAAAGCTTATAACGATTATTAAAGCGGTGTTATATTTTCTTAGAATATAATTAGCTTTTCGGTTAGCTTTAGCAGTAGTCCCTCTAGTGCTTAAAGCTTTCTACCCTGCCGGATAGGGTAGTTTTGATCATAATATACGAGTAATAGCGACTTTGACGTTACATCTCAAGGTGACATTGTAGCGTTTTTAAGCTCCGGTAATCGCTTATCACCAGGTGGAGGAAAGCTCGTACGTAAATTAAAAAAGTAATCGCAATAACCTTTTAAACATGTTCTCGAAAAAAATAGCTCTGTGCGAGATAAAACCATATATAAAAAAACGTGTGGCGCTCGGGAACTGCCGCGGTAAAGCTATTGCATAGCATTTTTTATCAACTTATGCAAGTATAATTAGGCAATGATAATTTAATATTAAAACAATAATAAAACAAGACCACGCTATATTAAACATTAATAAAAGCAAAACATTAACTGTCCCCTTCACATTCATAAGCTAGACCGCGCGAGAGAGAGATGGGCAGACTTTTCATGATGCACATGCAGTGTGACGTCAGGCCACGCGCTTATTCACAAACACTACACAAGCGCAACGTGTGAACGTGTTGAACGCGAGCTACATGGTAGGCAGAGTGAGGGGTGTAAGGTTTTTTTCGTTACGGAATTTCATGATTCGGTCGCCGCGCTCAAGGCCCGCGATAAAGCTATGCAAAAGCTTAAAAAACAAATTAAATGCTCTGGATTTTGTTCAAACTTTACTTTAGATGTGCAGACGGTTTTATATGTCATTTTAAATGGTTACAGGTATCATATATGAAATACTGATACCCAGAAACCTAGGTTGATACTCTACTATCTATTGTAATGTGTAACGGCAGGTAAACTTCTAACAAATGATTGACTTCTGAGCGACAGAAATAAGTAGGACGCTTGAAAATATAACCGCAACATACACTGCAACAGGAGATTGTGTTTGTGTACAATATGATGCTTACAAATTTAAAATCTTTATATAAATGATATATTTATTCTGTGCGTGTGTTTGTCACTGAACTCCTCCTAAACGGCTGGACCGATTTTAATGAAATTTTCTGTGTACCTTCAAATGTTTTCGAGAATAGTTCAGATTTACAAATCAGTCCGGCCGATGACGCTGCAGTCGGTATCAAGGTTATTTATCTTTCCTAGAAATAATTTATATGGCAAAGCAACGTTTGACGGGCCAGCTAGTCAAGTAGTAATTTTCCTTTTTGAATGACACATGCTCGCCGTGATATTGCTCGAACCGCGAGTGTAATTCGAGAGATGATTAACTCGTAGACACAGCTCATTGAGTTTCTTGCCGGATTTTCTCAGTGGATCGTTATTCCGATACGGTGGTGGATTCTGTTAAGCACTGCTCTTACTAGGGCTAGTGTTAGCAAATCCTCTCAGTTTGAGGCCGTGAGCTCACCTAATTGTCTGCGAAACTGGAATAGCCTGTTAGGCTGCTTACGAGTAGGTAGGGAAAAAGAGAGATTTTTTTTTATTGCTTAGATGGGTGGACGGGCTGACAGCCCACCTGGTGTTAAGTGGTTACTGGAGCCCATAGACATCTACAACGTAAATGCGCCACCCACCTTGAGATATAAGTCCTAAGGTCTCAGTATAGTTACAACGGCTGCCCCACCCTTCAAACCGAAACGCATTACTGCTTCACGGCAGAAATAGGCAGGGCGGTGGTACCTACCCGTGCGGACTTACAAGAGGTCCTACCACCAGTTTTGGACACCAAAACCTTTTTTTTATATATTTGACACTTGTATTTAATATTTTGTTTGAGAAAATCTACAGAGTATTTCAAACATCGAAAAGTGTATAATAATCTTGATCCTTGAAACACAGGTTCGCTCGTTTTCGTTTAAATATTTAGTTCCTACAAACAAGATGTTTCTGCGTGTTATAGTTTCGCTGAAAGGAGATTAGTTGCCCCTTGTTTGGCTTTGTAACGGGGGAATGCGGTCGAAATAGTCAATAATACGATCGTGGAAACAGAACCACGGTCTAAGTTAAGCTGTTTGCATTTTACATGACGTCTTTAATTTACAAAATTCTATTGTTTTACTAATGTCAATAGTCAATATAATATATAACAATAGCATTTTTTTTTTTAATTTATTGCTTAGATGAGTGGACGAGCTCACAGCCCACCTGGTGTTAAGTGGTTACTGGAGCCCATAGACATCTACGACATAAATGCGCCACCCACCTTGAGATATAAGTTCTAAGGTCTCAAGTATAGTTACAACGGCTGTGCCACCCTTCAAACCGAAACGCATTACTGCTTCACGGCAGAAAAAGGCAGGTTGGTGGTACCTACCCGTGCGGACTCACAAGAGGTCCTACCAGCAGTATAATGTCTATATATATTTTTTTTTTTCTTCAACTTTAGTCCGTCAAATGGTGAATGAGAGCATTTTTAAAGCATTTCCACTGCCTACAGCTTGAAGCTGTTTTTATTCAGTTCCGAAAAAGCGTTTTGTTCGGAAATTATTAAATTGAATCATTGCAAAATAAAAGTTTTGTACTCATCGATTTCGAATTAAATGAAGCATAAATATGTCATTATGATTACGATTGGCTGCTGACCGCAAATTGGCAAGGTCCTTTGAAGAATAAACAGAGATAAACGTACCGCTCCTCGCGTCTATTCATTATGAATAAAAAGCGTACGCGGCTCAATAGTGACCGCTTGTCAATGTTAATTGAGGGATCGTTTTCAAACTTTGTACTGTTCGAATTGTATACTAACTTTAATTTTATTGAGTTTCGTTGATGATCCATTTATTGTAAATAGCTTCAAGGTATTTGTGTTTGTTCGAAAGAACAACAATCTCTGATAGGTTGGTTTTGAAACTGGGGGTCAAAAGCGAGTTATTTTATTTTATTCTCATAACCTTAATGTTACCGTAATTATAAGTACAGTAAATTTGTTGTCATGACAACAGGCACGTGGTCCTATAACTATATATTCGAAAACGCTGTTAAATCAGAAGTTATATATTAAAAACTACCCCAAATCTCATTCGTATCACTAGTTCGAAATTAAAATTCTACTTTGTTTGCTATTTTTCCAGTAATGCGTGGTGAAATTCGGCAATTTTATTTAATCAGTATATAATAAAACAATAACGGAAAACTAACTGGATATTAGAGCAGCATTAAAAACAAAAGAAGTAAGATTTTTAAGCTTTTTAAAAAAGTTCCTATTTAAATTGTCATCCGTGTTGGTGTTATCAAATGCGTAAAATGAAAAATATAAATGAATATTATATTATTATAGTATTATCAATAAATGTGCATTTTTTATTCTGAACACGCCTATATACAAAAAAATGGAAAATTAGAGAAAGTTTAAATTCATTAAATCGTTACTTTTTGGCCGCAAAATTTAAAACGACCCGATAATAGAGGTAACTATCTCTATTAAATCACATATTTTCCTTCGCTTTTGCTAACAAATTTTTATTAGAGATCTGTTTGACTTTTCGTATATAGATAAAGCTGTAATAAAACTACAATGAAAAGAAACTTGAGAAAATAAATACAAAAAAACAAATCGAATATTCGAATGAATTGATATTACACAACGATTGTTCTTTCAGATGTAATCAAATAAAACATTAAACTGAATGCTGTAGCTGGGTGTGTTTTTAAAATTTAATACGAACGTGCAGAAAGCAATGACTTCGTTGGGAAAGCGAGTTCTATCTTGCATTAATACCGTCCACAATAACGGGAATATTGAAGCGAAGAAATCCGCTTACAGTGCAATCGAAAATGTTATAATATATTTGTAAATGCGAGTAGAATATTGGAGATGTGATTTTTATTAGAATGGCTCAAAGTCAACATAGAATACTGTTAAATTATATATGTCGACGCAATGTCACTATTTGGTTAACTAAGATTAGTTAAAGTTAACTGTTTCCTTGATGTTATGCATGTAAACAACAGTTTAAGGCGGTATTCAAGAGAATTCATGACTAAGATACCCCCACTGCTGTACAATTAATACGAGTGACTATTATTACACAAAACATTCCGACTCGAGCAGCCGACCAAAGCGGAGCTCTCTGTTTTTATCGTTGAGCACTAGAAAATAAATGAAATTCATTGGAAAAGTGAATCTTAATTTATGTCACTATGGAAGGTAATGATAATGATGAAAAGAATGGCACCAGCGTTGCTGACGTCGTCATTTTAAAACACCATCGAACCAGTCTGTCCATCGTATATTTGTTTTATAATTATGAATAACGGTCTATTGTACAAATATACGTACACACATGACTGTTGACTGTATTAACCAGTGCGGGTTTATGTACCGAAGTTTTCACGATTCATCAAAATGGAACGCAAAAGCTTAGATTTTCGTAGTCATTGTTAGACTGTGACTGTGTTACTGATATTAAGTCTAGTTAAGAAACTACACAGATAAATCTTGTAACGTTACTAAATTATTATTTTTTAACTATATCTTTTGTAAATTGAAGTCTTTAATTTCAGTTGTTTTAGTTCACAATTCACTCATGGGTCGTATTTTTAGTACAAACTTTTTGGATTTTCGTCTACTTATATTAAATATCGATACTATATGCATGTACTGTACCGTTTGTTTCCCAAATAGAGACGCATGACAATTTTTTACCTGAATGTTTTAAAAGGCGTCTTAGAATAAGACATAAAAGAAACTTAATTATTTTATTTGCTCGTTTTTTATACGATGTTAGATTTACGTGTATCCTTGGTTCGTCTATGATAATGAAACTAAAAATATTATTTAAACAAACTGTTTACTCATTTTTTCAATTTGTTATATAGTCCGTGCCTACAAAAATCGGAGACATTTACTATTGATAGATAACCTCAAATTATAAAGTAAAAACGTTAATATCCTTTTTTTTTGAGATTTTCTAATAACAAAAATATTGCTGATTAAGCTTAAGCTATGTTATTCCTATCGTTTTAGCATTTTGATGCCTCAAATAGATATCAAGTAAAATGCCGTACAGAAAGCTGCCATTGTTCTTTATGTTTTTTGAGTTGGAACGTTTCATATATAAAAAAACTTAATAATGTCATCGCCTCACGAAATAAATGATATCCCACGAGAAGTTTGCAAGGAAGTCAAGTCACTATCTACTTCACTTAAATTACCCTTAATTTTTTAAGTACCTACCTGTTTCTGTCACGTTTCGTTTTGGTTAATAATGCCTATATACGTTTTTGGCTCTTCGAAGTCTATTTCCATTATTAAAAGACGCATCCGAATGAGTTTTAGTTTTTATGAAGTTCATAAAAACATAAAAAAATTGACACTACCATATTTTTTTAATTTGTAGGCAGACGAGCTAATGACCCACCTGAAGATAAGTCATCAGCCAAGCCACTGCCCACTACTGGCTACCAACTTCTTACAATGTTACAACAAAAAATAGGTTACAATTTTTTACTAGTGGTAAGGCGTCTTGTGAGTCCGCACGGGTAGATACCACCACCCCGCCTATTTCTGCCGTGAAGCAGCAATGCATTTCGGTTTGATTTGTAGGGCAGCCGTTGTAACTATACTTGAGACCTTAGAACTTATATCTCAAGGTGGGTGGCGCATTTACGTCGTAGATGTCTATGGGCTCCAGTAACCACTTAACACCAGGCGGGCCGTGAGATCTTCCACCCAACTAAGCAATAAATAAAAGAATGGCTTGCACAATATAAAATTGTCTACTACAAAAACTTAAATCTATTAGAAGCCGAAGAAAATACATATTAAAATTGACGGAGAATCTAACTCGTAGGCTTTATTCCACAATTGTTTTAGCTAACAATTTCTAATAGCAGAGCGTATTTAAAGTCAATACTTGGCCTATATTGCGTGGGAACACGAATGCGCGGCGCTATGACGTCACAGGTACCTTATAACCTAATTTTGTAGTCACGACGATTTTTAGCCAGTCATTTGGCTATATATAAATGTATTGAATTGAAATGTAATGTTTTATCGTCTCAATTCGCATAGCTCCCATTTGTATAACGACCAAGTTTAACAAAAGCGGCAAAAAAAATTTATTTTACCACAGATTATACCAACAATCACATCATCTGCACTGATTAGTAAACAGCTTCTTGTGACCGAAACATAAACAATATTGCAATATTATCGCTGTAGCGATGAAATTTTAATTCGCGCTTTATAATTCGCGTCGGGAGAACATACGTTCGGATGGTACAGAAGTATATTAGTTGGCGCTGTTATAAGTATATGTTCTAGCTATTTTGTCAAGCGACACCAAATGCGCATTAATTTTATTATACTAAAAATCATTAACTGAAGATAGAGTGTAATGTGAGTCCATAAAGGTAGATCTATACTAATATCTTGCCGGTTTGAAGGCTTAGAGTAGCCGTTATACTATAGAAATAACATTTAGACCTCAGGGACAGCATTCACATTGTAATTTCCAAGGGTTCTAAGTAAGCTATGAGCTCGCTCATCGTTTTATGCAATAAAATATCAATATTTCGCTATCATTGAAAATATCAGAATATACTACAAGAGGTTTTTCTTTAGATTTATACTTTATTCTTTTCCTCGCTGGCTATCCCACCCAACTAGGTTTCAGCATAATATTGTATATCCAAGGTTTCATTTTTTTTAATATCGCTTATATAAACAGTAACCTATTCCTTCCTTGGGAATTACCAATTTATCAAGAAAGGGTAAAACATTAAAAAAAAATATTGCCCGAGTAGGCAGACGAGTATATGACCCACCCGATGGTAAGTGGTTACCGTCGCTCATAGACGTCAGCAATGGCAGGGGCAGAGCCAAACCGCTGCCTACCGCTTAATACTTATTAATACATAATACTAAAGAGAAAACACACCTAGAAATTAACGTTTCAATCTTTTGCTAACTACAATACGCATTGATAACGATTGTAGCAAATTTTATCTATCGACAACTTGATTGACAGCCATTGTTACTCGCGTAGCGATGTTGCGTCATTTTCTCGTAGCTTGTTGCTACGAGCTACTGGAATATCTGTACTGGTCGTGGCAGAAGAAATA
Organism: Bombyx mandarina; assembly: GCF_030267445.1. Classification (NCBI taxonomy): domain Eukaryota; kingdom Metazoa; phylum Arthropoda; class Insecta; order Lepidoptera; family Bombycidae; genus Bombyx; species Bombyx mandarina. The sequence continues at coordinate 11,698,092 of NC_143223.1, read as the reverse complement.
CTAATTATATGTACATATTAGACTGTTGGTCATAATGAGCAAGATTTTTTTATTTTTTTTATTTCCTATATGGTGGGACGAGCTCACAGCCCACCTGGTGTTAAGTGGTTACTGGAGCCCATAGATAACTACAACGTAAATGCGCCACCCACCTTGAGATATAAGTTCTAAGGTCTCAAGTATAGTGACAACGGCTGCCCCACCCTTTAAACCGAAACGCATTACTGCTTCACGGCGGAAATAGGCAGGGTGGTGGTACCTACTCGTGTGGACTCACAAGAGGTCCTACCACCAGTAAGATTATAATACGCTTGATTGGACACGAGTAAAGAGGCCACGAGAGTCGATAGAAAAACAAAAATGCGGTATTAAACTTTAGCTTCTATCTACATTATAAGCTTGTATTTAACGAATCATCGAACTGCAGTGTTAACACTCAATAACAAACTAGAAAGAGGGTAGACAGATTTGTCCGCTTACTAATGATTCCGGCGTTGCAACAGCTCCAAAATATGGAGAACTCATTAAAACAAAACATCGTGGTAAGAAACCATTAAGTCTATTACTTAATGGGTTAGTAAATTTATTATTTAATTCGTTTCTTAAATCATATCACGCAGGACGTGGCGTGAAATGATTTTAGAATTGCACTTATTTTGATAGGTCGACCTATTGACGTGGTCAATTTGTACACTAAGCACATTTTTTCAAAGTTGTACTATAAAGCAAACTTAAGACTTCTTTTTATGTTTATGGGCACCAAAGGCCCCTTTAAACTAAGTAGCCCTTGAGCTCGATCACCTATTTAAGCAATAAAAAAAAGTGCACGTGTAACTTGGTGCACGTTAAAGAAGTGAAACTTCTTTTGCGGAATGTAATATTGTGGTTTTCTTAATTTTTCACCCTTAAATCAAACTTCTCTTGTAATAGGGAAATGCTGTGTATAAGCGGTAGGCAGCGACGATAACCACTCACCATCAGGTGGGCCGTATGCTCGTCTGCCTACAAGGACAATAAAAAAAAAAGAGAAACGGCCTAGCTCGTTTTATCCTTTCCCTCTCCACGGTCGAGTGGTTCACGAGACGCTCTGTCTATTTTCTTACTCTCGCTCTTCCTAAATTATATCTTTTCTCTGTAGCCGTAACGAATCTGTCGCGAATTGAATTTTACTCTCAAGGCGCCTGAAGAAGTTTCACTTCAAAAACAGGACGGGACTGGATAACAAACAGTACACCGAGATTGTTGCTTCTGAAATCACAGACAATTCTGTGTGCTTAGTGCGAGTTTTTTAACGTTTTCGATAGCGTAAAAGTTAGCTCATATTTGTATGGAATGGGATCGTTTGCCTACGTTTGTCGCTAGGGGCGCTGTTCCAACTGCATACAAAATTGAGTTAACTTTTACGCTATCGAGAACGTTAAAAAACTCGCACTAAGCAGACTGAAGTATGTAGGCGTTTAATACTTTCGTGAGTAGTTATAGCTAGTACAGCAAGTTAAAACTTCCATCACTAAGTTCCTTAACGACATTAATGCAATTAGTATAATAAAAATCATTAATCAAGTTTCGTTTTTTCTGGAGTCGGCACGGCACGACACTATCGCTCGATCTAACGTACTTTGAACTTTAAATGACCCCTCTCCGTCGAAATTCCGAAAAGCAATTCCCGAACATGGCAAAAGTATAGCTGAACTCTTCAAGTTATTTGGCTAGTCAAGGATTGTTTCGTATTATGTCATGGATTTCCGAAAACAAGATTTTTTGTGATATATTGTTTCTTTGAACAGTAAGCGAGCGGTAGGTGTTTTTTTTTTTGGTCAAGAGTAAATCGTCGGACTTCCGCCCTTCACTGGGGATGGCGGGCGCGGTATGTCATAGTCACACTGAAGGGGGGAAAGTGAAGCGCTTAGTGCGGAGTACATCTCTCCCATCACCCTCCCCCTCAGGACACTGGACCGGCGGTCGTCGGTGCCACGACCGCCAGCCCTCTCAGTCAGTAGGCTGTCCGAAGCCTGCCTAGATGGCGCCGGTTAGAGTGAGTTACCTTACGAAATCCCGGCTGGGCCAGAACCAGCGTGGGTCGAGGATAGCCGGCCTTCCATCACCCGGATGCTCTTGCGTAAAACGCGTGCAGAGCAGCTTGCACGTCGTCTTCTTAGGCCCCCCTCGCCGGTCCCGAGCGGTTGGTGTAGGTACAAACGTGAATCAACTTGATGATTTCCAAATTAAAATTCAACCTAACATACAGAATACTGAAGGTTCGTCCAACAGTCGATAGTCTACTGGTGGTAGGACGTTTTGCGAGTACGCACGGATATGTACTACTACTCTGCCTATTTCTGCCGTGAAGCAGTGATGCGTTTCGGTTTAAAGTGTGAGGCAGCCGTTGTACTGTAAAGACCTGGGTGGTCGCATCTATGTTGTAGGTTTCTATGGGCTCCGGTAAACAACCAATGTAAAATATTCATAAATTTCACCGCAATTAAATCACTGTAGGCTTAGACGCTCAAACGAAGAGAGCGTAGAAGTTAATTATAAGGGTTTTACATTACTTCACTTAACCCCGTGTCTGATTGGGTAATAGGTCTGCCCAAATTTATCTTATTATAAGGAACATAAAAGCTTGTGTTTTATATACACCGTCATCATCATTATATTACATTTATATCTTCGCCTTGTATTAAAGCCATTTAAATGAATTTCCTCCAAGCGCTGGTCACCGCTTTCGTCAAACGTGACAAAAAGTTCGACGTACGACCTAGTCCATAGACACACATACCCCTCTGAGTTTCTCGTCGGGTTTGCTTATTACAGTAGTTCGTTATTCTGATCCGGTGATAGATTCAGCTAAGCACTGTTCCAGGGCTAGTGTTAGTAAACTAATGGCGTCTACAAAATCATTAGTTTTGGAAAAATTGCAAATAAATTAAGAACCATTTCTTAACATAAATAAACATTAAAAATACCTATTATTAAACTGTATCTTAAAACGAATTTCGACGTCTCCTAGGCACGGAAATTACGGGTAGACTGAAACTGCGGGTAGTATTTGAAGAACTGAAAAATGTAGTTTTTTTAGTATATATGTATATAAAATTTAAAAGCTATAAGGAAAAAGAAAATACACGAAAACTGTTATATAGGCTTCAGGAAAATAAGTTCTTTAACGTTCAGATTGTTTATTCCATTAAACTTACAAGTAGTTTGAGAGCTCTCGTAGTTTTAATACAGTTTGAATTTGAGTTAGCCAGCGCTGACATGCTCCACATATTTAATTAAGGCACTTTAACACACTAGTTAGGCATTAATGAGACTACACGTTGTTCGGGAAAGATTATGCCCCCTTGTACACTTGTTACTTGTCTTTGGTTTGAAAATGCATGACTTTAATGTTGTTAGAAGGGCCTTCGAAATTTTGCACGAGTTTTCATGCAAAATTTTCGCCTCTGACTGCTGGGCCGAGGTTCATGGATTCGATCCTCACATTGGGAAAGCATTTGTGTTGTTACGCGCTGGGGTTCGGGATAAATAAAAGCTCCACCAAAGTACAACTTAGAACTGTATTTAACACTTAAAACTCTCACAGAATACTTTACAACTTGTAATTCATTTCTTTCGCTTCGCTTCAGGTGATCCGTTCGCTGTTACGCTTCGAGTAGTTCCGATTACTGACTTCGTGCCATCTCTGCAACGCTTTTATAGTCGATACGACATCCCTAGATTTATCCAGAAGATTCTGGGCAAGTCGAGTAGCTTCAATGTGTGTTTCCGCTATCTGACAATAGGAGGCGTTGTGCTCATTAAGTCTTTTGACATTACTAATTCCTTTGATATTCATTTCTGCTATTCGGCGATAGATAGCGTTACTATTAACGGCATAACAATATGATGAACAGGTTTGTTTGCTTTTTGATTTGGCATCTATATATTTCAACACGCATAAGTATTTATATCACCCTCCTCATTAGTACAGCGAGTCCTACATTGGGACCAGATGACAGAGCGAGAGCTGTTCCTTGTTATTATTATTGGCTTAAGAGAACCGAAAGCTAAATATTATATAATGTACGTATCTTAAACACAAATAGTTAATGCTTCAATAAATTGATATTTAATCTGGGGACTGGGACTCTAAAACACATATAGCTTACTAATTTCCGTACTTTTTAAATGAATTAAATTCTTGACAGTTGAATTCGAACGGTTTTCATTTTAAATATGCAAATATAAGCTTAATTGTTAATGAATGCCTGCATAATTAATTGCCCTGATTTATTGTATTTTTGAAACTTGAGCCTATGGGAGGACTTCGGGCATCTCTGCGTGAAGATTTTTTGGATTTAATTTACTCTTTTTAAAGTCATACTACCAGCCTTCAATGCCACTGGCTGACGTAGTTCATGAACTATGATAGTCAAACACCTTCAACGCGACCATAAAAGATAATATTAAATGTAAAATAACATTATTCACATGTATATTTTTATGTATTTAATTTTAATTACTATTTTTCAATAAAAAATAAGTACTACAAGTTTGATGTTTCGAATGTAATCGATAGCTATTTGAATAGTTTAAATAGTAATCGATTGAGAGCAATTCATTGAGTTTCGAGTTTTAAGAGATGCATTAATTAAAAAGTAATTTGTTTCGGTTTAATTGCATACTGTCAGTTGAACTCTTTCCATTTTTAGCCATGCACTTAGTTTATATTTTATCTTAAGTGTCTTTTACATATAACATTACGGTAATCTAAATCAATTATAAATATGTGTTACTAGATCTAATCTATTTCTTTCCTTCGGTTTGCTTAAAACTTTTTTGAAAATACTGTATTTAAAGTAAATATTATATTGTAAAGGTTCCTCTGTCTTACGAAGCCTTGACTGACAACACGCGTCATTTGAATAAATTTTGCATTCAGTTACCAAGCGTGAGGGCGAGGGATACATTCCTAACAAAATCGCATTTGTCAGCGCTACGAAACAAGTACGTAAGACATTGCAACATCAAGGGTTTTATGTTTACTCGTGTTCGCCCAATGATCGAGATTCTTCCATAATCATTGACACCTTAAGATTTACTATCTTAAGTTACTATCATTGTAGGTGTTGCATTTGTTGTTTTTGACATCTTGAGAACAAGTTATTAGACGATATTAAAACAAAAGATAACGCTAATGCTACTCTACTACGATCTGCTACTGATACCTTAGAACTCATATCTCAAGGTGGGTATGGGGTATTTACGTTGTAAATGTCTATGGGCTCCGGTAACCACGTAACAACAGGTGAGCTGTGAGGTCGTCCGCCCTCATACGGAATATAAAAAAAACAAGAAAAAATATCATCACATCAATAGCATCAGTTGAAAAACAGAGCTGAAAATAACATGTAACTATCTAAAATATATCCATAATTTATTAATGTGTTATTGAAATTTAATTCAAATTATATAATAATTTTAATATTTAGAATAATCCGTTTACTGTTTCGACATAATTCATTGTAAATGTGGACAAAAAAATGTAATAAAAGCGTTGGTATCGATAACATGTGTACTTCGCGTATGGCAAAAATAATTTCGTTCTCGACATTGTCGAATGAGTAATCACCAGTGTTAGCACCAGTTTTCGTCTACGGTCATATTTCGAATTCACCTATAGTATTACGAATTTATTTTTTAATATAATACATTTTAAATTGGAGTATAAATTTAACATGGAGGCATGTATTAAAAAGGTTATATGCAGTATTAAGCATGTGACGTTTGGTGAAATGAAACAGCTCGAATGGACAGACTCTTAAAGTGCTTTAATTTTTCAATATTGCATTTATATTTCGATATCGCATATAAGAGCTCATGACTCGCTCGATGTTAGTTGTTCTATTATGGCTAGAGTAATCACAACGTCAGCGTCACCATCCAACTTGAGACGTTAGATCGAGTTCGAGCAACGAGCAATTGTTTGAAGGGTGTATTGTTCAAGCAGAACACATCACTGCTTCGGGTCAAGAATAGCGTACATACTCTAACTAGGTACTGTTGTGCCTTTACAATTTGCAGCAGTGCTATGCAAATTTAATTTTGTAGGATAATCACTGTTTTTGTTTTGTTAATATAGAATACGAATTAATTCTTCACCGTGAAATTCTTCTTTGAATAGTTTTTAGCTTCAAAAGTTATAACTTCAATCTAAAAGTGAAACGATCTCTAAAAGTTAGAATTAGAACAAATTCAAATCGACTCTATTAAGTTTATAAAAAAAATTAATGAAATTTCTAATAGCTCAAGTAAACTAATGGCTGTGGTGGTTATAAATAAATAAATGTTATGAGAGGTTTAATTTTAATATCACAAAAAAGAAAACGATATCTTAAAAGTCTCACAAATAACATTCGGCTCTATTAAGTTTATACGAAAATTTAATGAATTTTCTAATAGCTCAAGTAAACTAATGGCCGTGGTGGTTATAAATAAATAAATGCTATGAGACGATTAATTTTAATATCACAAAAAAGAAAACGATTTCTTAAAAGTCTCACAAATAAGATTATTAAAATTATACAAAATTTTAATGAATTTTCTAACATCTTAAGTAAACTAATGGCCGTAATGGTTATAAATAAATAAATGTTATGAGACGTTTAATTTTATTACCACAAAAAAGAAAACGATTTCTTAGAAGTCTCACAAATAAGATTCGACTCTATTATGTTTATACGAAATTTTAAAGAATTTTCTAATAGCTTAAGTAAACTAATGCCCGTGGTGGTTATAAATAAATAAATGCTATGAGACGATTAATTTTAATATCACAAAAAAGAAAACGATTTCTTAAAAGTCTTACAAATATGATTCGACTCTATTAAGTTAATACAAAATTGTACTTAATTTTCTAATAGCTTAAGTAAACTAATGCCCGTGGTGGTTATAAATAAATAAATGTGATGTGAAGTTTTTGTAACATCGTAGGTGTACCACAATAGAAGCACGGATGCGGTGGAGCGGGCGGCCCACTGAGGGCAGGCGAGGGCCGCGCGCTGCTTGTATGATGCACCGCGCTAGGTAAGCCGTGGGCGTCCGCGGTGCATGTACGCGGCGGCGGGCGGCGCGTCGCTCGCGGGCCGTAAGGTACGTTCATATCAACGAATTATACAATTATTTACAAGCATTGTACAGTACAGTATATATTTTGTTTATTTTACGTATATATTTTCTATGATAATGTATTATCTACAGTACACCGCAACATACCTGCTATATTTTTATATTTTCCAGAATTTCTGTAAATTAAACGGTTGTCTGGAAGAGATCGCTTTTAGCGATAAGACCGCCTATTGTACAAATGTATCTGCTGTTTGATTATTTTTTGAATGTAAATTGTGTTTTGGTGTGCAATAAAGTGTATTCTCTCTCTCTCTCTCATTGTTACAATTTTACCGACGGTTCAAATCAACGAATTACACAATTATTTTACAATTATTTACAAGCGTTGTTACAATTTTACGGAGGGTTCAAATCAACGAATTATACAATTATTTTCAAGCATTGTTACAATTTTACGGACACCCTGTGTTTTTTTGTTTGGTATTTCGTGAAGCAATTAAAAAAAACTCCATTTTGATTGATAAGATATGTCATATTCTAAGTCAATTGTAATTGTGGTAGAAGATAGAAAATATAATATATAATAGATTTTCAGTAGATTTTCAGCTACGGTTCTTAAGTCCGATAAAAAAATATATAAATTTATAACAGCGGTTTGTAATATTACGCAATGTATGCTTTCCATTTTAGGCTAATATTCAAATTACTCGAAATTACAATGGAACACGGAACGCGGAAATAGGGTAGAAGTAATTTATTTCACCACAGTCTCGGAAAGCCCAATTAGTCTATGGTGGATGGAATAGAGAAACGAATGAAAAATAAAAATATATTTTATAAATTATTGGATTTCTTATTCTCTTGCACAGTGATTGTAGTTCGAATAAATACCTTTTTTGGCATACTATAATTCTTTGTGATTTATGCAAAATAGCATTTGATGCAAATTTTCGCAATGTATAATAGAGCATTAAATAAAAAAGAAATATATCTTATAATCTATTTATAAAAGTCTTATAATTTTACTGGTGGTAGGACCTCGTGTGAGTCCGCGCGGGTAGGTACCGCCGCCCTGCCTATTTCTGCCGTGAAGCAGTAATGCGTTTCGGTTTGAAGGGTGGGGCAGCCGTTGTAACTATACTTGAGACCTTAGAACTTATATCTCAAGGTGGGTGGCGCATTTACGTTGTAGATGTCCATGGGCTCCAGTAACCACTTAAAACCAGGTGGGCTGTGAGCTCGTCCACTTATATAAGCAATAAACAAAAAAAAATATTAATTAGTTATAGACGAATTTCGCATACTGCGGGACCACTTTATTTATTGATATGGTTTCTATTAATTGGTATGGTTGGATAGGCGCGCCAGCACGGCCGGCAGCCAGCGCCTTCGAGTCCGCGTCCGCGCAGCCCGCTCCACCCGGCGCCCACCGGCGTCCGCGCGTACTCCTGCCAGCACTGGGAGTCGCGTCTGCAGGCGCCCCCGCCGCCGCGCACCCTCTCCGCCCCCCTCTCCGAGACATGCGACCTCGCCGAGGTACTCCTGTCTGCCAACATAACTAATCGGTGTCTCTGTGTTAGTTTAGCATGTTGCAGGCCTGAACAGACGACGCGCTATAAACCTCATTCATAATAATATCAGCAGTAAACGTACATACATATTATCGCATGAATTTGGTTTAGTTAACGCTTTTACATCCTTTGTAACTATACTTGAGAACTGAGAACTTATAACTCAAGGTGGGTGGCGCATTTACGTCGTAGATGTCTATGAGCTCCAGTAACCACTTAACACCAGATGGGCTGTGAGCTCGTCCACCCACCTAAGCAAATATATAAAAAAAAATACTAGCCGTACTCGCCCGCTTCGCTGGGCATTTAAAATTAACATTATTATTTATTGTTATTAATATTAGGGAGGCCAACACTCATATAAATATTAGCCTATCCATTAAGTACATGTATTTTCTACATGGATACCAAGTTTCAAGTCAATCGGATACATGGTTCAGTAGTTATAACGGAACATCCGTAAAAACCATTGTAGATTTATATATTAGTACTTATAACTTAATATTATCGGTGTTAATGATGTATGCGAAACGATTATGAAATATGTATGCATTTGCTGAAATCGTATTGAATGGAGCTTAAAGCTTGTTGTCTTTTCGGGCATTTTGACGTAAGTATTATGTTGTGGTTGTGCTTAGGTTGACTTGTAAATCTCGATATTTTGTAGCTGCCACTGTGCGGAGTTTAGTAAGTACGCCATGTCAATGTTTTTCATATAGAAATAGTTAGATTAAGCATGTTTATAATGCGAGACAATGCAACGTTATGCCGTGTATTTGTTTATGTCGCTGCCCGATCATTAGATCTCCTTAATTGCCCGCCGTTTGCCAAAGTTTGTGTTTTCAAAAAAAAAAAAACTAGGTGCCTTCAAGAGTTCGGGTGCTAAATATGTTCTTCGGACAAGTGTTATTCAGTGAAGTGAACAAAGTGGGCTGGCCATGAAACAGCGATACCTAGAGAAACTTAGCGTTCGATGGAAGGTCTCGAAGAACCAAAGACTGCGACTTGATGTAAGGAACGAAACATGACTCGAAATGAATCCAAAAAAAACAATTGAAGATAACATTTTCTAAACGCCAAATTGCGCTTGCTTCCATTTGAGTATAATTTTTCTCACTAAACATATCTTAGGGTAAGATTACACAACCAAGTGAATTTATAAAAGAGATCAATTAGCTTCTATTTAGATAATTTCTTGCCTTGATCGTGCCTATCTCTATTCTTATTCTAAAGTGATTTAAAACGAAAGTAATAAATTCTGTGATCGAACTAATATAGATTCATATCAGTGTTTTTTTTCTTGTAAATATTTAAATAATATTTTTCAAAAATTACTAGTTAGGAAACAAAGTGCTCTGGATAGGTTTTAAAAGACTTAGCGGTACGTAATAAGGAAGTAAAGCTCTGTGCGGTAACGTGCCTCGTGCCAGTGAGTCGGCTTGAGGCTGAACTTTCTGCCGACGTTCCCCCAAGGCCACAAACCTGGCAAGTATGCAGGCAGCTCTTATGCTAAGAGCTAAATCTCGGGAGAGGAGAAAACAACGTTTGAAAAGAGGCATCAAACAGGAGCTGCCGAGTAATGTCGCCACGAAGACGATCGCGCCGTTCCCGCGATATCCTCCTGCTTCATGGGTATGTTACGTTTTGTCTATGCATGATCGCTCTGCCTTTTTATTAATGTTCGAACTTTAAAAGATGTGGTTTTTTTTCATATACCCTCGTCCAAGATTCTACTCAAAATAAGTTATAATTTTTGTACTATCAATCGGTCTAGAATGTACCGCCAATATTTTAATGGCGGTCTGCTCAGGAAGCAATCGACCATAAACGCTGTAACGTGTTTAGTAACTGATAGCTTGCGTTCGGATGCTTTAGTCGGGCGAATCGATTTCGTTTTGAAAAACTTGCTACATTTTGATACATAAAAAAAATGATTATTTTAGAGAATTTGATAGTGCCTTTGAAGAAACGACGTGAGAACATAATTTCTTCAAATGCAATTGCGTCGTGGACGAAGGACTTTGTTTGTATCGATGTTGTTTTTTTGTTAAATGTTTATCTAAGTTATATGTTTGGAATTTGTTTTCTCTGTCGGTCATACAAAACATACATTGTGAGTATATATTTTCAAGAATATTCGCAATATTTTTTTTTATAAATAATAATATGCTATATAAATAAATCCCATTAATACATTCAAATTATGCCGAATCTGACAAAAGCCACATGGGAAAAAATAACCTTCAGGAAAAAAATATCTTGAGTAGTGACTCCGCACCGGAATGCGCGTTTTGGGTAGATATTCCATAAAGTGGACTAACAAGCTTATGAAGGTTTCGGTAATCTGTGAGATGGGGGCAGAAGAGGAACTCAAAAATTGGTGAACGTTGGGGTCATGTCCTCTTCTGGAAGTCGATAATAATGTGGCAGAATTGTCCGTTAAGATTACTTAGATATACTTTAATATTAGTGTCGTTTTTAATACGCTTTTATTAGCTTCAGACGTTTGTATGTTAGTTATGTAACGGAATCTTTGAACATGATTTTGACCCTCTTCAAAATGTCGGATTAACTCGAAATTTTGCATACTTATTAAGGACCGATGGCAATTCAACATTTAAAAAAAAATTAAAAAATTTAAATTTAACTAAAACATGAAAAATAAATATGTAATAGTTTAAAAAACTAAAAAAATACGCTTTTATAGAAAATTCAACTAAAAATAGAAAATAGATTTTAATAAATTTGAATTAAAAGAAAGAAAAAATGATGTAAGAAAAAATGATTTTATTGTAAAAAAGCGTGGGTTGCTATTCAGGATATTATCAAAATAACCCTTCTACTCATATCTGTTCATAAAATATTTATAACTACTGATACCATGCACCCCACGCTTTTTTTTTTACAATAAAATCATTTTTCCTTACACTATTTTTAATTTAACCTTTTCTGTGATCAAAATAAAAACCAATCAAACTTTTCGCAGTCGTCTCGAAATATACTTTTTCTTTTTCAATACATTGAACTTTGTAAGAAAAGTTGAGACTGGCCGTTAAAGCGACATAGGATTTTAAAGTACGATCAGCACGCAAAGTTCGCGAGGTATCCAAAATTTACGAAAATTTCTATTTGCTACATCATTCGTGTCGATCGTTGTAACAACACGTCAAAACATTGTAGGTACATACAGGTTTTTTTCAAAAAGCTTCCTCGCGCTTTTCAAGTAACATACGAAGTGAGCGTCATCAGTCAAAAAAGCGCATTTGACGTGCCCTTTTAGTCACAATGCAATAAAAATGACAAACAACACGAGTCTTTCACTCTATGCACGGCGCGGTAAATTGTCCACTACACGTCTACGCTATTCACTGACTGATGCATTGTTTTTATGCTCGTCAGTATTGTTCATTGTTTGCGACTGGTACTATTCCACAAAAGGCAACGTTGAGGTAACTTTTCATTTTTTTCAAATGAAAATGAAATTCTTATTTCAAAATCGAGTATCGAGATGCTCGACTTCTTTAAATTTTACTAAATATTGTTTTCGGGTTTAAATTAAAGCAGTAAGCTAATTTGTTTTTCTGTTTCGTTGAGGTAAATATTGAAAATATTTATGTAGAGTAAAAAACGCAGGTAGCGCTTGACGTGTTAATTAGACATTTATCAATTCGTCTTCTCGCATCAAAACTCTATAATCTCAAAACTTACTAAATTTTACAGGAAAGTGTTCAAAAGATTTAACATATGATATTTTTAATATTAATCATCTTTGCAACATTTATTTTTTAGTCTTTACCAGTTACATTATCTGTCTTTTATAGTCAGATAAAATTATGTATTAATTTTGTTAATAGTAGTCAAAATACAGGTAAACTAAAAAAAAAAAAAACGAAACTACGCTCTTTTGACAGTATTTATGAGAAAAATACTGGTGATACCAAATGATTCCGCATATTAACTCAATTTCGAATATTGTACGCTTTTAATGCGAAAAGACGAATTATGGTGTCACTTACTGTTCCAAAATTCTATACCTATTCTTTCTCGCTGTCTGCTAATGACCATCGGTACCCATGAATATGCAAGGTGATTCGCGATCTTGTTTGATAATAAACTATTATTATTTTCTACAATGAAAAGCAAATCTGATTATTTTTTGATTAATAAGTTGATCTGTGATCTAGTATTGGACTTATTAGATACATTCTATCAATTGAGACATGGGCAAATCTATTGAAACCCCAGATGATAGTAATATTTTATATGAGCACAAGACTATACCGTAGAATAAACATCAATTCTGGCCCCTATACTTATTTCTACGGTCCTTAAGCAGCGTAGTTTGGCATTATTCGGCATTTGCACCTGTCTCAAGACTGTGGCATTCTTATAATGGCACCTAGATTTAGGATTAAGGGTTGGTGTGATCATTTACTATAACAAAAAAGGTATATAGGTCGTGTTTTTTTTTTTCGTAATTATGTGAATAATCAACCCATTTGGTGTTAGGTGATTAACGAAGCCCATAAACATCTCACATTATTGTGAGATGTTGGTCAAGATAGTAGCGACTGCTCAATAGACGAGAGTACGAAATATCTTAATAATAATATTTTACTGATGGTAGAGCCTCTTGTGAGTCCGCACGCCACCCCGCCTATTTCTGCCGTGAAGCAGTAGTGTGATTCGGTTTGAAGGGTGGGGTAGCCGTTGTAACTATACTAAAACCTTAGCTAGCTTTTACCTCAAGGTGCGCATTTACGTTGTGGATGTCTATGGTCTCCAGTGACCACTTAGTACCAGGTGGGCTGTGAGCTCGTCCACCCATCTAAGAAATAAATAAAAAATCTGATGTTGAGTGTTCACCTTCGTTTATGGGTATCAGCAATGCAAAGTGCAACACTAGCTGCTAAATAAACACAGTAAATTATTCTACAGTTGATAGTAAAATAAACAGCTCAAATATAAGATTGTTAGGATTTTGGTTCCACTTAAAAAAAAAACATTTTCTTTATCAGAACGCTTAAAAAAAATCGATTAACATTGAAGTAAGTTTATAAAGCAAGAGAGGGTGCTGTCAGTTCCATTCAGTATCGCACGGAAGCTATTATCGCCTCGCCGCCTCTGTAAATGCGCCTCCCAACCTCAAGAACGATCCGCTTATCTCAAATCGAACCTTATATCAAAACGAATACAGCATATTTTCTATATACGATCGGTACTCGCTTGAATGATGCGGCAGAATATTTACTTACACAGTTACTTATTGACCACGAAGTATCTTTTTTCCAACGCCACTGACACGATTGTTTCGTGTGAGAATGGAGATTGATTTTGTTTGAAGTAGTCAGTCACCTTTCAGACGGTAATGATAGGTAATATATAATTTCGTTAATGCAAACAATTTAGACTACAAAAACAAATAACAGACGACGGGTACTTACTACATAAATAAATTAGGAAAATTAAACAAAAAAATAATTAAAGTGAGACAAAAAGTGCTTAAGATTTCCCGAGTCGATTTTCCGTACTTAAATTAACTGGCTAACTTCTCAACTTAGTTTCCTTTAACTAAATCTAAAAATGCTAAATGGATGTGAAATATTATTAACGGACAATAAGTCTAAAAAAATATGTTTTCTAAAGCGTATGATTAAAAAAAAGTTCATTTTTATTGCAGTTAGTTATAATAAAGTTAAAGTTGCCAAAAGTGTTTACAGCTTAAATAGTTTATTATACTACCTAGAACCACTGCATTCATCCACAGTGCGTTACCAGAGATCTTTTTTGCCACGTACCATCTGGCTTTAGAATAAGGTCCCCTCCACGGTGTTACCAGAGCGCTATGACATGTCTTTTTTCAAACGAAGCTTGCGGAGGTTACTTACCGGTAGGCAGCAGCTTGGCTCTGACCCTGGAATTGCTGACGTCCATGGGCGACAGTAACTATTCACCACCACCAAGTGGGCCGTATGCTCGTCTGCCTACAAAGGCAATAATAAAAAATGTCTATATATTTAATATTCAAGATTTAGTAGATTACATTTTCGGCTTATTTGCATTATTTGAATATGCAGTAGCTTCTGAGGAGGGAAATAAGGTGACGACAAAGGAGAGACATTCGGCCAAAAGGATTTTTTTACTCTGTACACTGACGATTTTAATGTTGTTATTCGGAACTTATATATACAATACATGTGTATCTTTATAAAACCGTTAGCGCGATATAAGTTTTTGATTTCTATTCTATGACAGTTACAGTTGCGACAGCTACAGCTGCTAGCTATTTTTGTTGTAGTTTTTTTTTTTAATGGATTTTATGACCTGTTAACTAAGACCTTTAAGTCATGTCTTATTTTAATTTATATTCTTATTTTTATGAAAAATGATAAAATGGAGTGAAATTAAATGAAATGAAATGAAGATAATTAATTTGAGACATTAATCAACTGGGATGACATTAAATGAAATGAGATGATATGGGATGAAATATAATCGCAGTAAAATGGTGGTCAGACTGAGATTTTTTCAGTGGACTTTTCGAATTTACTTCCACAGATTAAAATGAAACGCACAGATTATTTAAGCAAACGTTTTGTTGATGGCAAGACGTCGTGTGCGTGACAAGTCAGTATCACTATCCTAAACGTTCTTGACGCGAAGAAGTCATGTAATCTGTTTTAACTGTAGCCCATAGATATCATAGTTGAATATAAGCCAATGAGCAGGAATTTCACTGCCCATTTAAAATCTTGTGAATACCATAATAATGATGCTATGGCAAGGTCTAGTTTTTAGATATTATTTTAATTTCTAATGGTGATTTATTTAGACGCTATAGCACGATCAGTTTACCGGCTTAAAAAAATTAGACGAAGTTTCATTATCAAATAACCGATCAATCAACAACACCAATAATTTGAGCTTCATTTAACCACAAGCTCCACAAATGGCTTATAAAATTTCATCGTCTATTTGAATTATTTATAAAACTGTAAATTTAAATTACTGCCTATTCTCACACATTTTGATTTTAAACTACGAACAATATTCGAGTTAATAACACGGCTACGAACTAATTAACGTACAATAACTATAAAACAATAATCGGTGGCAGTCATCGAGTCGCTCATTATCGATCCAGAACATCGATATCTGCATAGCGGGGCCTTGACACGCCACGCTTGTGTCACTTAGGGCTACCCAACCCCTTGGCGGGAAGATTTTTTTAGCTAATAGTTCGTTTAATAGCTAAATGACACGAAGATGCTTGGAGACGTATAATCAATTAGCAGGACTAAGTTTTTTTTTAATATGCCGTAAAGGATTACATTTCGAATATCTTAATTACAATATGCGGACTTCGAAATAAATTGTAGAATTTATCTGGTAGTGTAGGAGCTGTTTATTTTTATAGGATAAGAATATCTTATTTTTAAGAAAATTTCAATAGATATTTTTGCTTTCATAACAGTTTTTGAAGACAATTTCTTATCATATCATTATTTATTGGTTGACTATCCAATTTGCCGTGTTTTTAAATAGTGAATTCAAAACGAAAGCTAATTAAAAAAAAAAAAAAAACAATTTTAATTGAAAGCTTTCTATGCTATAGCCCTAACTTCAGTGGGTCAATTACAGTTTCGATGCGAAAACGATTATAACATTTTATCCGTTTATTTATTTATTTCAGATCTTTCATATTATATATAATAAAAAATGACAAATTTTCTAAAAACATCGCAACTATCCAAAATTTTAAGATTTTTAAGAAACAGACGCCAATTTGTTTTGTTTGATTTGATTTGATTGATTGATTGCCACCAATTTTGATTAGTCATTATCATGTTGACGACACGTTATCGCGTGGTAAAAACATAATTTATTTATAATAATACAACTTATTATATTGTATTTAAATATGCCCTTTAAAGAGTATAAATATGTACTTCAATATTTATCGTTATAAAATGACGCACTTATTCTATTTCTATATTGATGGTGAGGTTGAATGCCTTCATTTATCATCTCGTAAAGGCGATTCTCGTCCGGTATGTAACGAGGTTAGCCGAGCTCATTATCTGTTCTATTCCGGTCAATTGAATGCTAAGTTCGTAAACGAGTGCGATGCATAATATAAGTGAAAAGGAATATCAAGTATTATTATTTTTTCAGTACAAACATTTCTCAACTCTACTAAAAAAAAAATCTTGTCTTAATTGGGTTGTCATTAATAAATTCGGTATTTCCAATTCTGGTATATTAGTCGTCGCCCAGCAGTCGAAATTAGACCATAATGTAAATTAATACTTTGAATATGATTATGGTTTTATTGTTAAGTACAATACTTTTTAAATCACAGATTTCACCAAGGCTACACCATAGACAAATTTTGTAAAAGACCAACAACATTAATCTATTCTCAATTAGACCACAGACTTTAAAAGTAAATAAAAGAGTATATGTCAAATATATGGTAGAGTGTGTCATGTTTTTATTTACTGATTTAATGTGATTAATGTGATTTTATGATACTGATTTAAGATGATACCATCATCTCGTTTTTGCCATTGCACAGCCCGCCACCGTAATAGAATTCACCCATACTACTTGGAGCCACTGTGGTCAGCCACAGTGCGTTTCCAGAGATCTTTTTTGCCACGTACCATCCGGCTATGGAATGAGTTCTCCTCCACGGTGTTTCCCGAGCGCTATTACATGTCCTTCTTCAAACGAGGCTTGTGGAGAGTATTAAGAGGTAGGCAGTGGCTTAGCTCTGCCCCTGGCATTGCTGAAGTCCATGGGCGACGGTAACCACTCACCATAAGGTGGGCCGTACGCTCATCTGCCTACAAAGGCAATAAAACAAATATAAGTTTTATTCGTAATTTTAAAAAAAAAAAGCATTTTACACTCCTTCTATAAATAACTTTAAGTGTGGGAAATTCCATACTCCAACGTCCGCGCAATTTTTGTAAAAACATTTGCTTCACGTATTAATAAATAGGTACCGACTTTTGTCTCTTTCAAGAGTGCTGTGAAACAAAATTTCAATGTACAAAAGACGTAAGTGTTCTTGATTTTGACATTTGACAGATAAATTTAGTATGTTCCTTTGATGTTTATTTAGAATACCATTATTAGGAATGAATATTAAAAAAAAAATTATGAAGAGAAATGAATATTCATTCTAACCTCAAAAGGTCACGTTCTTTCTAAAAGGTCACGTTGTAGAAATCAAAGAACGTCATCTTTAAAGCGAGTTGGTTCAGTGTCGCCTCTTCACGTCTTTCTCTACCAACCGTTCGAATGTACTCAACAAGAGCACAAAGCGATGTAATAATACTTTTATGTTCTAACATCTTTTATTAATAAAGCCGCGTTTATAGTTATTATTAAACTAAAAGATTTGCATTTTCAAAATTATTAACATCGCGTTCCTGTTGAAAATACTGGATATTACTTTTCTGGTTCGATGTTAAGTGGTTACCGGAGCCTATAGACGTCATAACGATTTAAGATTGCTGAGGTCCATGGGCGATAGTAATCACTCATTATTAGGTGGACTGTATGTTCGTTTGCCTCAAATAGAAATACTAAAACATGTCTGATCGAGTTTATAAGACGCCCCGCCCCCTTTAAATGCCGTTGATCGCGGAGAGCTGGCTTAATATTCAGAGTACGCTAATGCCCATTTTTCTTTTATTGCTAGGTCGGTGGACGTGCTCACAGCCCACCTGGTCTTAAGTGGTTACTGAAGCCCATAGACATCTACAACGTAAATGCCACCACCCACCTTGAGATATGAGTTCTAAGGTCTCAGAATAGTTTCAACGGCTTCCCCACCCTGCAAACCGAAACACATTACTGCTTCACGGCAGAGATAGGCAGGGTGGTGGTACCTACCTACCCGTGCTGACTCACAAGAGGTCCGACACTACCAGTAATTCAATTAAAATTTTGCGGTTTTGATTTTTATTACACGATGTTATTCAATGAAGTCAATCGTTAACAATTGTTAGGTACGTATGTCAATTGCTCACTCTAACCGGCGCCATCTAGGCGGGCTTCGGATAGCCTGCCGACCGAGAGGGCTGGTGGTCGTGGCGCCGACGACCGCCAGTTCGGCGTTCCGAGGGGGAGGGTGATGGGAGAAATGTGCTCCGCACTAAACGCTTCGCTTTCCCCCCTTTGCCTTTTCATCCTCCATCCCCACTGGAGGGCGGAAGTCCGGCGATTTCCTCCTGACCAAAAAAAAAACGTATCAATAGAAAAATTGGCACCGGTGCGTCGCTTTAAATGAGTCCACCGGACTTCTTATCCTTTAGGCCACGACGACTTCACAAAAGGTTCGATCCATTCATTAGTGACGATCTATGCAGGGTAGCTGGCAAAAGCTGGATGAGAGAAGTCAAGGATCGTGCTCAGTGGCGTGCAATTGGAGTGGCATATATCCAGCAGTGTACTGCTGATGATGATGATGCTGATTTTATAAGACTAATAACAAGAAAATTCAGTTTTAAAATACGATATTAATCTTAGGACTTTAAAATTACTCTTTCTAAAGACGAAAATGTGAGTACAGGTTTAATTATAATAAATAATGTAGTCAAAATTCTAAAAATACTCCTCTGTACACTTGAGGTCATAAATATCTCGTTTTGACTAATATTGTTTTGGATGTAATCTCAAATTGAATATTTCAAGTTGTAGTTTAGGATCCAAACCGAGCACAAAAAGTTCTCTAATTACGGTTATTTGTTTATAAAATATCGCTTTCCATAAACGCACTATATAAAACCAATAAGTTACTGTCAGAAAAAAAAGTAAGCTAAATGAAATTTTACTTATCCACAAACAAATGCCGTTTGATGATTGACTTCTTAGCAGAAGAAGTAAAGCCACTGTGGCTACTCCCATTCCAAGTTCGTACCAAGTTTGTCTAATCGCAGTACATCTGTTAGTCTCCATTTATTTACAACCCTCAATTCTTATTCTCAACATATAACCGGTGCAACGATATATGTATATGCAAATATACTATAGCTGAATTGGTACATAATCTTACGAGCAGATACAACGTGTCCTTTAATAAGAATTTCTCTTTGATCCGATCCCAAGGAACTTTTGTTTTCGTGGGGCGTTCTGTTAAATTCCTTCTCTTAATGTTTTATTTTTGTGCACAAGCATTCACACATACACCAATTAATACGTACCACATTCTTCTCACAAATTCTCACACACATTTATACATACATATGTATGTACATACATGCTCTCGAATATATATACTAAAATTAGTGAATCATAAATATATACATTAATTATTTCTGTTTATTTCTAAATTGTAAATTGTGTAGTTAAGAGAAGTAGCGAGCCATTTTCACTACAAATGTCTATCAGATTATTCACCGGGAAGACTCAAATGCATCTCTTAAAAAATATATTTTATTTTACTTTTATTATGTAATTATTTCTAACGTTTTACAGATATGATTCACGAAAAAAACTACGGTCGAATCCGTATATGAGTACAATTTTTACATAAGTATACTATAAAGCTACAGCGTCAAATCAAAGCTTGTATATAAACATCAGTGACCCGAAGACTCAGTGCAAACTAGAACAAATCGTTCACATAATGCCTACATCCATACATTCCCTCTAAGTAGGAAACAGTGTAGAGTATTATTATCTTGATATAGATTCTTTGAGTGAACAAAATTGATTTCTAATAGAATAGATAGATAGAACGTGCCTATTTGTGCTGCAAAGTAATCAGGCATTCCATTTTGAAGCGAAAAGTAACTGTTTGCTATAGCAGTTGTTTTATTCTTCAAACTGGACCGGGTTACTGTTTCATGGCTGAAATAGGCTGATAGTACCTACCCGTGCAAAGTCGCAAAACGTTCTATCACTGATTGATTGATTATATATATTTTTTAGAATTTGATTTTTATTTTACGTTATTATTCCTTTATCGTGGAAGTTATTATTGATCATGCGTTAATTACGTATTGTTTGATTAGAAAAAAAATTGGTATCCGTTTGTGAGATTTGAACATTGGCACAGTCGCATTGCTCGAGAACACCAGGCGCCTTATCTTTTAAGCCGCGATGACTTCGTAAATGGTTACTATTTATAGCAGCATTCGTCAGATCCGTTCACACGATTTCAATGCACCTATTTTATTTCTTAGACCTCTATCACTAGGCGTTGGGTAGGGTAGTAGAAACATTTCGGGCTTTAGCACAACCTATTATTTCTGCTTGGTCTGGCTAAGCTCGTAACTGGGACAGGGTGACGTCAATCCTTAAATGTCACCTACGTAAACTGACCTTTACTTGTGTATACTTTTACAGTTAATATTGGCGTATCAGGTTTACTATTCTTATTCTAAATTTTAAAAAAATCGTCACATTTTTTTTACGAATCTTATACCTTTAAACTAGCAATTCTTCTATATTAATATATATATATATATATATATATATATAATTGTTGAAGTCGTTTCCGAGATTCAGATTATATATATATAATCTCGGAAACGGCTCCAACAATTTTCATAAAATTTAGTTTAGAGGGGATTTCGGGGGCGATAAATCGATGTAGCTACGAATTATTTTCAGAAAATTTTGTTTTAATCGTGTTTTCAATTTTCAACTTTATCGATTGACTCTTCCCGACATCTATTGGTGAATAATAATACTATTAAGCTATTTCAGCAGATGGCGTTGTTAAGCCATCCGAAGCCAATGAGTGTTTGGTTTAAGGTTAGACCAAGAAAATGAATTGTTTATTTATATTATTTGTGTCTTTTTCATATAAAATATAAAAAACATACCGAGCTCGGTCATCGTCTAGTTTGTATAATAAGAGATAAATAATTTTACTCTTTTTTTAAGAATAGGGACACGATTTTTAGTAAGATGATGAAGTCACAATGAGATGAGTAGGTTCAAGCAAGACTAAAGCTAAAGCTAAAATAACAAAGCTAACATTATAATATTAAATCCATATGTAAAATCTCAGAACTAATCTAAAGAGGTTTCATCTCCGTAATGCTCCAAGTTTGCACGTAGTGCTTAACGTAGCAAACAGCGTAGCGTCGTAGACACCGTAGCAATGTACGTAGAGTTGCTACAAGATTTATGTAGCGGCAAGTTGTGTACGTGCTAACGACTGTAGGATTTTTGTATGAAATAATACTTTGAGTAAGTTTTAAGGAACAATAAAATTACATTTTTGTAGCTTAAAGTACCTTAAATAGAGAGAATTGCTCTCGGCTATTTTTTAAATAGTGTCTCAGTAACAAGTGTAATGTAAAATCTGTATTTTTTTTAAAGTATCATGTACCTTTGTCGGTCGGTGACTAGATTTATAGCAAAAATCAATCATCCAACAATATGCTATGAAGCGTACATTAATTCATTAATGTACATATTATGTTAGAAGATTTAAAATATGGATAGTATTTTTTTGTAAATATTCACTTGATACGCATTCAGGAACAACGCGTGTAACGACTGAAACAATATAATAAACTCGCATACAATCAATACATGCCACATGTGAGTTTACATTGCTACCGTTTGAAGTACCGAGTATTAACTTGCTGTAAGTCAAATTTGTTGAATTCGAATCTCAGTAAAATATTGATGACAGTGTATTTTTTTTAATACATAGAATCTGCTCGACTACTTTAATGAATTTGTCGGACGATCAATGTTAAATTAATTTAATAACTGGTGGTACGGCGTCTTGTCATCCTGCGCGGGTTGGTATCACCACCCCACCTATGTCTGCGGCGAAGTAGTAATGCTTTCTAATTTGAAGGGCGGGGCAGTCATTGTGAGGTTGTCGGGATTTAGGTCTTTGACGTCTATGGCTTTCGGTAACGAATTAACACGAGTTAAGCCGTGGAGATAGCAGTCAGGTAGATCGTGGGCTGAGGCAAAATTAAAGCAACAGGGCACTCAGAAATATTTACGGAATAGCTTTAATAATTTTAAAATTAGTAATCGTTAAAGCAGCGTAGGTACGGTTAATTTTGATATTGAACTCTGCATAGGAAGGTCATATTACATAATTATGTACCCGCGCGTAATTTTTTATGTTTTGTCGATAATTTGTATTTAGTGTACATTTGTTCTGAAAATAGGTTGGTTGCTAATCGCCTTTCGAATTGTGAATATTTGGAAGCACCCATAAAGATCTGCTCTAGTTTCACAAATAAAATCATTAAAAAAGTGGTGTACACAATCCCGTAATGTTTTAAAAAAACACTCAACTTATCTCGCTCGAACAAATTTTCATTTAAATACTATATATATAAATACTAAATTGAAATGTTTCTCTTTTTTAATTATTCGTTTGACGTACTATTCGTAATATACTTCTTCTCGTTCTTCATCTTTTCAATCGTGTCACTCTTGATAGATTGGTCGTGACATGTGACGTCAACATTTCATTGAATTGCATACATACATAACGGAAAACAGCACAAAGGACGATTGAAAAGGCAATTAAAAAAAGCGAGGTAAAATCGTAAATGTGGTATAATTTTGTCTATGACTCGCGAATGCCGAAGACAATCTTAAGAGTCTAATAATAAGAAATATTTTTATTACAACTCAATGTACTATATTTTTTTGTATAAGGAAAAGTAAGCTTAGATGGTAAACAAATATTATTAACGTTATCATTGTGTATCTTATTCTTATACCTTTAAACGAGCAATTCTTGTAAATATATATAAACTGAACCTCGGAAACGGCTCCAACGATTTTCATAAAATGAGTCGTCTATTATCAAAGGTGGCAATCTGTGCATTTGGACAAAAAAAAAATTATTGGTATGTCAATACAGCTTAATTTGAATATAATCGTCTCCTTCAAAGAATACGGTTCAAAACCTGCATTAAATAAAGGTTAATAGTTAACCTGTTATTTATCTAAGATGTCGTTCCGAAGAGTTTTGTGACTGCCAATGGAATACAAAGTCAATAATTCGTTTTTCTGATTTACCAATCATTGTCCAAAAGTCAGATTGCCGGCTTTGATAATAGTCGACTCAAATTTAGTATACGGGGGATTTCGGGGGCGATAAATCGATCTAGTTACGATTTATTTTCAGAAAATGTTGTTTTATTCGTGTTTTCAATAATCAACCTTTTCCGACATCTATTGGCGAATAATAATACTATTTTTCTTAATTGAGGAAAAAAAAAACCGGTCATCATCTAGTTTCAAATTAAATGAAGTTTTGAATTGAAATATTATCAACCACTTGATACCTCTCGGACATTTTAGCTTGAAAGGTGTTAAATAACTACACTATAAATTCCGTACGTATATAATTACGTTCCGTGAGTATATCTAAATTACATATTTTAATTGCATTCTACCACGATACAACAGAACCGATTATTTCACGTGTCAAATCAAGAATGATGGCTCGAAAATAGCTGCTATTTACACAGTATTAGGTACATGATGACCCGGGCTCACGAATGCTAGCCTTGTGACCCAAATACCCGTTCTGTTGGAGTGCATTAATTGAAAAATATTTAACCCTTGGAATGAGTCGAATTTTCTCGTGCGATTCAAAATTTTTTATCGGACCCGTAGACTTCGCTTCCAATAGCCAGGAAATAAATACATAGATAACAATAGTTCACTTGTACTTGTCAAATACAGTATATTGCTTTATTTTCAACTTCACTTGTACAATCTTTAGATATATGCTCACTAGATAATGCACCGCTTTTTCTGCAGTTTTTCCAGACTATCCCCTTTTTTTATTATGTCTTTTCCCACTACTGCCATTGCTCGCACAACAGTATTGCTATTTGGCAATCCGAAAATTGTCTTAATTTTAACATGATAAATCTTATATCAGTCATTTTACAACAAACCTTACCAACCGATTTTTTATGCACTTTCAACATACCTACTACTGCCATTGCCACAACAGTATTGCTACGAAAATTGTGTTAACTTTAACATGCTGAATTTTATATCAGTCATTTTACAACAAACCTTTGAGACGGATTTTTTTATGCACTTTTAATATTGTAGTGTTATTATTAGTTTAAGTGGAAGCCAGTTTCTTGGATTAGGCATTGGTGGTAGAAGGCGTATTACAAGTCCACACAGATAGGCTCCAGTATTTTGCCTAATTCTCGAGCGTTGTAGTCATAGGTTTCGGTACAAAAATTCACATCGTGATATTTTCGAAGTCGTCGTGGTCTAAAGGATAAGACGTCCGGTGTATTCGTATCGAGCGATGCGACGGCGTTCGAATCCCGCAGGCGGGTACCAATTTTTCTAATGAAATACGTACTTGACAAATGTTCACGATTGACTTCCACGGTGAATTATAATTTGCGTAATTACTGGTGGTAGGACCTCTTGTGAGTCCGCACGGGTAGGTACCATCACCCCACCTATTTCTGCTGTGATACAGTAATGCGTTTCGGTTTGAAGGGTCGGATAGCCGTTGTAACTGTACTGAGACTTTAGAACTTATATCTCAAGGTGGGTGGCGCATTTACGTTGTAGATAGATGTCTATGGGCTCCAGTAACTACTTAACACCAGGTGGGCTGTGAGCTCGTCTACCCGTCTAAGCAATAAAAAAAAATTAAGGGCTTAAGTAACCACTTAAAACCAAATTAGCCGTGACTCACTGTAAGCATCAATGAAAACACATCTATGTATAAGTTCATTAAACTCAATAAATATTACCTTCGGAGCATTAATTAAGGAAATATTAAAAAAAAAAATTACTTTAATAGAACGCAAAGAATTCTCAACAAACATTTTCATTAGCATTTCGGTAGCTGGAGTATTATTTAAAAAAACATATTCACTCGCGTATCGCACGAGGTGGCGTGTGGCTCGCCCATCGTGGTTTTGTTCGTTCCACATAAATCAACATTATAATTTTTGCTAATTCAAAGCTTACATAAAAACGGTTTCGTGCTGTCTTTATTGTGTAACGCAACTACTGGTTCCACGGTTAGGAGAATAATAATGAACTTACGAGAAGTGAGAACATGGAAAGTGTATTAACAGTATTTAGTTGCAAAACAGTATTTCAATGAATGCGGATCGCCGCGCCCGGAGTAAATGCTTGGATTTTCAGTATACTTCTCTTCAACGTCCGCCATTTATAGTTTGGTTAAGTAATAAAATCTCAAAGTGAAATTAAAGTTGTATTTGAAAATTTTAAGTAATTAATTACAGCAGTGTTTGCTCCTATTAAATAGGGAAATTTTAGATAAGGACGATAGTATTTTTTGGGATTTAAATCGCGTTAAAATTTTCATTAAAATGATTACGACACAAAATGGCGATTAGATAACAATTGATCGAATACAAAGTCATTGGGCCGACCAGTGGTCCTCAAAGTGCAAGTACTTAAATAGACCAGTGCTTGTCAAAATGGAAGCACTTCAACAGAGTCACGACGACTTGTATCTCAGCATGGTTTATTATACAGTGATTTGTGATATAATTAACGTGAGCGACTAATAGTTGGACAAAAATAATACTCCAAATGCCTAATGACAAAGGAATCGTTAATTTGGTCAATATAGAGGTAATTGGGAATTATTGAATATTTTTTCCAACTCATTCAAAATCCTTAATGTTGTCTTTTCAAAATCAGTCCAATTAACTTTTTAAACAAACAATATTTTATGGCTTCAGCCTTTGATACAAAATGCTGTACGGATTACGTTCCTTTTGCATGCCCAATGAACAAATAGAACAAAAAAGTTTATAGATATTAAAAATCGAATCTTATTAGGGAAAATTAAACAAAGCCGCTGGACGTAGCTTCTCGAGATCCTCCAAAAAGTCCACTAAAAGAAGTTTTAGTAAATATCCACCATTTTACTGAGATCTACTATCTATAGTACTACTACTACTACAGAGAAATACTATATTTCATCCCGTCTCATTTTATTTAATTGCATGCCAATTGACTAATGTTCCAAATTAATCAATTTCATGTCACGTCATATTATCATATTATCATTAAAAGATCAGGCTGTATGGTATATCTTTGCCTTTCTCATTGGAAAAATAGAACTACTACTACGAATCTAAATAGCTACTGTCAGTGAAGTCCTTTTGGATTATTATATTTTATCCTTTTGGATTATTGATATACTATAAGATATACTCTATCGAATTTATTATATAGAAAGTCGTTTTTTTTACAATAAAATCATATTTTTTTACACTATTTTTAATTCAAATTTATTAAAAACTTTTTTCTATTTTTTGAAAAAAAAAAAATTTTATTTACAATTTTTTTTTTCTTTTTTATTGTATTGTCATCGGTCCTTAATGAGTATACCAAATTCCGAGTTAATCGGACGTTTTGAAGGGGGTCAAAATCATGTTCAAAGATTCCGTTACAAACATACATACATACGTCTGAAGCTAATAAAGGCGTATTAAAAACGACACTAATATTAAAGTATATCTAAGTAATCTTAACGGACACTTCTGTCACATTATTATCGACTTCCAGAAGAGGACATGACCCCAACGTTCACCAATTTTTGAGTTCCTCTTCTGCCCCCATCTAACAGATTACCGAAACCTTCATAAGCTTGTTAGTCCACTTTATGGAATATCTACCCAAAACGCGCATTCCGCAGAAGAAGAAGAAAACGAAGAATAGCTATCTAATACAAATACTTCTTACGTTATTGCATTCGTGTATGAATTTGTACGTAGGACAGTGGAAATGATTAAAGAAACACAGCGTTTATTGGATGAAAAAAATAAAATTACTAGCTTATCACTTCTTCGGCTTCGCTTTTAAAGATAATGTAAAAATACCGACTGGTCCATTGTCAAATCTAAATGTTCGATTTATTATTGATTTGAACGCCCTAACTACGAGTAGTAGTGCGTTTCGGTTTGAAGGGTGGGGCATCCGTTGTAACTATACTGAGACCTTAGAACTTTATCTCAAGGTGGGTGGCGCATTTACGTTGTAGAAGTCTATGGGCTCCAGTAACCACTTAACACAAGGTGGGCTGTGAGCTCGTCCACCCATCTAGGCAATAAAAAAAAGTTATCAACTGTATCTTATTTGTTTCATAGTAATGATTGAACCGGCTGCATGTATTCCGTACGCATAATAATTTGGGGATTTATGAATCCCTTCGCCATACAAGGGTCCTGATTTGCATAGTGTTCAAACGCTGAGCTTAGGGGTTCGTATTGAAATAGCGATATAGTTATATTACGTAATTGCTGAATAGTCTCGTTTTTTTTTTTTTAAAGTTGTTGCAATTAAGTTTACTGACGGGAATTTAGGTATTCAGTTTTTTTTCTCAAATTTAAAAAAATGATATAGTCATAAGTCAGATAATATCAGTGTCAGCAGCACTCCCGGTTTGAGCCCCGTGAGCTCACCTATACGTCAAGAAGAAGCTGAAATAACCTCTCAAGGCTATCAACATATGTATGAAAAAAAAGTAAAATCAATGTTATATTGCTGTACTGTTGATGACGCTTTTGATTACATATCGGCAATTTTATTAAAAGTTTCACTTAAACAGTCTAGCTTACATTGTAATTGGTCAGTTTATTTTTGAACGTGCGTTATCTCTCAACTAATGTCTACTTACCCATTTCGTGGTTTTCTTGACGTATTATTTTAAATAGGGTATAGTGACAGAAAATGATTTGATTGGTAGTATCATAGTTTCTATTTTAATCACAAGGCATAAAAAAGTAAGAAATATTGGATACCGCCGAATATTGTGTGAAGTTCGTTGTCGCATCTGAAAAAAATATATCCAAATATGCGTCGGAAAAGGATATAACTGAGCGATGATAAAAAAAAAACAAATATACTAGACAAATTCAATAACTAAGTACCACGATTTTGTAATTATTTACTGTCTGGGTTCCTTCGAGAATCTTCGATACTTATTCACGATTAAGCCTGGGTATAAGATTTAATATTTATTATACGATTTCCCATACTCATTCGATATTACTAGTGACGACACTGAATTTCACTAATAGAAAGTTATTATAGTATATTATAACCAGAAAGTTACTTGAAGAAACGATTGTGATATCTGTAGCGACATCTATCGGTTTTATGTTGCCGCGTTTCTTACACGATTGTATTTCAAAGTCTAAGTAAGACATCTGGTAGATATTTTAAAATGTATGACGTTGTACGAGTATAAATCTACTATTAAAGTACATTTTTACATTTAAATTATATCAAAAACAAATAAGCCGTTTCTGCAGACCTTACAAGCTCACAATACGTTGTGTCTTTTCTAATCGTCTATTTTATATTGTTAAGATGGGTGGATGAGCTCATAACCCACACGCTGATAAGTGGTCACCGGAGCCCACAGATATCAAATAAATGCTGTCACCCACTTTTAGGCATGGCTTGGAAGTCTCCGTTTTTACAGTACAATGGCGGATACAACCTTCAAATCTAAACGCATTAGTGCTTTACAGCGGAAATAGGGAGGATGGTGAGACCTACCCGAGCGGGCTCACAAGATTTCCAAACGCTAGCTAGGCATATCGTATGACGATTTGTTAATGTCAAAAGAGTATTTAAAAAAAAAAAAACTTTATGCTTCGCTAATGCTTCCATATTCTTTAGATAACAAATCATTCTACATACTTGGACTAAAAAAGTAACATATTGCGTGATACTGTAGACAAATATGAGGCAGTCGAGATAATTCCATTTGATACATTGACAACGGACATTCGGTTTCTGTTCGCTGTTCGTAAGGCCTTTTTATGGGTACTTTAAGTCGGTTTTTATTGCATACACTGTTCGTCCTTATATGATATTTTACCAGCGTAAAACGCGAAACAGCATTTATTCCCTTTGAACTTGAATCACAAAAAATACCTTTAAAAGCATGCTTTTTGTTTTTGTTGTGCATTGTTTCTTAAGTGAAAATCAAACATTAAAAACAAGAAAATGTAGTCAAACAATTCTAAGGTTATTGTTATTATTATTATAAATTAGCGACCCGTCCTCGCTTCGCTTGGGGGATTAAATTTTATTATTGATTTGAATGAAGTTTCTTTTATGCAAATATGAACTTGAGAAAATGATGTAATATAGGATATTGTATAGCGAATTCTTTATAGTACCTCCATGAGACTCTACTACGTGGCTCTCAAAATACTTTGTAGACTCACTTCTTGCTGCTTCTGGCAATTCATAGAGCTACAAACATACTTTTCGCCCTTTCAATTGATACGCTATTTCAATTGGAACCTGCCAACATATTTTGCAGCAGACATGTATTGGGAAAAGTTCATTGTTTTTAATATTGTTATTACCTTGAATGTGGGCATAAATTACATTACTGGTGGTAGGACCTCTTGTGAGTCCGCACGGGTAGATACCACTGCCCCGCCTATTTCTGCCGTGAAGCCGTAAAGCGTTTCGGTTTGAAGGGTGGGGCAGCCGTTGTAGCGCATTTACGTTGTAGATGACTATGAGCTCCAGCAACCACTTACCACCAGGTGGGCTGTGAGCTCGTCCACCCATCTAAGCAATAAAAAACAAGGGTGCGTGTACTTATGTACGCGCGTAAGAACTTATACTTTATTTTATTAAAATTATTTCTTTTTTTGTTTATTTAAATTTTAATCAATTTGAAGAAAGATCGATTAAACAACATCCTCAAACACGCATATTGGACATTTCTTTTCTTGACATCGTATAAATTCGGTAATTCTCGGTACGGTTCGGAAAGTTCTCCTGTGGCTATATTCAGACTCGCCAAGCTACGTCGGTCGTATTGTAATGAGCGATTTAGTGGGCAACTTCATTCTATTAATTTTGTGTCACGGTGGGCGCGCATCGTAAAATTTCACTCTCATCAATTTTTCATAAAGCGTCTAAAGAAGTATAACTTCAAAAAAATAATAATAATAATGAGTTCCCGTTGTGTACTATTTCGTGCGTTGTGCGTTACAGTGTGCAGCTGGGCGCGCGGCGTGGCAAGAGGCGGCGGCGCTATCGGTGGGGGGAGGCGGCGCGGGCGCAGGAGGCGCGGCACGGCGCTGCTCTGTCCTGGGCGACCACCCCGGCGCCCGCCGCGACCCACGTGGGAAATGGCATCGAAACAATCGCGTATGTAGTTTATTGTCTTTCCTTTGTCGTATCACTCTTGTCAGAGCGGTCGTGGTCGTCATCCAGCACCAATGCTGTGGACAGATGTTATGCGCCTTACGAGCAATCGCCACTCCTCCCGGTGTGGTGAGCCTGGTACACTCATGCAAACAGCCGCCAACTGCCGACTTGATCTGGTTGGTCCATCGCATGGGCAACCTTCCACGCGGTCTAGTGCCTTCTACTTTGCCCTGAACGACAAGGCGCTCTATGGACTCATTTCCTCGCCGGGAGACATGTCCAAAAAATTATTTTCGAAATCATGTTTGGGTTGGATTGAATAGGATCAAATCGACGGGTAAAAGGCGGTTTAGTTTACGCGCCATTTTCGTAACTTTACCGGAGCCATTTAAAGTTTAAAATTTGGAAAAAATATCATGACAAAAATATCTTCAGCTATTTGAGTAGGGTAAAGATAATTGTATTTTAATTAAAAACATCGTATTGTTGATGCGTATCTATACATATAAATAAAATTGGAGTGTCTGTTTGTAATATTGAAATAACCGCTTTTTACTACATGCATATGAATATATAGACCAAATACAATATATACACCAAAATATATTTTTTTACAATTTTTGTCTGTCTTTCTGTCTGTTTGTTCCGGCTAATCTCTGTAACGGCTGGACCGGTTTTGACGAGAATTTGATTGATAGGTAGCTGATAATTTAAGGAGTAACTTAGGCTACTTTTTTTAGACTAACTTCGCCCCGCGGCGTCATCGCGGTACGACAATAAACGTGGGTAGGTAACATCGCGGGACTCGGCTATCATCAATAATAAAGTTTAATATTTCGGAAGCGAAGCGAGGGCGGATCGCTAGTACTAAATAAAACCTTTAATTACAAAGATAAATGTGGCTTATTAAGCGAAATGTCTCTTAAATCAAATAGCCTTTCACTCCTCGAAATGATGTAAAAATCTTAAAAACCAAACAAGTTTAGTAGTAGTAGTAGTAGTAGTATTGGGAAAATATAATACTTGACAGAAAAACTTAATCATCATGTTCTTTTACTGATATTGGCCTCTGAAGCGAGACTTCTCTGTCACAGCTCGCGCCGATTAGTATCACACCAGTGATATCTAGGGTGACCCACCGGCCTACAACTCTATTTCGAACATCCTCAAAAACTAAATTGGCGGTAGTAAATCTTGCGAGTCCGCACAGGTATTTACCGCCACTCTGCCTATTTCTGCCGTGAAGCAGTAATACGTTTCGGTTTGAAGGGTGATGCAGCCATTGTACTGTAAAAACTGAGACCTTAAAACTTATATCTTAAGGCGAGTGGCGGCGTTTACGTTGTACGGCTCCGGCAACCACTTAACACCAGGTGAGCCGTGAGCTCGTCCACCCACCTAAGCAATAAAAATAAAAAAATAAAAGAAAAAAGTGTGTGTGTGTGCAAGTCACACACGGTAGAAGTGAAACTTATAAATAAGATATAGAAATAGATATACTGACTATCCTACTACACAGGAACATACATATTATGGACAATGTTTAGTAGATGATAGTGGGGATGCTACGAAGAGTCGCACAAAGAGGAGACCGAGAACGTCTAATATGTTCTATCTCATTCTCTCGCCGGCTGAATCCTATACATTTATGTGTGTGTGTGTCTCTATGGACTTATTTTTTCGTTTCATCGAGTTTGAAATCACAATTCTAAAGAAGTTTAACTTCAAAAAGTTCTCATTGTGCGATTGCTCTGTTGTCTTTTAGGTCCGAGACGCGTCTTATGGGTCATCATCAGACTCCGACGGCGAGTTGGAGGGCATCAGCGGCGAGCCCTGGGGTGTCGCGAGACTACTGTATGCTGGTCTGGCTACTTTGGCCGTCGGTCTCGTTGTTTACTTCGTTGGCACCGGAGACAAGGTACACTCAATGTGGTCGTAGCTATCATATTATATTTGACAGCTGCCTAAATTTCGGTAACAATATTTTCAAGATAAGTTTGCATATATACAAGCCCCGAATATAATAACATTCGGACCCTTGGTATACCGAGCAATTTCGCGCGCTCGGTGGAAGATCTTCCCTTTGTCGTTAGCCCTCAAGTCTACATCAATTATCTTACTAATTCAAGAAAAATTGTTCAAAAGTAACCAGCAGATTCTGCTTCTAAGACTGGTTGGGCAATATGAGCGGAAAAAGAGAAGCCATTCGGCGTCTGAAATGACATCAGGATGATTGTAGTTCAGTTGGCCCAACTACTTGATAAAGAGCGTCGATGATGCATCCATCCTTCCAAGTGTTCACTTTGGGGTTCTAGCTTTGAAACAGCAGATGCGTTGCCGCCCATAGGTTAATGACTCTCTTTTACAATATTAGTTCCTTTTACTAATGTTTTAGGGTTTCAAAACGCCGGCCCTACGGCTGGTGGGGCCTTCGCTCATTGTTGCGGGTCTTGCGTGTTGTCTCCTTCGTATCGCCTTTTGTATATTCGCCAAGCCCTGCTGTCGTCGACGGACGAACTACAAGGAGAGCAGAAGGTGAGTTTAATAACATGCTAATGCGGCGCGCGTCGACTTCTCTGAACGTTATTGTTTTTTTTATTTTTATTACCCTTGTAGGCAGACGAGCATACGGCCCACCTGATGGTGAGTGGTTACCGTGGCCCATGGACTTCAGCAATGCCAGGGGCAGAGCCAAGCCGCTGCCTACCGCAAAGTGATATGTATGTGTGTGATAAGCTACGAATAAAACTAGACTAGTACTACTAAAGTATTTTCTCTGGTTTTTATGAGCTGAATATAAAGTAGGGGGAAGCACCAGCTACGTCTTGGGGGGATTAGGAAAAATGCTGGATGGACCGAAATTGGGTAGGTTCATCAAGTTACATGTTCTACGCGCTGCTTGATGAGGTTGATATGGACGGTTTTAATTAATTTAATTTTTAAAAAATATACTAATATAGTTCTCAAGTTATTTCTAATACTAACACGGTATGAGCCTATGATGTTTCGAAATAAAAGTTTTTTTATATAATAAATAATATATACATACATACAGCGGTAGTCAAATAATTAGAAACACTTTTTATGAGTAAAGAAAGAATAACTCCAACGTAAAAATGTTCGTAAAAAATATACACATTCAATATCAATCAATCAATTATGCAATAATACATATAACCACTGTAATAAAAAAATCATAAAATATAAAACCTAAATTGCTTTTAATTACAAAATGAGTCTTCCACATGTAGGAGATTATTTTCTGTTACTGGCCGCTTGGACGCATAATTAAAAACATTTTACAAAAGCATATACCTATCCTTAGCTCGTTCTTTTTTTGAAATTGGAGAATAATATTTTTACATTATTCTCCAATTTCAAAAAAAAATATATTAATATTTTTATATTACATATTATAATGAATATTTTAGTTATTTTTGTTATGTAACTGACATTTTGAAAAAAAACTGACTATTTTCATTTAGCTACTGAACAGCACAGTGTTATTTTAATATTAATAATACACAAAAAAAGAAAATCGGCCAATAAAATTTTTAGAATATTTATTTAATTTTTACTTTTTTTGATTGTCGTGTTAGACTGTCTGGCTGTGTCGAGGGAGAAGAGATGCCGTTGGCGGGGAGCGGGTCCCGGGGAGTTGGGCCCGCGCAGTGCTCGCCCGCGCGACGCCTCGACGCCTCCTCCTGCGACGTGTCCAGCCTCTCCAGCGGGGAGGAGGACGAACGCATGCGACGGTATCGCACCGCATCGCTGCATCCTCCTATTTTACACCAGGTAGTGTAGCTAACTACGTAAATAGACACACGTGTTTTCCTGCTGCCAGTCGAATGAGACATCGTTTGCTTTACGATTGACGTCACTGTATCGATATGTACAGAGCTGGTATACAGTATACAGTAAGGTTTGATTACGGATTATAAACTATTCCCGTGTCTAGTATTAACATATCGCCATTTATTACTTACTCGATCTATTGTTCTGACGCTGACCTTACTCTTATTCCCGTAGAGTTATAGTATAATGTTTCATAAAAGGAATTTCTCTGCCAAGAAAGAAATCACTTAATCGCTTTTAAATAACACGTCTCTATTTTATTTATAAAAATATGGTGACACAGTAGCTGAGTGATAATTTTGAGCGACACGCCCGATAGACAAGAACAACAAAAAAAAGAACACGAACGATCAGAAATCAAGTTTAAATTAATTTGCCAACAAAAAAAAACATACGAAATTATTAGGAAGTATTTAATGATTCAAACGTAACACTGTAACAACTTTCACTGTAACTAGCGTACTGCCTTTTTCGTTTCAGGTCATGGCGCATCAAAATGGCGGACAAAGCGGGAATCGGTTATCACCACAAGGCACGTTGCGAAACAGTCCGTCCCCGCAGAGCGCGGCTCGGCACACGCCGTCACCGCACAGCACTATGCACCACAGTCCGCCGACGCAGGCCGCCGCCTTGCCCGGTGCAGCGGTGCAACAAAGTGCAATACCCAGCGCAGTGCCGCTAAGCGCTACGTTACCAAGCGCAATGGCGTCGAGCGCGAACAATGCCAACGCCGGTCGCCGACCGCCCCCTCGCAACGTCTCGTTCGCCGGCGGATCCGACGGCGAACTCGTCCTTAGTCCCGCCCAACTACGGTCCTAACCTTAAAAACAATGCGTGACTCGCGTTACCTTACCTTCCAATCGGTCACGTGATTCAATGAAACTCTGTTGTCATGTGTGAAACGTTTCCGCAAAACACTCTACGGATTTGTAATTTATTTGCACGTCTCATAATGGTCTTACTGGAAGCTATGGTAAAATAACTAACATAGTGTCATAAATTAGTGTTTCAAACAATGAATAAAAAAAAACTTGATTTACTTTTATGATTTTTTACAAATTCTCTAAGTATTACGTCACAAAAAAATGTTACCAAGGAGTGTTTACATTTTCTACTATTACTTACGTTGCTTCTAATCTGTGGACGCCTTTAACTATTTTACAGTAGATTTCGTGTCATAATATATCTAACTCTAAGATTTAATCTTAATTCTGTAGCGATTTAATACTGAATGTGCTAGATTCACTGTCTATAAGTCAACTAGTTACGCTCGACGGGGTGTGAATTTGTAGAAGAAAAAAAACTACCAAACTGACAATTTTGAGGGACTCTGGTATGATGATGAGTTACACCAGGTTAAGTTTGTTGCATTTTTTTTTATTTTGTTCACAGTGCAGTGATGAAGAAACATATAATATTTACATAAACATATTAAAACCATTATGTTCTTAAATAAAATTGTTAATCTAATGATTGTTAGTACATACAGCAGACGTAGGTATATTGCAGGAAAAAAACGAAAGCAAGCAAGTTCACATCACGTCCGTGTTCGAATCTAAATCTTTAATAAATTTATTAACTAAATTGTGTTAAATTGCCTACTATTAGACGCGAATTTATATTTAAATACTTAAAAACATAAAATAGATTTATAACTGACAATAATGATTGTTAACTGATGTATAAAATGTTATGGCGTGTGTGCGTTAATTTTATTTAGTTACGTCCAACAATATGGATGTAGTTGAAGCGTCAAGTTAGTAGAATAAAAACTGAAACAAGAACTTACATATCGACGCTTTAAAGGCAAACAAGACTAAGCGACAATAACTGATTTGTACATAAATGATAGGCAATAACCATATTCGATGCGCAAAAAAATATATATTACTAGGTCTATTAAAATCATTTCAATCCTACAGCTACTAGCTAGATTCTACTACAGCTAGATTCGATAAAATAAATTTTGGTTTCAGGTATTTCAACTTTAAATTAGTCTACTGTAAAGTTCACGCATTGTCGCTTAGTCACGTTTGCCTTTCAAGCGTCGAATTATGTTTTTGACAGATAAGCTTCACAGTCGTTTCGTAGGGTTGTGGTTTAAATTTTATTACGATTCATCAATCCATCGAATTATGTATATCGAAACATAATTTTACATCACTAACCGTTTTAACTATGTGGAAGTAGCCTATAAAATTACGAATTAAAATGAAAGAGGATTTTTATGATAACTTGAAGAGTGATATTGTGTAAGTTTTTATTTTTATTTTATCATCGTATATTTTATTCAGGTTTAAGCACATGCTTATTACACATTCATATTAAATTGTGAAAAGTTAACAAATTCTTTGGACACTACTTCTCGGGTGCTTCGAAAAAAAAAAGATTGAAGTTGTGCTATTTGATTGAGAGGATTACTGAAGAATATTGTAATAACTAATATAGGTCAAAAGTTCGAGTAGCCAATGGTTATAAGTACAATAAAAAAAAAAAACGCCAGAAAGAAAATTATGCGTTTAAAAGTATCATTTAATTTTTAATTATAATTTTTAATTAAACAAAAAAAAATCCAATTAAATAATTAACCAAAAACACACTTGGAATCTCCATAGAGATTAACTTAAACCAACCACTTAAAAATTAACTAAATAAACTATTGTTACTCTTTCGTTCAAATTCTTTTTTACAATTTCAACAAAGTCAAATATATATTTTTTAAGTCTTTTATTTATTTCACTTACTCAAAACAATACTTTAGTAGCTCGTTGCCGTCCATCAACGCTTTTATCTCGCTGGTCACACACACAAAATACTAGCGATATCTTGCCGCGTTATCAACATTCGGCTTAAAAGCAAGGCTTAAGATGGAGATAGTTATGCTTTTGTCTAAATAATATTTATAAATGAATTCTTTCCGTAATTTTTTTTCTCAAACTCCGCTGGTTGCCTAAGGGGATATTCCAGCTAAGCTCTGGCTGATAGGTGAGCTTATATGATGCTCTACCTGAGAGAGTTAACTTTTACGCTATCGTCAACGTTAAAAAACTCGCACTAAGCACACTGTTCTTCGCAAAATCTACCATCGGATTGGAATCGCGACCCATTGAGAAGATCCGGCGAGTGGTTGATTAGTGGGTTATGCCTATGGGTTTTGTACAAATAACTTTAGAAGTAAACATTATTCTTCGTCGGCTGTCGTCACAATAACCAACTTGACGTTTGAACTACACAGACACCAAATATATAAATATAGTTAGCTAATTACATAAAATTGGTGTATAGTGAGTGATATACTGTTTGACAGTCATGTTTTTTATGTGTAAGTAATTTAAAAAAAGTAATAAATATATATATTATATTAATTATAATGTGTGTTTAAGCGTGCATTGTATATTGCACAGATTAATATAATGTTTATAAATATATTGTAACAATGATATATTTTAGAAATATTTGCACCTTTCGTAGTGAAATATTAAATTGTATAACCGCAGATTTTAACTAGGATATTGGAGTCGAGACACAAAATTAATAGTGTGTGTGTTTTAAAATAAAACGTGTTTAATAAAAGTTTTTATTATCGAAACCAAAATATAAAAAAACAAGAAATTGTCTATGAAATAAAACATTTTGATTCGTTTTTGTCAATTATACCTTTGTAATGACATGAAGATGTAGTTTATTTGAATTATTTAAATCTAAGGATTGTCAATTACTTACTGATTATTTTTGATATAAGATTAGCGTTGCTGTTTATTTTTGTTGTCAATATGAATTGCTTGAAAATGTAATACTATCTAACATTCTTTTGAAGTGAAGAATGAATTGATTTATGCAAAATACCAAAAATAAATAACAGTACCAAAATTACCAATATATTTAAAACGTTGAAATCGTATGCAAACAATTTTTTAAGTTATTTTTTATTCCAAATTAAACATGAATAAATACAAAATAGTGTAACCCTAACAATAATTTATATAACTAATCTATATACATAAATTATTTCGTAGAGAAAAATTAATTTGCGTGGATGCCTAATACATATAATTTCTACAAATTTATTAACTGACGCGTTAAGTTGGTATCATTTAAAAAAAAGTATATTACAACACCAGATTTAAACATAGATTTACGTAAATAGGTGGTAAGAAAAAATTATGAGCTTCATTTAGACTAAATGGCTTACGTAACAGAGTGTTGTGTACATTAACGAAATAATCGACCATCAAACGTCATTTCCTTACTTCATCGTCTAAAAAGATAATTGAATGAGTAATTTACAACAAAAAATTTATTATATCATTTTAAAGTAAAACCTGATACTGAAATGAGTTTTTGAATTACGTCTCTGGCTCTAAAACAATAAAGTATACAGTCTTGATATTTATATACTATATGCGAGTACCTATATTTATGTTATACTAATACGTTTTCTGATACTCGATAGCAAATTGGAGGCATCGTTAAATACGTAAGAAAACCGCTGTTATTTTGTTTGTTTATTACATTAACAGCACAGACAATGAAAATTTTGCAATTTAATTCTGATGGCAGATAGATTGGACACAGCTACCAAAACTTTATTTAATGCAGTAATTGCTTCAGAAAA
Organism: Bombyx mandarina; assembly: GCF_030267445.1. Taxonomy (NCBI): domain Eukaryota; kingdom Metazoa; phylum Arthropoda; class Insecta; order Lepidoptera; family Bombycidae; genus Bombyx; species Bombyx mandarina. The sequence goes on along the minus strand of NC_143223.1, from coordinate 11,658,777 downwards.
ACTGATACACGATGCATTTCAATTTAATGACGTCACTAGTAAGCGATTTGAAACATTTTTTGTGTGAAGGCAATATTATTTTAGGCTGTGCTATCTTGAACTAGGTGACGCCTTACAGAGAAGTGAGAGACTAAACACAGATTACTCATTAAAGTTGAGAGGATATTTTGTAACGACGAAAACGCGCACACAAAACTGGTAACAGGGTTCATTTAGTTTATTTACTGACAGACGGATTCCCGTTTACCAAACTCAAATTTTACGATAAACCTTTATAAATTCTACCATCAACGAACGTATATTTTACTAAGGGAAATCCGTCAACACTTTTATTGGATTATAAATAAATCCATTTAGTAATGAATTCGTTGAAATTTCGTGACGAAAATCTGCGTACAACTGTCAAAATCAATGTTCGAAATAAAATATTTTTCACTTCGCCAATTCATATCGCTTTCAACTAATAGTATGTTTTCAGCTTGTTTATGAATTCGAAGCGTTTTTATTGTTGAATTTAATATAACTTTGCTTTTATAACTTTGAGACGACATTGCGATAATTTTTAACCAAATCACTTAATGGGATTGCAAAATTACAGTCATAACGCAATGCTTAAAGGATACATAGGTGTTTGTCCGTTTTTTTTTTGGAATCTATTCCAAAAGTTCATTGTTAAATAGGGCTTAGCATCTAAAGGTCGTATTGTGAGCTCACACGGGTAACTTTTAGCTTACTGCCTATTTTTTAAGCAGTCAGCGTTGTGGCTTAAAGTATGATATCTATTATAGCCGTCATTATACTAACGAGCTCTCGAGGGTATTCACGTTTGAGTGTTTATGGGCATCAATATAGACTTCAAAATTGCCCGAGAATATTTATGACGCGACGGATCCAATGACATGCTATCTGTGGCGGTAGTCATCACGGAACACAAGATATTTGACAGATGCCTGAATTTCCCTTACGATATTTTCAAAATAAGCTTGCATATATGTATACAAGTTCCGAAGAACAATATTAGGAGTGATAGTCTACCGAGCGATATCTCCCGCTCAGTGGAAGATCTTCTCTCTGTCGTATACCCCACAGGTCGGCGAACATGGTCCAATCTTCGCGAGACAGGACCGTCGGTCTACCGAGCAATAGCACCCGCTCGGTGGAAGATCTTTCCATTCGTTGTATACCTACATAATGGTACTGGTGTACTGGAACATGGATTTATGTTTGACAAAGCTCATTTCTGGCCTTCTTTAGAGTAGGTACTCCTCCTATGTCTGGGCCGGATTTCCCAAAAACTAGCTGCTTACGTTTTATTCCATATATGGCCGTTCCGACTACTGATAACCCCGTATCCACGGATCGTTTGCAACAAATCAGTATACGAACGAACTTCGATTCTCTCTGTAATTTTGTACCCCATGTTCTCTGAGGAATGCTCTCTAGGATTATTGGAGACGATCCCGCGTTTTTTTTTTACTATCGGACCGCCCACCACCTGAATAGAGTACATCCATACTACCAAAAACCCGTTGCTTTCTACAGTGCGATTCCATTAGATCGATTTTATTTGTGAACTTTCCATGGGGTTTCGTGAGGGCTAGGACACATCTTTCTTCAAACGTGAGGACACTCGACAGTGATAGGCAGCATTGCTGACGTCCATGTATGCTAACCTTTCTACAAATGTATAAAACATATTTATTACCCGTGCGGACCCACAAAGCGTTTTAGGTAGTTGGTAACAGAGTTTTTTTTTTTTTAATTTTAGCGTCTGACTTTTATAGCACGATGTTTTCTTTTATCGTTCGTGAAAAGCATTTTAGATACGTATTTACACTTGCAATTGCTACCTGGCGTAGCATTCAAACCGCAGCAAAATTACGGACAAGGATTTCAAAATATGACTCAAACTATTATTTTAGTAATGTGAAATACTAACATACCTTATAAACATGTTTTTTTTTCATTATCCTAATATTTCGACCACACGATCGTGGTTCTTAATCGCAGGTTATTCAAACAATTGCTTATTTCGTCTGATGTTTATGTTAAATCAATGGCAGATGATTTTCCGTTTTAGCTGTTCATTTATTTTAATAAAACGTATATTAAGTTCTGTTCGCGTATATAAATACACGTGCTTCCATATGGCTTGCATTAACGAATGTTTTATTCGTGTTTCCTATATAAGTGCTACTTCATAGTCTAATAATATAGTTTTAATTTGATAAGCTTGAATTATGTTTGTGGCCTAATTTTGTTCCACGTTATGATGATACTCTGATTAACTGTTGTAACTATACTTAAGACCTTATATCTCAAGTTGGGTGGCGCATTTACATCATTGATGTCTATGGGCTCCAGTAAGCGCTTAACACCAGGTGGGCTGTGAGCTGGTCCACCCATGAGAGCAATAAAAAATCATCACATAAACATTTTTTTTATTATTGAGTGAAAATTTTATTTAATTTAATTTATTGTGTACAATTGATATATCATATACTGACATTGTACATTAATAAATTACATAAATTAACAAAATAAGAAATATAGCTGCTCGCTGTTCGTTGTTCAAAAATAGTTTTCAAAATTTTACTACGAAATATCCAAATGAAATTTGTACTACCTATTTATGACTACAAAAACTAACAACTGAGTGATATAACATCAAATTTATACACACGCAGCACTGATATAATCGTAGAAATATCATATTCACGTTATAAAAACAGTTTAGTAAAAAAGGACACATTACCCCGAATTGCTACTCACTAACTACTTGCTTATATTTTGAAGTCGGTTATAAATTCGATCGTTTCCAGAAATGATTAAGGTTTGCAGAATCATTATCAACGGAGTGAAATCAAAACGTGGATTTTTAAAATATAACTTTAACAAATACTTTTTTGTAAATATAAACTACTCTAGTGTAGCTACAGCTTACATTATAAGTAGCTTTAACAGTGTTAGAAAATACAATAGTAATGAAACGCAATTTTTTTACTGTATTTAAGTTACGTGTAGATACTGAATATGGACGTAATATTAATTATTTAGTTGTACAATACGACGTTTTTCAAAGAAAAGTACCTATAGTAAGTTGCGCCACAGAACATTTTAAATTATTAATATAATTTATTCATTTTCGTAAAATATGTTTCGTCTTTCATTAATTACATAAACTGTTTTTGAAATTAAGTTTTATTAAGAAAGAAAAAAACGTTATTGCCATTATAGGTTTATACTAAGACGATATACCATTGAAAATTTAAAACATGTACTTTAATATACAGACAGAATTCACATTGGAGTGTTAAAGCAAAATGTAAATTGACACAGCTCAATATTGCTTGAGGTTTTTTTTTTAATTCAATTTAGTATACTTGTGTAAATAATTTCACATCATACCCGTGTTGTTCATCGTTTGAATTATTTATAGGCATTGGTGCATATCATGTGTATAGAGCAAATGAATAATCAAATAAATTAGAACGAAAATATAGTTGATAATATTGTTTTATTTGCCTGCATATCGTGGCGAGCTATTTGGATATTCCACAGGAAATTTCAATGATCGTCGCACAGAATAACTATTGACATCGTAATGCCCACTGAGTTTCTCGCCGGATCTTCTCAGTGGGTCGCGTTTCCGATCCGGTGGTAGATTCTGCGAAGCACTGCTCTTGCTAGGGTCAGTGTTAGCATCACTCCGGTTTGAGCCCCATGAGCTCACCCACTAGTTAAGGTTACGCTGAAATAGCTTCTCAAGGCTATCGGCTTAGGTAGGAAAAAAATATATAAAAAAAGTCATTGTAAGTAGTCTAGTCCAATATAATTTTGGCATAAACAATGAAAGCGTCAGTTTCTTCGTGAGGGCAGCGCGACACGACAACTGTATCGTATTCGTCGTAAACTACATTCCCGTCCCGGACGACGCAAGACACAGCCGTCGTCGCCCGACATATCTTTTCGGATACTATTGAACCACTCTCGGTGCTTATTAGCGCTCCAAGCACCGGTCATGGTTCTCGTCAAATTTGTCAAAAGGCCTTTGGTGTCGAGTTTAATGTACAACAAAATCCACATAGACACAGCACACTGATTCCTTCTCAGTCACGACTCTTATTCCGTTTCAAAAATGTTTATTTACCTTTGTGTTGGGAACTCAACACTTACGCCAAAAATTTTAGATCAGAAAATGAGAAAATTATATGTGCAGTTCACATGCGGGAGAAAGTAAATCAGAAGTGCTCTGTTTTTGGTATCGTTTTTTAGCCTTGAAGAAGTGGAGTGCTGTGAATAATTTTCGCAATTATTCTATTTTATTCGCAGTCACAATATAAACGGACAGTTAGTTTATCGGCCAGAGCGACACAAGCGACTTTTTATCCCGGGAAAAGGCAATGTGTTTCGCTGACTTATTTATCTACTTAAGGCTTTTTTTTTGTCCCCTACCTAGCTGAGAGCCTTGAGGCTAGTTCAGCGTAACCTTAACTAGTACCTACTAGTACCTACTAGTTAAGGTTACGCTGAAATTGCCCTGACGATGTTGCTACCACGAACCCTAGCAAGAGCCGTGCTTCGCAGAATCTACCACCGGATCGGAAACGCGACCCACTGAGAAGATCAGGCGAGAAACTCAGTGGGCTGTGTCTGACGGTTAATTTACTCGTCGAGCCCTTCATCGCAAGCGACGGGTTCGACGAGAACGATGATATTTAGAGCGGGAAGTCGCGGGGCACGTTCTGTAGATAATGGTAAAATGTTGCGTTATGGTAATTGAGTGTGGACTGTATTTATTGTTTTGAGATATTTTACCTTGATATGACTAATTAAATACTTAATTATAAGAGAAATATAAAATTTGTGATTTGTTCTTGGCGACTGGATTTAAAACAGAAAGTGTCATGGCGGACGTCGCTCGCTGACCTTTTGACGTTCAAAAGCTGAACAAAAAGGTTTTTTTTTATTGTTTGGATGGGTGGACGAGCTTACAGCCCACGTGGTGTAAGTGGTTACTGGAGCCCATAGATATCTACGACGTAAATGTGCCACCCAACTTCAGCTATAAGTTGTAAGGTCTCAGTTTAGTTACAACGGCTGCCCCGCCCTTCAAACCGAAACGCATTACTGCTTCACGGCAGAAATAGGCAGGGTGGTGGTACCTACCCGTGCGGACTCACAAGAGGTCCTACCACCAGTAAGCTATGTATTTATGCTGCTTTCTATAGATCCGCGTAATTAATAGGATATGGGATATTATGGGTCCCTACGGAAAAGTATCACCATGTGTTTCGCCGGGTAGCGCAGATTTCGACCCCATTTATCAGAGCTCCATTAATTCAAGTCAATTTCAATCAAATTAAATTCAGTTGGCGGTGAGTTCGTCCGTCTGACGAGGTGCAAAACCAACACACACACTCGACATTTTGGGATATGAAAAACAAAAACAAACTTTGTTAACAACAATAGTAATATTTATTTTTTTAACACAAAATCTTTAAACATCCAACTCCATTATTTACACAGATTTATTTATTGCTACTCTCAAAATATTTCACAACTTCGAAAACACAAAATTATAATAGTATTTACAAATAACACAGTACAACCAATAGAAGTGCGCTCAGAACATGAACATTCATATTATGAAGTATCAAGCAAAAACGAAGTAAAAAAAAAAACCAGTTAAAAACAGTACTTAGACTGAAATAGATAAGGTTCATTTTTATATTTTAGTCACACACCTAACGTTTTAAAAATTCATCAGACTGTAAAATACATTAGGTTATCTCTGTTTAAAGATACACTCATGTATAGAAAACTGTTTTTTGCATTTTTCTTATTATTATTAGATAGTAATATACTTTTGGGTATTATTGTAAATTTTGGATATGGATTTGCAGCACTTAACCCTTTTAGTGCTGAGCTTATTTTCGCATATTTTGCAGACATTTCTAAAGGATTTTTGAAAATAAGTACCTTATAAAAAACTTTAACTTACAAAAAATACGCTAAATTCACAGCAATATAATTTGAAATGGTTGTTTATAAATGTTATTAACTTATTAAAAAGGTTATACGTTCGCGCGCTTAAATACGTCCTTACAGGTCCTTACCTAATACCTATAATCAATCACTTTATACGCATTGATGAGTCGATCTATCGACGGTTCACGCTTTAAGGGTTAAACTCACAGTTCAACATACTGAGCTGTATTTTCACACCATCACTGGCTCGGAACGTAATTCACAGCCTCGTTCAAGCATAACATTTTTATGCAACCATATATTTAATAATTGAGTAGAAATTTTCGCTGTTAAGAATTAAAAAAAGTTGTTTTCTATCTCTCAGTCCACAGACGTCCCACTGTTGGACACAAGCTTCACCCAAGCCTCGCCGCAAACACAAAAACATAAACCATTAGCTAGCTGTCGTAGAATTGATTACAATAATATAGAAATTTTACCTTCCAATAAAATTTGTATTATGTTTCCTAAGACGTCCGAAGTCCATTATGAGAGTACATCGTATGATTTCCACTGCAGGTCGCTAAATTTGACTACTTCCGTTTCCTAAGTCCCATCTACAGCGCCCTCTATAACGTCTGGAACCGAACCAACAAGCAAAGACAAGCCGCCATATTTGTCATTGTTCGGCTCATAATGATGGATGTAGCCCCAGGAAGACATTATCTGGACTTCGGACGTCTTAGGAAACATAATACAAATTTTATTGGAAGGTAAAATTTCTATATTATGTGTTCCGTTTGACGTCCGAAGTCCATTATGAGAGACTGTTTGTTATCTCCTGGTGGCTTGTATTTGAAATAAAATAAGATTTATTTAAAAAGCAACAATGTGACTTATTGTGTTTAATTACGCAAAGCTTAAATTAAGCACGTAATTTAAATTAATTGAAGGTAACCGTATAATATTACCCACTGAATTCAAATCGACCTAATAAGATTTAGGACGAAAATACTGAGAAAGATTTCTCAGAATTTATATCAGTGTTTGATGCATTAATAATAAGTTTTTGATAGAACTTTCTAAAAGTATGTCAGTTATCTTTAGCTGAAATATCATTAATTTGGTAATTTCCTACCCAGTTTAAAGTTTTCACCACCGCTCTACAGCTTCCAACTGAGGCCTGAATACCTGAGTCTCCTAAAAGACTTTTTACCCAACTACTAATCCTCGCTGCAGTAGCTGGCTTAGTGGAGCCTTTAGTTGCTAAGAATAGATTAAATATTCCCACTGGTTTGCTGTGTCATATTCACTAGATTGCGTAGCCAGTATACTGCATCGATGATCAATTGGTCAGGAGCAGCCACGAATGTCCAACTGGACTGTTGGTGTGAAGATCAATTAGTTTTCGACCCAAATATCAGTAATTTAGAAGGTGCAGGCTTTGTCAAGGAAATAGATTTCAGTATGTTTCACTGTCGGGCTCGAAGCTATTTTTTATATCCGATAGAGTTTCACAAACGGACGCTATATAACAGACTTATAAACTAGAATGGTCCGGTAGGAGAGACCATGAGATAAATACAGATAACAGAGAAATCTAGCTACATTTTCTAATTCGGGTACACGAGAATTAATACATTTTCTTGACAAAACCTTACCCCTTATTCCAAATAGGGGCGTATGTTCTTATCGTAGACTCTCTCCTGCCAATGTCCATGTCCCTGTCAGCGTGTCCCACCCAAAATGAACCAAGCTTCCAGGTGTAGATTGCTGACAGCCTGGCGGTAGCATTGTCAGTGTCCACCAGACTGATGTTCAGATCTCTGAGCTTCTTGAGTCGCTTGAGGGCAGGTGATTTCAGGTCTGGCCTCCACAGGGGCTTCTTGCACTTGGGTACCACTAGTATGTACCGACCTGAGGTTGAGTTGAGGTGGTCCAGCACTCTGGATATCAGACCGAGCGGCGGAAACGGCCATGCTAGTCAGTAATGCCAAGATCTGCTGAACGCGTTGTAGAGGCAGGCGTTCGAGTTTTGCTTTGATGGGTGGACGAGCTCACAGCTCACCTGGTATTAAGTGGTCACTGGAGCCCATAGACGTCAAGAACGTAAATGCGCCACCCACCTTGAGATATAAGATCTAAGGTCTCAAGTATAGTTACAACGGCTGCCCCACCCTTCAAACCGAGACGCACCACTGCTTCAGGGCAAAATACCTACTCGCGCGGACTCACAAGAGGTAAACAGTTTTTTTTTTTTTTTTTTATCCATGAGCGGTCCGAGACGCGAACAAGTTCCCCACAGGCTGAATAGCCTAGTAGTTGCTTTTTCTGTGAGATACCACTCCAAGCCGCCGCGATTGCGTAAGAGGTGATCGGCTTCAGTATTGTACAGTCCCGGTAGGTGGTGAGGGAGAAGTACAACTTTGAGGTGGACCAAGTTAAGCAATTTTCCAGTCAGATCTAGCAATTATCGTGACCGGGTTCCTCCCTCGTTCTTTATGTAGGAAAATTCTGTTCTGTTGTTTACAAGGGCTCCCCACTGAATGTCCGACGCGTCGGTGATGACGTGGTTCGTGGCCATTCTCTGTGGATGAATTGGTGTGCTCTGACTGACTTTCTCTAACCACCAATCCAGCTCTGTACGTACCTCGTCCGAATACTGCTTTGGTAAATGAGGATACCTCCTGAGCTTGTTGCTGTGGTACTGCAAGGACTCGGCAAAGCAACTTTCCCCGGTGGGTGATGAAAGTCGCAAAGTTGAGATATCCTAAGAGGCTTTGCGCCTGCTTTAGGTTCCAACCGCCGGCAGTAAGTCGCACGAGCAAATTCTTGGGCAGGGACTTTGTCTTGGATTTGGTGTCCCATACGATTCCCAGAAAGTCTATCAAGCTCGTCAGTGTCATAACCGGTTGCTTAGATGGGTGGACGAGTTTACAGCTTACCTGGTGTTAAGTGGTTACTGGAGGCCATAGACATCTACAGCGTAAATGCCGCCACCCACCTTGAGATATGAGTTCTAAGGTTTCAGTATAGTTACTTGAGATTTCAACAAGCATACGGCCCACCTGAAGGTGAATAGTTACAGTCGCCGATGGACTTCAGCAACGCCAGGGGCAGAGCCAAGCCGCTGCCTACTGCTTAATTCTCTCCACAAGCCTCGTTTGAAGAAGGACATGTCATAGCGCTCGGGAAACACCGCGGAGGGAGCTCATTCCATAGCCAGCTGGTACGTGGCAAAAAAGACCTCTGGAAACGCACTGTCAATGAACGCAGCGGTTCCAGATAATATGGATAAGCTTTGCTCCGATGGCGGGAGATGTTCTGCCCTGGTGTACAAGCACATAACCACTAGTCGCAGACCCTTCTGGCGAAGTATTTCGGCTATTTAGTTTGTCACTGAAGCAAAAATCCGCGGTGGTGCAGCTAAGCCGAATGGCAGACATATCATCTGAAGTAGACGACCCTGATAACTGATCCCGAGAAACGTCATTGATAGATGATAATAGGCCTGGCTCATATCCAATTTGACATTCCAATCTGTTATAAAACTTAGGAACTCGATGGTGGAAAAGGTGAAAAAGACTGTTTCATGTACTTGTTCAATGCCTTGAGGTTGAAAATTGTTCGATTTTTTATTGGTCTTGGGAAGTATGAAAAGAAGAAATCTGAAAGATGGTGTCGGGGGTGCGGGTTCTAAAGCTCTATTGAATTAAATTTTGGATTTTGATTGACATAAAGTTATTATTAATTTCAATATTACGTTTGGTGGATCGAGTCCAGGTGTTTCGATATAGCCTTAGACATCCGCCTGAAAATGCTGTTGAGTAATTTATTTTTATTTCCTGATTTTCGTTCCACTTTGTACTTGTTCCCCCCTCCCCGTTTTTCTTGCTGAGGAATTATTTGGATAGCATCGCTCACAATATCTGTTTTCGGCCTCTTTAGATGTATTGGAATGTGGCCTACCTCGACATGGCTTTGCATTGGCAGTACAAGCCGAGGGTTCCGGCGATGCGGGCCGGATGCGAGTAGCAGACGGTGCCGCTTTTGTAATTTATCAATACCACCAATTTTCTGTATATATGCCAATAATAAGTTGGGGTTAAACATAATCACAAGAAGAAGATATTTTCTCTATATCTTCCCTGATATATCTATCCTTTAATTTCTTTATGAGGTATCTACGACGCTATCGTATAACCTCGGCTCGCTTAACGAAAATTATTTGAAGGATATCGTTAGAAACTTTTATAGGCGAAATCGTTACCGAATAGCGGTTTAAACTTTTCGTAAAAGGCGGAAGTATTAAGCTGAACATTCTCTGAATTTGACCCGTCGGCAAGGTTTTGTATGGCAGCATAACGCATTCGTTCTGTGCCAAAAGAGCATTAGATAACGCAGGAAAACATTTTTTTTTTTTTTTGAACCTCCGAATACTGCACCGCGTTCCAAGTCGGCTAGTCAAATCTTTGCATATCTGGTTCTTTTATAGAAATGCTCAAATTTCAAAACCTACCCGCTTCTGGTAACGGACGGTCTGGTGGCAGACGTAAAAACTATTCGTCGTTGTCTAATTTCGATTGGAAGTTGAAACCAGATAAGACATTATTATTATAAGATGTTGGTATTTGTAAGTATAAAGGCGGGACCACTGGTGCACGACCAGCAATAGCATGATTCGAAGTTAAAATAATATTCACATGACTCACCCATTATTGCGACAGTAAGTCAAACCTTTTATTCAGATCTCGCGACCAGTCACTTTTTCGAAGTTTTCTTGCTGGTCCCTAGTCTTTATTTTCCGACGAACCCGAAGAAATATCCGAAGAAATCGAAGAACTATCCTCACTTAAATTTTACTTTGAAAGGCGCGATAACCTCGTCACTCATTGTAGAGCCTTGGAGGTTTCACGAAACGGAAGATAATCATAACACTTGTTTGAAACAAACTTTCTACTTCAAATCTCGAAAGTTGCTTATAACATTTTAAATTACTAACTTCTTAAAATATTAACGACCGCACGTGGGAAAAAACGACGCAACAATGACAAATATGGCGGCTTGTCTTTGCTTGTTGGTTCGGTTCCAGACGTTATAGAGGGCGCTGTAGATGGGACTTAGGAAACGGAAGTAGTCAAATTTAGCGACCTGCAGTGGAAATCATACGATGTACTCTCATAATGGACTTCGGACGTCAAACGGAACACATAATACTTTTTTTAACGTTGAATAATTGGCCATCCATAATTAATTATCACTCACATACATACTTTTATTCATGCTGTGATTAATTTAAATATTAAAGTTGAATAGAATTCAGAGGTTGCGTTCACATTATTAGGTTAAGTACATAATTAATAATGATAATTTCGTAGATAAAGAATTACGTACAATTTTTTTTAAAATTATTATTGCAAAATGAATTGCACCAAAACAATGAAAACATTTTTGATCATAATGAAGTCATTGAAAATTAGGCAATACAAACTCATGATAATCCTGTTGCAGATCGCAATGAAGTAACAGACGCTGAGGCGATAGAAAGAAATTATATTTTAGAGAATGAAAGACCTCAAAGAACTAGAAAACCACGAGTTTGGACAAAAGATTACAAATGCACAGTTTGCATGAGCGAAGAATATGATCTAAAATGGACTGATGCAATAATTGCTGAAATAACAGCATACTTAAAAAATTATACCTGGTCTATTGTTAAGAAACCACTTTATAGAAACGTCATTGACAGCAAGATAATTCTGAAAGATAAATTAGGAACAGATGGCAATATTGTACGCAAAAAGGCTCGACTAGTAGCCCGAGGATTTTCACAAATACCCGGTGTTGACTACCAGAAAGTTTTCGCACCTGTGACTCGACTAAGTTCAATAAGATTACTAGTGGCTTTAGCTGTACAGAAGGCTATCCATTTGGACCAGATTGATATTTGCACTGCATTTTTAAACGGAGATATTGAAGAAGAAATCTATATGAAAAAGCCGAAAAATATAGAAGAATATCCAGAAAAGATAATTAAATACAAAAAGGATGCAGAAATGAAACAAAAAGCTACAAAAATGCTACATGATTTAAAGCAAGATAAATAAAACACAGTATGCAAGTTAAATAAAGCCATCTATGGAATAAAACAGTCAGGAAGACGATAGTAGTACAAGAAACTAGATTCCGAATTAAAAGCAATAGGTTTCAAGCCTACCAAAGTTGACTCATGTATGTACATATACGCGAAAGGCGAAGAATTTATTTTTATTATTAGCATATATGTGGACGATATTATAATTGCATGCAAATCTCAAGAAAAAATTACAACATTAAGAAATTACATATACAGAGATTTTAAATGAGAGACTTGAGTGAAATTAATTGCTGTCTCGGAATAGCTTTCAAAAGAGATGAATGATACTGAGACAAAGACAGTATATTGAAACTGTATTAGAAAAATTTGGTAGCAAAGATTGGAAACCCGCATCTACTCCCATGGATACAGAACTGAAATTAACTAAAGGCACAAGTCCAACAACGGAAAAGAACATACCCTACCAAAACCTTATAGGATCACTTATGTACTTAGTGGTTGCCACACGTCCTGGTATAATGTCTGCAGTAAGTCACCTTAGGCGGTTTAACAACTGCTAAACATCTGAACATTTTAAAGCCACGAAAACAGTTCGGCGATATTTACAAGTTACTAAAGACTTAGGTCTGACTTACATTTATGTAAGGAAGTTCCTTTTAAGGAAACATGAAGCTTGAAGGAGCAGCTGATGCTGATTGGGCATCGTGCGCCATTCATCGTCGCACAGTGACAGGCTACGTATTTACATATGACGAAACAACAATAAGTTGGGAGGCTAAGAAGCAAAGAACAGTCGCGCTTAGTACAGCTGAGGTGCAGTACATGAGATGGAAAAGCATAAAACTTCTACTCATATTTAGAGGGGTAGAGGTCCCAAACGATGGTCGGACCAAATAGCGGAGGAACTGGGGATACCTGTCAGTGACGCACTCCACCGGGCTGCAGGTCGAGATCGATGGAAACAGCTGGTTGACGGAATCGGACGGAGTCACGATCCTCAGCAGTGAGGGACCGATCGAAGAGAGACTCATATTTACGTGGTAACCCTTGATATTCCGACTTTGTAATTACTCCCAGTGCTTCTAGCCAAGGGCTTAGAAATCGCTCATAGAACATCTTATCATGCTATTACATATTAAACATAACTTCTTGAACATGATTTACTTGGTAGCGTATTAGGCAACACATACATAAGAAGTTGTCTTCGTTTTGGAAACAATTTCAGTACACCCTGTATAAGAAGAACTCCGTTTTTCATAGAAATCGACTAAGGGGAATTACGTAACAATTCAACTTAAGATTTATTCACAGCGCGTAATGTAACATAAGCTTTCAAAATAAATAAATAAAAACCTATTTTAGGCATTAAAAGATATCGTGTTTAGAAAACTCTTAAGAATACTATATAAATGGACGCGAAACGATATTTTTTTAATGCAGTTAAAACAAATACATCGACAAATCTACAAATAGTCTAATCTAGTATTTTAATTAGTATTGGTTAAAAAAAAATTTAAATTAATTTATCCAATGATCAATTTTTTGTTTAAATATCAGATCTGTAATGTTGATGTGTTGTGTTGGCTTCCATTAGTCAATAATTATTTAGAATTATCTGTCGTCATACAATTAGGAACAATTGTAATAAGTTATAATCGATTTTTTTTTTTCAATTATCGTTTTTATTTATCACTGGTGTATAAAATTGTTGAGCCTTATTCGAAGGCGCACAAATTTGTTACCTACAAACTTTTTTATTAATTTCATTTATATTTACATATTTATGAAAGGATTGTTTGTATTTTTCGTACACATCTATTTTTAAATAAACATCCATATTAAAGTTTAAAAAAAAAAAAACACTATATTGTCAACCCTAACCATAAGCAATCCTCGATTTTTATTCACATTTTTTTAAGTTAGCAACACCAAACTTAACAAGTTTTAACCAACATTTTTGTTCTAAACTTACAATTTGTCACATATTGAGCTCGTTACATCTTTTTTCCTACATTATTATAAGTTATTGAAATCGAATCTACACTAGAAAACATTTCTTTGTAACCACCAAAATTTCTCATTTATCCGTATTATCGTCAAAAACACGAAATAACTCCGTCTTTATCGCTCTTATTTACACGCGTTAAAAGAGAAAGAGACAGTTATCGAAGTGTGAAAGTGAAATATTATAACTTAACATGACAGTTTTTAAAAGTCATACGTATTATTAAAGATGTGGATATAATTAAAACACTAATTGATTTAAAACTTCATCATGACCTTAATAACTGAAGCTTTGATATTAAATTTTATGATTATCAAATAAATAATTAAATATTAATTCCACTCGATCTATTAATATATACACATATAATTTCAAGTTTAATTAACACTAAACATACCACAAACTAAGCATACCATGGTCAAATGGTCCATTTTGAACTTTTGCATTGAAATCACATGTATCATCTTATTGCTTTTGCACATATTTTGACTACATGACTTTTTCTGACTTCTTACTTACTTCAATTAATCTACAGTTATTATACAACTTTTTTGTTGTTTTGTTTATTTTGAGTATGACTTGTCTTAATCGTTATCTAGTATGGTATGGTAGAAATAGGTACCAGTAAGTGTTGGTATGATTAGTGTTAAGCAGAAAAATGGACAATGTGTCTAAGTTTTAGGGTTGTTTTTTTGAAGTAAAACTTCTAACGCGACTTCCAACAAGGTTGCGTTAAACGTTTAACGCTACCGTGGAATAGAAAGAGACAGAGCGAGAGTTAATGCGTAGCACTCGAACGCACGCGCGTAGAGTAACCTGTTACAGGCCAGCGTGAGTGTTAGCAACAAGTAGCGTCCAATATTTTAATGAAGTATTTAAAAAAAAATATTTATTTATTTATCTATCTATAATTTAAAATATATAATATAAATGTTAAAGATATCTCTTATACACAGCATTCTCTATTACAACGGCAATGTGATTTAAGGATGAAAAATGAAGAAAACCACAATACTACACTCATCGAAAAAGAAGTTTCACTTCATTCACGTGCACTAAGTTGTACGCGCACGATTTTTTATTTATTTAATTTCTCTTTATGTCGAAGGTATCGAGGGCCGATTCCTATACCTCAATAGCTTTACGTAATACATTAATTACCTTTTCTAGTTAATTCGTGGGTCCGGCAGCCCGCGCCCGGTCCTGTATCAAATAGTCTCGACGAGGCCTCTCCGTTTCGCTCGCGGCGCTTCGCCCGATATAAACGAGGTTTCTTCAGACGAATTGCTTCGGGTCTTCGCCTGGGACGTACTCGGTTGTGCCTGCGAATGATTAGTTCGATTAGAACATATTCGTTAAAATTCAACAAAAAGGGCGATACTCGTAATGTTACGGGCTCGGGTTCGGGATAAATAAAAATTCTGTCGAGGCACAGTACTGTATTAAACTTAGAACACTTAGCGAACACCTTAAAATTCTAATTCCCTTCTCCCGCTTCGCTTCAGGTGATCCGTTCGCTGTTTCGTTTCGAGTAGTTCCGATTACCAAGTGACGGCGTGCCAACCCTGCAACGCTTTTATAGTCGATACTACATCTCTATATTTATCGAGAGCATTCTGGGCAAGTCGAGTAGCTTCAATGTGTGTTTCAGCTATCTGACAATAGATGGCGTTGTACTTCTGGAGCGTTCATTAGTTCCGTTGATATTCGTTTCGGTTATTCGGCGATAGGTGGCGTTACTCTTACAGGCGTAGCAATATAATGGATTTTTTATTTAATACGTGTTACAAGATCAACGGACGACATAATGTCAAACGTAACTAGGTATAGTCAACCATTTCTCGGACTAAGGCATTTTTGTTCATGAAAACAAATTTGGCAAATACGAGAAACAGATTACATTAAATAAAGATCGAACATAACTGTAACTGTAAAGTAAAAGTAACTGTAACTGTAAAGTACTTAAAAATAAAAATAAAAGGATTCCCATCTAGTATGACGATAAATACTTTCTTTAAAATCAAATGAACATTTGACTATTGGCAAACCACCGTAAGGTTTCATTTTGAGGAAATTGTAGTTTAAATAATTATTATACGTTCGTTTATATCTTTTAATATGGACGAAATTATACAGTCCATTTTAAGTGCTCACATTGAATAGTTTCTTGACATTAAATTGTCATGATAATATGATGATATTAATTTATCCCTAATGGGAAAGGCAAAGGACTTTATAGTCCATACAGCCAGGTTTCATGATAATAATGAACATGACGCGACGTGACGGTTCTCAAACTTTGCACCTTAAATCTTTTTTGTTATTAAGTGACTTATTATTTATATCTTCCAATTACATTTATCTGCGGTACGACATTTGGAATCGCGGCGCTGGTGGAGGCAACGTTCCTCCGTATGTCTTCTAGTGGTATTTCCTCTTGGTGGCCCCTCGGAGATCCCTCTCGGGAACCGCTGCTTCCTCTCGACACGCTACTGGAATGTCAACACAAAGTGTCAATATACCTGTTTGAATATTATATTAACAAAACGATAAAAACTTCGACAGAGTATTGAAATTTACCTAATACATTCATAAGAAAATTGCAGTTTTATCTAATAATATAATACTAATAGTATAATATTTATTAAGAATTACACAGTTGTGAAAGGAATTAAATACAACTCATCTATTTAGGAAATAATTTAAACTGGTGTAGAGTTATAAGAAATAGAAAGAGAGCATAATTAATTTTAGTAGTTTGGAGGACAGGGGTGGTCTACAGAAAATCATTTTTGAAATATATTGTATGACCGATGTGTAAAATGACGTCAATGTTCAATTTAACGTAGTACAATATCAATGTCTAACACTAGGCATTACATTACAGTAACAAAGTCGTTTGATAAATGCATTTAGCGAGAAGATGGACATAATATTATTTATTATCTTTAATGATTATAAGTTGCGTACGCAAATTGAGTATCAGTTAAGAGAGACTTGATTTAGGCATACTTTAAAAGTTAAATTTGAATTCAACAGGTGTGGGTGTGTACCGACCTCTCTCTGCTCGTGGTTCGTTCTCGATAGACGACGATGCCGTCTTTCAGTAAGTGACCGCTCGGCCTTCGGAGCCTCCGCTCTGAGTCGTCACCGTCGCCTCCTTTATGGAAATTTCAAGGTTACATAGGGTACTTTAGTGCATGACTTTTTGGCGGGAACGCGAGAAGTGAAGTTGTGTGATTTGTTTTATTTTGCCTATTTAGTGTTTTTTCGGGTTTAAATGTGTAATAATGGTGGTTTATTAACTGTTTAATATTTGTGAAAGTGCACAAATGTAGGAAAATGAAACAAAGCCGCTGGATGTAACTTCTCGGGATCCTCCAAAAAGTCCACTGATAAAATCTTAGTAAATGACCACAATTTTACTGAGATTATATTTCATCCCATATCATCTCATTTCATTTCATTTAATTTCATCCCAGTTGATTCATGTCTCAAATTAATCATCTTCATTTCATTTCACTCCATAATATCATTTTTCATAAAAATATGAATATAAATTAAAATAAGACATGACTTAAAGGTCTCAGTTACCAGGTCATAAAATCCCTTAAAAAAATACTTTAGTGCATCGAGCAAACGCTCGTGCGATGAACAAGGTTGTTTGCTCTTTGACTGGCTTTTTATCTTTACTAGTGGTCCCGCAGTAGTCGTAATTCGACTATAATTCATTGAAATTATAGTTTGAACATTATTATAGTTCTATTGTCAAAGACTATTATACTTCTATAATCAAAGATTTCGCCAAGACTACACTTTAGACAAATATTAGCAAAGACAAAAAATATTAAATCTATTCTCGATTTGACCATAGACTTTATGCAATAAGAAAAGTTTGACCATAAACAAATAGTACGCATGTGTGTGTGTGTCAAATACATGTTTTTTTTTTATTGCTTAGATGGGTGGACGAGCTCACAGCCTTCTCTATATTCTCTACAAGTGTGGGAAATTTCATACTCCACCGTCTGCGCAATTTTCGTAAAAAGGGTACAAAGTTTTTGCTTCACGTATTAATATATAGATATATATCGGAGACGGTCATTAGTTTGGTAGCTAAACGAAACGCAGCACGATTACCGAGAGATGGCAGAACGAAAACTTACAAATTTTACAGGAGAGTGTTTTAAAGTGTGTTAAACAACATGACGTGATATTTTTAATATTAATCATTTTTGCAACATTAATTTTTTATTTTTTACCCGTTACATTATCTGTATTTTAAAGTAAGATAAAATTATCTATTAATTTTGTTAATAGTATTCAAAATAGGAAAACTAAATAAAAAAAAAAAAATACAGAATGATTCCGCATAATATTAACTCAATTTCGAATATTTTTGGGTATTGTACACTTTCAATGCGAAAAGACGAATTGTGTTTAGATAGAAAGTGCAATTGTACGGAACCTGTAGATCTCCTGATCGCCGAGAGGCCGGGGCGGGAGAACAGGGGGCGGGGGCGCGGCGCGGCGGGGGGCGCGGACACTCCCGACACTTCCAGCAGTCGCCCGATCTGCTGCATCTTCTTCTGGCGGGACTTCATGCGACCCTGTCAATTATTTCCTTCCAGTTAACTGATCAAGGTTCTGATCTCAATCGGAGAGCGAGAATTCCACGTTTTTTTTATGATTGACAGATTACTGGTAGCCCGGAGGCCTTTCCAGTTTCACCAGGACAGGTGGGCGAGCAAAGGCTCGGACAGGTGGGCGAGCAAAGGCTCAGCCAGGAGAGCTGGGGTTAGCTAACAGCTGCCTGAGCGCCTCCGAAGGAGACATAACAACTGAAAAGCAACTGCTTCGCGAAAGAATCGACTACCGGATCGGAATCGCGACCCACTGAGAAGATCCGGCGAGAAACTCAGCGAGCTGATGTTTAGGTTAGGTTGCACGTCAAACTCTTTGCCGAGTTCGACGATAACGGTTACCGGGATAACTATTAATTGATAACTTAATCACTGTACTTCTAAAACAATGGCTTACATTTCGACTAACTATTCAAAAAATTCTAACATTTTTTTATCCATTATCTACGTCAAACTGGATACGGATTATGACGCATGATGTCACTTGTGGCTATTTTTTTTTATAGTTTGTTTGCACTCATGTCACATGCAATGGGGATGCGTTAAGAGCCGCGACCCTTGTAAATTTACTGAGCCTACATTTCTAATGTAAACACCAAGTTGAAATCAAACTTAACTTTCTCAGTTTAACATTGTGTTTACAATTTTCTTTTTTTATAATACCGCATAAATCATTAAATTTATTAAATGTTAAATATTAATAAAAAAAGAACATTATATTCCTAACCTAAAAGTACATGTTATTATCCGCAACATGCTCCGTCAAAAAGTACAATACTTACTTTCAGATACAAGCGTCGTCATAAGTAACATAAAGATCCACGCTAACAGCAATGCGCGCGTAAGCGTCGGCTAGTCAAACATCAGTAAGAGTAATATTAACTTAGTACATATCGTATACCTTAATGAGCCTCTGTTTGGCCGCCATGCTGCGTATGTAGTCGTCGAACTTGAACTTGGCCCGCAGCAGAAGCGTCCTGGGAAGCACGCCCGTCGCGCCCACACGCGGCTTGTGGATGGTCAAATGAAGACAGCGGGGATCTTCCTTATCGCCTTGGATCTGAACAAGTACAGGTAGAACCTCTTGTGAGTCCGCGCGGGTGGGTACCACCAGCCTGTCTATTTCTGTCGTGAAGCAGTAAAGCGTTTCGGTTTGAAGGGTGGGGCAGCCGTTGTAACTATACTTAAGACCTCAGAGCTTATATCTCAAGGTGGGTGGCGCGTTTACGTTGTAGATGTCTATGGGCTCTGGTAACCACTTAACAGAGTGGACTGTGGGTACGTCAACCCATCTAAGCTATTTAAAAAAAAAGCGCATATTAAGGATACACGCGATATCAACTCGAACAAGGGCTATTTCGTTTTTATTCGCCATTCGCAAGTCGTAAAGCATTCGAAACGTCGGAAATAATAACAATAAAAAGGCGAGATCAATTGTCATTAATTGAATAACATTTTTTTTGTTTTTAATTATTGTCATTTTAATCTACACTACTCCTATTCCGGAAATATTTAGATATATTAATATACATTTAAGATTAATCAGACGTCTTAGAATGAAACCTATATATACTTCACATTTACAGATGTTGATTTCACATTAACAAGTTTGGGGTTGCCAGTACTCATAATTAAAAAAAGTATTACCAATTGTCGATTAAAAAAAATGTATTAGGGATTTCTTCGACGTACCTAAACGTTTTCATTCCATCAAAGTTACCTCCAAATCCTGAAGGCTGCCCACCAGTTTGGCGACTCCCCACCCGAGCCTCTGTTTGTCCGGTTCGACGAGTATTATCTGCATGTTGTCGACGGCCAAGAACCTGTGCTGCCACGTGCCATCCTTCTGTATTATATCGCACGATATCAGATCGGAATCGTCTGCAAAATTCAATACTCATTACAACTATACATATTTATTATCTATACTTAATATTATAAAGCTGAAGAGTTTGTTTGTTTGAACACGTTAATCTCAGGAAGTAGTGGTCCGATTTGAAGAATTATTTCAGTGTTAGATAGCCTATTTATTAAGGAAAGCTATAGGCTATATAACATTACGCTAAGGTAAATACAAGCGCAGCATCCATAAATAATGTTTCAAAATCGGGTTTTTTTCCCTTTTTAAGAGCTTCCGCTGCATACGCTGCAGAAACGGTTAAAGTTTCGCTAAAACAATGTATGACAGAATTGCTCCCCTTTAAAAGATCTAAAAAAAAGTCTGCAACGGCATATGTCTATATGTTAAGGTTGGCTCACTATAACGTTTTTTATGCTAACCAAATTTGTTCTAAAATAAAGCATTATTTGTGAACTATTCCACGCGGACGAAGTCGCGGGCAAAAGTTAGTTAATTATAAAAGCTACTAAAGTACATTTAATCACAAATAGGCAGTACGTTTTTATTTAAGCGTTTCCGTTCCATCGGACAGAACCCGGTGAACCCAAAAAAAAAACAATTAAATGCCCAAAACACCCTCCTTTTTACTAATACAAGTGTTCGCACATGATTTTACACGAGCATGTACCAATACGCTGCTTCGGCATAGAGGCACTGGTGCGTTCCGGTTTCAAGATTGGCAACGCCATTCACACAATGACCGCCTAACTGTAAATACCCCGAAAATCGAACGCAAAACTTCTTTGCCTTTTTTTGTGTCAATGAAAAAAATATGTATATATCATGTTTTAGTAAGACAAAGGTCCTTATATCGTGATATACGGACCAGATAATTAGTACTGTAAACTAAACGACTTACTGAGATCCAAAACGTTGCCGACTTCGACAAACGGTGCCGGATTCGTCAGAGGCAGTTGGTTCTCTGGTATCCCGCTCAACTTCAAGAACAGGTCTCGTATTAGGAAGAACGATCTTATCGCTCTACGGGCTCTCTCTATCTGAGATTGGGGCATAAAAGAAAAATATTATTAGCATTGCTCAGAACTTAAGTTCGGAGCGTCTTTCATAGGTCTATACGGATCTGTTAGCCCAGCTAACTCAATCTGCACGCAAATTTATGGTCTTCGAAGACAAACATGCGGTCTCGCTGATGACCAATCAACAATCATCAATAACGACATGAACACATTTCTCGGCTGAGATCAGCGCGATAATGGTACCAGAGGTGTGGTCTTACAATACGCCATACCATCCGCCATACTGCACACACAAATAATGCTATCAACAATGCACAATTATATGCACCAGTGGTCACTCTGTGGTCGAAATCGACTATAATTAATTGAAATAATAAATTTGAACATTATTTTGGTTCTACTGTCAAAGACTATTTATTATACTTCTATAGACACAGATTTCGCCAAGACTACACTATACACAAATAATATTAAAGACAAACAATATTAATCTATACTCAAATTGACCAGACTTTAACAATAAATATACAAGCGCGTGTGTGTGTCAAATACATGGTAGCGTGTGTAATGTTTTCTTTATTAATTTAATGTTTTTCTTATGTATAATAAAAAAAAAAATGTATTAGTATTCTGCACTCGTTCTCTATATTCTCTATAAGTGTGAGAAATTTCATAGTTTTCATACTCCTCCGTCCGCGCAATTTTCGTAAAATGGGGTATAAAGTTTCTGCCTGAGGTATTGTTACATAGATGTATTTACTTGTGGCAGGGTATCTTGAGAGCCCGAGCGGGTAGGTACAACTACTCAACCTACGTCTGCCACGAAACAATAAGGTGTTCCAGTTCGAAGGGTGCGCTAGTCGTTATACTACAGAACTGAGACTTAGAACTCGTCTCTCAAGGTGAATGGCGGCATTTAAGTTGTTGATGTCTATGGACTCCGGTAGCCCGTCTAATCATTAAAAAAATCTATATGTTAATACGTGAAGCAAAAACTTTGTACCCCTTTTTACGAAACTTGCGCGGACGAAGGAGTATGAAATTTCCCTCACTTATAGAGAACATAGAGAAGGAGTAGGTACATAATGTTAATATTTTATTAAATTATGCATAAAAAAACATTAAATCAATAAAAAAAAAACATTACACCCACTACCATGTATTTGACACACACACACACACACATGCATACTATTTATTTATTGTCAAACTTTTCTTATTGCTTCTGTGGTCAAATAGAGAATAGATAAATATGGTTTGTCTTTATTACTATTTGTTTAAAGTGTAGTATCAGCGAAATCTGTGATTATAGAAGTATTATAGTATTTCACAATAGAATCATAATAGTCTACAAACTTATAATTTCAATTAATTATAGTAGTAGTATTAAAATAGTGATGTTATCTCACCTCCCCGCTCGGCAGTCGCTTAGCAAACGCAATGCCAGACATCGGCGTGCGTGTGGGGGGAAGCAGTATTGCCGCATCCATGCATAGCCATTCCACGTTCAGAGGACGCTTGCTCATCTCACAGTACCTGGATATTATTTTGTTTGTTATGTTCAATGTATTGTGATACATTGGCGAACTAAGGCATTGTCTACCAGTCAAGCAATAGTGGTGCAGACAAGTCAAGGTGGGTTATCGGTATATCAAAGTTCGATTAAAAACATCGAACTGTTGATAGTAATACCCAATAAAACGGACTCTTCATTACAAAGATAAATGTGGCGTATTAAGCGAAATGTCGCTTATATAACCTTCACACCTTGATGATAACTACCCCCCCCCCCCCCCCCCTCCCCCCCCTTACTCAAGTATTAGTCATTACGACAATTTCAATGACTTCAGGGTGTACACACAAAATCAATTACTACTAGGGGGTTTTGAGAAGAGACAAATAATAATTTTTTTTTTCAACACAATCCAAGGGGAAATCTATACTTATATTATAAAGAGGAAATATTTGTTTGTTTCACTGTTTGGAAGCTACACTATTCCCGAGTGACATAGGCTATAATATAATTGAAAAAAATTAGGGATCCTTACTAAAACTCCAATAATGTAACCAAAGGTGTAAAAAAATTACCTAAAATATTCTTTACATCGCGTGCCCTGCGAAAACTATTGATGATAGAATAAAATAATGTAATACGGTTTAAGAATACATAATTATGCCGCAATAAGTGTTCTTTTATATTTAAAAAACTAAAACAACGTCAAATATCGTTGAAAATTTTGTTAAAGTCCCGAGCGGAGCCGGAGCGGGCCGCTAGTCGCAAATAATTCTGTATCCACTCACTCATCTTCAAACATGTCCAGGAAGATATCGTCGCACTTGTAGAAGTTACGTGCGAGCGCTGCGGCCCGCGCACGTAACGTGTCCGCGGCAGCCACGTGACGACTCATGACGCTCCGTGAGCCCGGGCCGGAGTGGCCCGTCGCTGACCGTGAGCTCCCGTTAGCTGACGGCGCGGGACCCCTAGTCCCTTGCATTGCGATGCGCATTAACGTCACGCTCAACTCCAGAGTGACCAGGCGGACCTGAGAGGCTGGGGACGCGGTTGATTTTATTATTTCTCTATTGCCACCGACGATCAGAGGGATCTTCTATGATTGGGACTAAATTTCAAGGGTTTGCGATAGGGAACATCTTGCATCATCACTACTGCTACTTGCTTTTTTTGTTTGCTCTTAATATCTAGACGGGGTTGCAGATGCAAGATCTTCCCACCCTTCAAACCCGTAGTTTGAAATAGGCAAGACGGAAGTTCTACCCGTGGGCATGAATATTAGGCCCCACTAAGTTTTCCCATCCTCCAATTTGTTGATTCAAAGCGGCGGAAAATCGGTGAGACCATCGGAAATCAAACTCCAACATTGTATTTTGTCTTATACTGTAAGTATAAGGACTAGAAGAAAACTGGTAATGGATTTTCAAGAATCCATTGCTACCACGTACCTATTTTTTTGAAATTCTCAATATAAAGAGCTATTTTAATTTGATGAGAATGAAAAAGATAGAAACATAATTTTCGATTCGTCATACAGTCTGTAGACTATATTAGTGATTAAAAAGTGTAAATTTGGACTTGTGTTCATACTTACTAGGTTTACAGCTCAAATTTGCAATAGCCATTAGCTTATAAATCAATAGTGAGTTAAAACTCTGCAATGTTTTTTTTGTAGGAGTAGAAGAAGTTGATGTCGATGATCCTTCGCTTTTCTCTACAATTTCACGGCCGGACGTATTCGTTGAGTTCAAATGAGACAATTCCTCTTCGGGACAAAGCAGCGTATCAAGTAGTTCTGTGTTGACACCTTAAAACTCACAAACTCTTAGATATGGAAATATAACAAAATATGATAACGAATACTAGAAATGTATGTCTTACCCACTAATAGCCGTCGAAGCAAGTAAAGAAAAAACATTGATTAGAAAGAAACGGACAAGCATTACTTTTATTTTATATTATAATCCGTACCAACGACTCACCTTTGTTATTTATCAACGCGAACAATAAGCAAAGAGCAAATAATGCTTTATAATCATTCTCGCCACAATCCAAAGAATCAAAGATCGTCTTTAGAAACGGCCTCTTTGCGATTTCTCGATTCTCTTTCTCCAATACATTCTCTAGCGAATCGGATCTGTTTATTGGTGTACTGGTGGTGACTCCGAGCAATTGCTGTTTCTCTTCATCAGTTATGTTGTTGAATTCCGAATTGGATTTCGTTGAACTGGATTCTATACCAGAATCTGGCAGCGGAGAATCCGGCATGTTCTCATTGTGAACGACACTCGATTTAACCGAATGAATTTGGGTCACGAGATCTTCAGTCGAGTCGTGAGCTATACTCGACGTTTCGCTTATATGAGATGTGGACGGAAGCGAATTCGATACCAACTCAGGATCGAGATCACAACTCGAATGATCTGTGTCTTTGTCGTCGAAACTGAACGTTTTACAGCCACTGTATTCCGGTGTAGTGTAATCGCGTTCGCCAGAATTATTCTCTAAAGCCTTCTCTAGACTCATCTGTGGCTTCGAAAACTCCAATTTGACATTGGGCTTAGCGGTACTGATGTACATTTCGAGAATTTTCGTAGCTCCTTCTTCCAACACCGATAAGTCTGATTGCAATAAGATCCAGGCCAACGCGTGCACAATCGGGCCGTGTGTTATTATTAGGAATACTTGCGATAAGAGAAACAGGGCAACCACACACGACACAGAAGGTCTCTCTTCTTCGCTCTCGATTCTTTGTCTCGGGAAGTTCATTCTAGAAGGCGACATTTCGCTGTTTTTCCCCGTCAAAATGGCCTCTAGGCTCCTTGTTATAACTTCTATGTTTTGCAGATGATCCCTATTGTAGGGGGGCGCCATAGACGGTCTTTTAATCGATTCGGAGGTCAAAGAGTAAATGTATAAGGGTATCAGCAGTTTATGTAGAAGATGTTCCGTGAGCACGTCGTTAAGATCTGGTATATTTAGGCATAGGATGTCGTTAATGTAGTGTAGATGATCCAAATGTTCGGCAACTAAATCGTCCAGTTTTTGCTGGGATTGATGGCTATCGAAAATGGATTCGTGTTATTTTTTAATTAACAAAAAAAAAACATACATGTAAGTTACTATATTGCGCATTGAATAAAAACATATTTCTTGATAAATCAGTTATGTTTACCTCTAGTATAAATGGACATATTTTTTATTCTGTTTTAAAACTAAATTACTTACTCAGCGTCGTTCCTGACACAAGTATCTAACTCCAATATATGTTTTCCGATAAACCAGACCAAATTACTAAAATATGGCGCCGCTGTCCTGAAATTATTACAATATTACGCTAGCATCGTTTAAGTCAAAAGTTGCTAACTAATATTCACGTAATATCACAAATCGTCGTTGTCAAACCAAAATCTGCTATGTGCACTTTTTGAGATTTCTACTTTTTGACCTTTTCGTATAGTTCACAGCCCTATCTACCGTATAAAATAAAACTTTTATGTGTCTATAGCTTTAATATTTATCTATAGCTTCATTTGATATAGTTCTTAAAAATTCACCTTCATATAAAATTTTATACGAAAATGTTTTACTCGTTGATTGTAAATACAGTTTTTGCACTTAGCAGATTTTGATTTGACAGCGACGAAATTCTGTTTTCAATCTAGAGCAGTTTTCACTCACCTGTCTCTTATAAATCTAAGCATGCTGGCATCCTGTACTCTATACACATTAAGGGTGAGCGTCCGCACCGCAATCCGAACCATCGACTCTGAATGGTTAAAGAACTTTATTGCCTCGGTGTAAAGAGGAAAATCCTTTGTATGCTGCAAAGTATTTATGAACTTTAAGTTAGATTAAGATAGCCTTTCAATTCAATATGGACTTCGAACTCATCTCTCAAAGTCAGTGGCTGCATGATAGTAACTCATTCCATAGACACGACCTACTGGGTTTCTCGTCGGGTCTTCTCAGTGGGTAGCGATTACGATCCGGTAGTAGATTCAGCGAACCACTGCTATTGCTAATATCAGTGTTAGCAATTCGCACAGATTGAGTCCTTGAGTAGTTGGAATAGCCCCTTTGGCTACCAACGATTAGATCGAGAAAAAAAAGTAACTCAACTTTGGGTGCAACTTGAACCACTACCGACATTCCCCTATAATAGTTCAAATCGTTTAAGATGTTCAAGGGCATCCTCCACGTCATTAATAGGTAGGTTAATGTAATTGTTTAATGTATTATATTGTGATTTTTTTTTTCTTACATTATACGTTAGATTAGTTTTCGTTATCGTGTTGTTTTGTCGTAATTGTAAGGAACGTTGTTGTACAAATTCAGCACTATATGTCTTGTTTTGTCGTGCGCACATAACTTATGTTGCAAGCCAGATTTTGTTTCTTTTTATTTGTGTTTTTTATGTATCTTTAGCTTGTGGTGTGTATTGTGAGTCTAATAAAATAAATAAATAAAAATCGGCTGTAGGCACTTTTTATTATTTATCCGGGAGGACGAATCGAAATTGTGGAGTGCGTAATATCTATTGTACAAATAATGTTGCATGTGTTTAGTGTACAAGAGGCTTTATGGTGGAAGTCCTATTTTTTTAATGCCCTTATAGGCAGACGAGAATATGGCCCACCTGAGTGTGGGTGGTTACTGTCGCCAATGGACGTCAGCAATTCCAGGGGGAGAGCCAAGCCGCTGCCTACCGTTAAGTACTCTCCATAAGCTCCGTTTGAAGAAAGACAATGTCATAGGACTCGAGAAACAGCGTGGAGGGGAGCTCATTCCAAAGCCCAATTTTTCAAAGTGGCGGTTTTGGCAACAATCGTGACCTTCATTTAGATTTTTTTTTCATTTTGTCATTACAGTATACGCATATGGCTATGATCCTGGTGTAGCTAACGTGAATGATGGTACCCACACAGCATTAAATGAGCCGTACGTTCTCCTGTCTATACAAAAATAAACCTTATGGCTTCTTAAACAAATTTAACCGCCTTCAGCTCAATCCGGATCTCGTATCGACAATAAAATCAGAAAGTAAGTAGGCACATTAATATCGAATAATGTGGACATATCGGTAACAAGGCTGGCCTTAGAAAATTCCTTATTTATGTTATTCAAATACAAATAATGCTATTTTATCTAGTTTATCGTATTTCATATTAATAATGTGCCATTAACGTCCAAGAGCTAGAAAGCAGTCGTTTAGTTAGTAGTATTAGTTTATAAGTGAAACCGGCCGTGTTCGAAATTCGCTAAATCGGGTTAATCGACCTAGTACCGTCGCCGTAGTAACGATAGTACTATGCAGAGACACGTGCTAAGCGCATATGCATTGCTTATATAATATCGAAAGGCGATATATGTAATATCATGAAATAAATATGTATATATTTAAAAGGGCATAATAATCGATTTTTTACTACAGCCGAGACATCAAAGTATCGTCTCATGATAAACAATGATATTCTTATTGCTAGTGATTTTCTTTAATGTTTATCTCATATTGCTAACCGGTTGTCTTCTGTCTTTTTTGATGATAATTCTCATGTTTAAAAGGTAGAATATGAAGCAATGATTTTGAAATATCGATTTTGAAATAATGATTTAGAAATATCTAAAAGTATAGATGGATCAGATAGTATAAAATTAATTTAAAAATCTTTGTTTATGTTTTACAAGTCGATGAAAAACGCATTTGACGATTATTCACCTAAATGTTTAAAACGAAATTATTGTATTGTTATCACGATCGGGCGATGTACTTCAAATTCAAATCGATAAGCCAATTACAACTAGGTTAGGCTCCAATTCCAAGATCTATTTCTATACTAACAAAGGCGTGTTAATTAACAATAACACGATAGAAACATTTCATTACGCAATCTAATATTTTAGCATAACGGGTATTCGACTGATGACTTATCACCTGAAAACTACGCGCTAGCAAAATATATACATATTTTTGTATCTTGTTCTTTATTGTATCCGCATATGATCAGGATGGTGGAATCTATTTGTCGATCTTGGGCTCTTTTAAATCTTGGAGCATGCCCCACTACTCTTGAAAGAGGAATGTTGTATAGACTTAGATAAGAAAATAAGGTCAGAATACGGCGACTATTGCTAACGATGTCGAATAGGGTTGCCAGACGTCCCATATTTCCCGGTACGTGCCGTATTTTAGGCTTAGTTTAAAATGTCTCGGCGGGACTGACTCTGTCCCGTTTGCGAATCGTACGATTATAATTGTACTGATTTTTATAAATATGTTAAAACCGATAAAAATATGTTAAAACGGACTTGCCCTAGGAGAAATATCCCAAAAAAATAATAAAGAATGTCACTATATAACTTTGTTTTTTATTTGTCCCGGATAAAAAAAAAAATCCCATATTTTTTTGCCCATTTAAGCATTTGCCCGTTATTGGCTGAAAAAATCTGGCAACCCTAATGTCGAATGAAGTGGGCATATTTATAGTCATGATAATTGCTTTTAAAATAGTTCATATAAACCGTACCTACGTACATACGTAGATATAAATTTATTATAAGTCATCAGATCTGCACAGGTTGTTCTCGTAAGTTTAAATGAATACTAACATGAAACGTAATGGAAAGTAAATTTTTAATACTGGTTGGATAAATGTCGAGAACAGTCTAGTGATATATTTAGGTTCTTTTTTTTATGGCTTAGATGGATGAACGAGCTCACAGCCCACCTGGTGTTAAGTGGTTACTGGAGCCCATAGGAGGTCTGTGGGCTCCAGTAACCACATGGACATCTACAACGTGAATGCGCCACCCACCTTGTGATATGAGTTATAAGGTCTAAGAATAGTAGTAGTATAACGGCTGCCCAACCCTTCAAACCGAAACGCATTACTGCTTCACGGCAGAAATAGCCAGGGTGGGGATACCTACCCGCACGGACTCACAAGAGGTCCTACCACCAGTTATTACGCAAATTATAATTTTGCGGGTTTCATTTATAACACGATGTTATTCCTTCACCGTGAAAGTCAATCGTGAACATTTGTTAAGTACGATTTCATTAGAAAAATTGGTACCCGCCTGCGAGATTCGAAGACCGCCGCATCGCTAGATACGAATGCACCGGACGTCTTATCCTTTAGGCCACGACGACTTCAACATGTATACGTACGAAATTTAATTAATTTAAATGTTTACTCACCTCATTGTAAAAGAAATGTATCGTGTGGTTGTTGAGTTTTAAACTTAATGTCTTCAGGAATGATATGTAATATGCCATAACTTCTTCATCGGAAAAATCGAACTTATGCACTATTATAGAATTAACGTGGTTATTGCTTAAGAGATAATCTGAAAAACAAAAGATTGTAAAACTGTAACGAAATTGAAGCTTCTGAAATAATAATATATTGTGAAACTAAAAAGTAGATTTAATTGTGCTTTTAATTTCAAAAACATATATTCGATAAGCTTGATGTAGCTTTCCATCGAGCCAGCAACAGATGATGGAGACAGTTTTTTTTCTACTCAGCTACCAGTAGCCTTCACGGACTGTTCTGGCGGGATAGCTCACAGGTCTCGGCATGAAAAAATCTGCTAACAAGTACCCTAGCAAGAGTCAGTGGGACGCGATACCGATCCGGTGGCAAATTCTGCGAAGCACTACTCTTGCTAGGGCTAGTGTCAGCAAATTCTCTGAGGTTGAGCCCGGGAGCACAACTACCCGTTCACGCGTAGTTAGGCTAATCCCTTAGGCTGTCAGGAAATAGGTATGGAAAAAACTTAAGAAAGAACGCGTGTATTATGTATACATTAATACTTGAAGCAAACATTTTGTACCCCTTTTTACGAAAATTGCACGGACGGAGGAGTATGAAATTTCCCACACTTATAGAATGTGCAGAATATATTTTTTTTTAAATTATGCATAAAAAATTCATAAACTAAATTATGATTAATATATTGTTTGACTTTAATATTATTTGTCTATAGTGCATTCTTGGCGAAATCTGTAATTATAGAAGTAAGTAATAGTCTTGTCGAATTTCGACCACTGGAGGACCACTAGTAAGATTTATTTCAGTAATAGCGTCCCACTATGCTAATGTATTCTATATATATAATCATATAAGTCAGCGTGACTACTTAGACAATTTTAAAGAATATGCACGCACTCTCGAAGTAACAGATGCATACAGTTCATTAAATGAAGTTTCATATAGGAAAATGAATTCATTGTAAATAAAAATGTGAGTAATATATGTATGTCATAGATAACCTTTTTATATGTATTTCATAGTCCGCTTTCTGCTATCGGTTATAAATATATCATTGTGTTGAATTAGTTATTGTACATATTGATTCATATATTTCTAAAAATATATTGAACAGTAATTGTAAAAAAACAGTTGAAAGTGATACAAACTGGTCTTTCCGTAAAATGATACCGATTTTTACTGCACGTATTGGAAAAAATCGAGTTTTTGGTCTGATATAGGTAAATAGAAAGTAGAAAACAATTAATGAAGCATTTTCTTTCAGATGTCCCCTTTTTTATGTACTTCGTCGTCGTCCTAACGTAATGGTGATAGTGTCAGGTAAAATCGGATGAAGCGAGGCGGTTTGTCACTCCGATCCATCCATCATTCAAATCCAGCATGCAGATACCAATGTTTCTAATCAAATACGCGCTTGACTCAAGCTCACGAATGACTTTCACGGTGAAGGAATAACATTGCGTATTAACCCTTTGTGGCCTTAAGAGAATTTAAGACTAATGTAAGTCTGAACTATATGTCCAAAAAACTCTGGACCTTAAAGGGTTAAAATCAAATCAGAAAAACTTATAATTTTTCGTAATTACTATGCCATTTGAAATGTGTGGTGTGTGTGATACCCGAAGTGACAAATTCGATGGCGGCATTCACGTTTTGCTGTGGATGGGCTCCGGTAACCACTTAACACCAAGTGGGTCGTGAGCTCGGTCACTCTTCGAATTAATAGCTTATGTTGTGTAAAGCGGTAATTAGAGCCTGTAGCCTGAGATATAAGATTCAAATGACAAACGTCACTATTGCCATATGATTTGATACGGTCTTAACCGCTGACAACTCGATCAATGCCATATTAAACGCGCAAACTAATAGCAAAAACGATTATTATCATTTAGTTTCCTTATGATTTTGCATTGCCCGAACATAACGCCTAAGTGTGATGTTGACAACAATTAAGTGTGACAAATTTTAAAATAGTTACTTGATAAAGATGCTTATTAGAGTCTATTACTTCTTACATTACAGTTTTTGTGGTCATGAATAATTACTTAAGCCATCAGTGTTTTTTTTCTATGACTTCAAGATCAATTATATATTTTCTAGTTCTATCTTATTTAAATAAAGAATAGAATTCTGAGATTTTATACTTGATTAAACCATTTGACCTTTACTACAAAAACTTGTAAATTATTTTAAAATGTAGAAACAAACAATGAAGAAGACGCAAGATTAATGTGGAATAATAATATTAATTACTAATGTTGAGAATTTATCAATGAAATTCACATAATTATTTATTATATATTTAAATATTTATTTATTTATAATTCTCGAATTCATTCCTCATCATTATCTCAAAATTATGTTGAGAAATAAATGTTACAATAATGTATAGAACTTACACAGTGATGTTTCATTCCTGATGTTCTCAAACAGTATATTCAGGGTTTGCAAAAGCTGCACACATACATATGATGAGCCTCCACACTTCTGTCTCATTATCTTCAAGAAATATGACAACATGTTCTTCTCTAAGAAGAAACTATAAATATAAATAGTTTGTTTTAATCCAACAGATAAGTATGAAACAACAACAACATGTTTAATTAAACATTAGGTAGCAGCTTGGCTCTGCCACTGGCATTGCTGACGTCCATGAGTGATGGTAACCACTCCTCATCAAGTGGGCTGTATGCTAGTCTGCCTACATGAGTCTGCCTTTTTGTTTTTAATCTCTATCTTTTCACTAATTTGAAATAGGAGTTATTGTGCGAGACAGATGCAAATTAACTATTCAAGAACACAATTCGTCTTCTCGCATTGAAACTGTATAATCTCAAAACTTACAAATTTTAAAGGTTTCAAATGTGGTATTTTTTATATTAATCATCTTTGCAACATTTATTTTTTATTTTTTACCAGTTACATCACGTGTCTTTTAAAGTAAGATAAAATTATGTATTAATTTTGTTAATAGTAGTCAAAACATAGAGAAAAAAAACTAAAACTAAACTACGCTCTTTTGACAATCTTTATGAGAAAAATACGGTATGTGATACCAAATGATTCCGCATATTAACTCAAGTTCGAATATTTTTGGAAATTGTACACTTTTAATGCGAAAAGGCGACATGTGCCATCACATATCAAATCAGTACTAGCATCAGTAGAGCTGACAATAACTTAGATAGATTTTATTGGCCTGGATTGTTCACAATCCCTTCCACACACATAAAAAGATAATTTTAAGAAATACAGCTCACTTATTTCACAGGCAATACTAAATATCGAAAAAGATTGCATATCACTTTAGTAACATATTAATTTTTTATTTTACATTCTAGAGACAAACCTGTTAAAAATAATGAGTTCAATTACACAAAGGCAGGTCAAATTCCCAAATATGTATTTAAAGTTGCTAGTAATGTAACCTTTTACAACAATAATTTATCCATTTCTAATATATAATCAGAATATTCCTCATTCATCAATACTTGTAGCCTTAGAGAAATCAAATTCATACTTAAATTAAATTAAATTCCAAGGTTGAAATACAGTCTTGAGTTTTGAATATACTATTAATAATTATGAATATGTGTATTTCAATATTTATATTGCCTTAATAATGAGGTAAGCAGCAAGTAGTAATTAAGTAAGTGATGTTGTGTAGTCATCGATACTTATGGTCATTAATAATAGCAGGGACAGCCGATCTTATGCCAACCACTCATACAGTTTTAAGTAAATATCTACAATAATACCTGTCATTCTATCTACTTCTAATTATAATAATCAAATAATAAATTTCATATCAATTTTACAACATACTCAAGAATGTACATGAGAGGGCTATGACAAAGATATTAACAACGTAAACAATTTATTGTTTACTTACTCAAAAACTGAGCTGTCATTCTGATCGCCCCATATAAGTATCTCCGCTATGCACCTTAGCGATTCCACAAGCGTTCCTCTGTTGCTTTCAGAAACAGTTGTATTTTTGCAAAGTATATTGTGTAAATATTTTAGTCTTTCCAATGAATGGGGGTTCTTGGGACGGCCCCAGCCAGTCCCGAAC
Source organism: Bombyx mandarina (assembly GCF_030267445.1). NCBI lineage: Eukaryota > Metazoa > Arthropoda > Insecta > Lepidoptera > Bombycidae > Bombyx > Bombyx mandarina. Next base: position 11,624,320 of record NC_143223.1, on the reverse strand, counting down.
CAACTTCTGCTCCGGAACATTGCGTTTAGTACAGTCCTTCAATTGTAATTAAATGGTGTTGTTTAACATTATCAAACGTTATGTTCACTCACGACAATTTTGTAGTACTTTCATTTTAAATTTTATTTTTAAAACACACGTCTGTTACAACAATTTATCAAACTGATCATGTAAACTAACAAAGGCTTGCGTTCGAGGTGTATGAACTGACAATCTTGTTATTTTTATTTTATTATTTTTACTTTATTTATATGTATCAGGAGGTAAACTTGTCCGATTTTGACATGACAGTAAAACATGGGCATGTTCTTCCTGAATTTTGACATTAAAATTGACAGTGACATTCATTGACAATAGTCGGCTGTCGGGGCTACTGAGCTATAAAAGATACTTGAAAACGATTTTTTTACTACTAATAAAATCGACTAATTTTCATTTGCAAATTTGTATATTTGTTAAGTTGTAATATATGTATATAATGTTGTAATATAATTGAACAATTTTCAAATTTTATTTCAAGTTTTTTCCTAATTTGACAATTTATAACAGTAGCTAAGAACTAAATGAGAAATATTAATTTTTTTTACCAAATTATCTCGAGTCCAATTTTTTTCAAAGTAATTTAAAATATAATAATGGAAATTAAAAAACAAACTTTCATAACAAGTATTTCGAATGGCGTTAAATTCTACGGCGCAGCGTTGTCAACGCAGCATCAATCGCGTTTGAGTGGCAACCGCGTGGCAGGAGAAGACCTGATCGTTTTGTACCTACTTGGCGACGTACCGTGGAAAGCGAGACGAGGACTGCCGGCATGACTTGGAGTGATGTCAAGGAGCAAGCGCAAGGCACGGTCAAGACAACTTGTAAAGGCCCTATACGAGGGCTGCACTAAAAGTATCGGGAATGGAATATTTCCACTGTTCCTGTCATATTATTAAAATCTTTTTAATTGAAAACTCCTTGGTTTTAAAAATCGAATACCATTTATTTATTTAAAAAAAGATTCTCGGTTTTGTCACGAAGTTTTGTCAAACTTGTTTAGTCGTTGAGAAAATGGGATTGACTCGAGAAAATTCAAGAGCGATGATTTATTATGACTTTCGAAGTGGTTTAACACAAAAACAGTGTGTTGACCGGATGATTTCTGCATTTGGTGATGAAGCCCCATCCAAAACCACAATTTATCGCTGGTTTGCTGAGTTTCAACGTGGACGTGTCAAGCTCAGTGATGATCCCCGTCAAGGTCGTCCAAAACTGCAGTCACCCAAGAAAACGTTGATGCTGTGCGTTAGCTGATTGAGGAAGATCGACATGTGACATACCGCGAAATTCAGGCAACTTTAGACATTGGCATGAGTCAAATACAAATAATCTTGCATGAAAAATTAGGTGTAAAAAAGTTGTTTTCCCGATGGATACCGCATTCGCTCTGTGAAGAGCAAAAAGCGGCTTGCGTTACTTGGTGCGTCAGAACTCTCGAAAGATTCCACGCAGGATCCTCAAATGCTGTATACAACATTGTATCAGGTGACGAATCCTGGATATACGCGTACGAACCCGAAACAAAAAACCAGTCACGAGTTTGGGTGTTCAAAAATGAGTTAAAGCCAACAAAAATTGTTCGTTCACGGAGTGTTGCAAAAGAAATGGTGGCCACGTTTGTCTCCAAAACCGGCCATGTTACGACTATTCCTCTTGAGGGACAAAGAACGGTTAATGCAGAATGGTATGCTAGCATTTGTTTGCCACAGGTCGGTTCTGAACTCCGTAAAGAGAACTGTAACCGCCGCATCATCCTCCATCACGACAATGCGAGTTCTCACACCGCGCACAGAACAAAAGAGTTTCAGAGCAAGAAAACATAGAATTATTAGACTATCCGCCGTATAGCCCCGACCTAAGCCCTAATGATTTCTATACTTTCCTTAAAATAAAGAATAAATTGCGTGGACAGAGATTTTCATCACCTCAAGAAGCTGTGGACGCCTACAAAACGGCCATTTTGGAGACTCCAACCTCCGAATGGAATGGTTGCTTCAATGATTGGTTTCATCGTATGGAAAAATGTGTCAAATTTCGCGGAGAATACTTCGAAAAGCAATAAATACATTTTTAAATAGTAATGTTGTGTCACTTCGTTAATTCCCGAAATTTTCAGTGCCGCCTATGTATAGCAGCAAGGTACCCTAGGACTACAACAATAATAACAACAACAAGTATTTCGAAATGATGATATAACTTATTTCATAGACCGAGCTCGTAATGTAGGGTTTTTGGAGTTTCTGGCATGTTGCGTAGTGAATTACTATTTGTGACGAATTTAAATTGTTTATTACTGCGTAATTAATTTGTTTTCAGTTAAGATTTGTGAAATTTATACAGTAATGCTTCAAAATTGTCAATTATCAATTCGAATGTTAAAACAGTTGCCTAAAACAATGTAATTGAGACCTCGACCTTATGACTATACAAGGTAGCGGCATTCACGTTGTGATTCCTATGAGTTTCGGTACCTATCTACTTATGACCAATTGGGCACTGAGGGCGTTCTCCCTAATAACACTTACTTGTTAGGTGCAATGCAGTGACCCGTCTGTAGTGGCAGACGGCGTCGATATCACCAAAACGCGCCATTGCCTGAAATGGTGAACCCTGTAAGGGAGTTCACGTGGAAGACTACACGATTCGGTGTTCTCCGTTAATTAAATAAAAATAAAAACTGGTTCTTATGTTAATCAATTAAAACTCATTAGCGTGATGATAAAATTAATTTATTATAAATTCTATCAACTACAGCATAAAAATTGAGTATCAAAAACATAACACTCTTAAAATATTTAGACATGTTTCCTTATACCTAAATAGTACATAGGTACATTAGTATGTTATTAATAAAATTAAAAATACTATTGTAATAATAATTGTGACAATATTTGACTAAGTTAAATAACAGTTTAATTAATACACAATCGACTTAATTTCATAAATAATAAAATGTACTGGCAGTTAATAGGCAGTATGATATGTTAGTTTAAATAAATAATACAATATAATAAAATTCATTTTATCTAATGAGCGACGTATTAAAAAAACCTAAATTAATCAAGATAAAGATCATAAATACCTTTTATAAATGTACATATTTATTTTACCTGGCAAACGTAGGCAAACGAGCATACAGCCCGCATATTGAAAAAATAAGTAGAAGACGTATAAAAACAGTTTATTATTATAGTGTTAATTATGTTGTTTTTTCTAATAATGCAGTACGGCCATAGTCGCTCATAGAGGCCAGCAACTCTATGCCGCCGCGTACTGAAGTACAAAAATATCAATGATTTAGCTAAGCTAGTTGAAATGATTTTCATTTGCTATAGATATACTTACATCACTACTTCCCTAGTACATTTCAATAAAAAATAAGAATAACTAGTGTCATCTTGAACAATTACTTAGCAGGCAAAACATAACTAAACATATTGCAAATTCAATTACAGTTATTACAATATTGTTTTAATAATATGTAGAAGATTACTATGTGCTTTTTCTCTTGAAAATGGAAGGCAATTGGTACAAACTAGTTTATAATTAAATGTTAGCTTTATTATCTAGTGGACGTCTGTTAAATATTAATATTTTTAAAACTAGATTACAAATCTATGTATGTACTTGAATTATATTTAATTTCCATGTTGTTAGAATTATACCGATTTATTTGAAATAAAAGTTAGCATAAAATAATAAGTAAATCTAAAATAAATATTAAAATAATTTTAACGTTAACGTTACTAAACTTGACTGAAATTTCTTAGCTGAAATTTCTATACTGAAATACTTTATTTACAGATAGGCATTTGCTCACATTAAAATACGTAGATCTTTTGTGTATAATGCTTGTCTTGGATATTTTAAAACACAAAATAAATGGAGAATTATTGAATAAAACCGTAACATGAACTCTCGTGAAGGTAATTAAAATAGCAAGAACGTATATTAAAATAAAGATTTTTAGGCCACATTTTAAATAGCTTATTTGTTCAGTGAGAATCACTTTACAATTTTGCGTTTCGATAATATTTAATAATGAACACGTTTTAAGTACTTCGACTTTTACAAGATATGCAAGTCGCAAACGCGTACAAAAACATCAGGCTGTTATTATCGACTCGTCAGCTATGTGTGTAATTGCTTTAAACGTTTTAAAATAAGGCACATTGATTTAAACGTGCTTTATGACCTCACAATGATTTCTGGGAAAGTTTCGTAATCTCCTGACTTTCTTTCCAAGCTTTCTATTTCGTTTTAATTAGGCAATACGATCCCTTTTTGTTATAACCTATGTGAGCTCGATACGAGCCATCCGAGTCCTAACCTTACCCTAGCCACTTTACGTCTAAGGGTAGAAGTTTTGCAATGCATCCGAATAAATTGAATTGTAAGTGTCTCGAAGAACATAAACACTATCGCCAGGTTTACCATTGAAGACAAACTGACCCTTGAGATTAGTGACTTTAGAGTTAGTTGGAGGGCTGGGTTTGGGTTTCGGTTTTGGTTGGTAAGACGGATTGTAGTTTGGCCGTGATGGCATCATAGGCTGAGGTCCATAACCGTATGGATCAACTGACATCTGAGGAACTTGTGGATAAGTCGGAGCACCACTCCATTGGTAAACCCCTGTCGGTTTTCCGTTGGAAACAAAATCTATTGGCAAATTGATGAATGGATCCGCAACTTGAGGCGGCATACCTTGGGGCATCATAGGAGACATGGGTGGACCTAGAGTAGGTGGCTGCGATACGTAACCCAAACCGGGCACAAACATATACGGAGTTGGAGGTAATCTAATGTAGAATATAGGCGAGTTATCGTATTGCAGTGAGTTGATATTATCGTTTGGGAATGTGTCTCCGTTTCCATTTTTCTTCTTGTTTTGTTGTCTACGTCTAGTTGGGATAGTCCTGGACAAATCCTCTTCTTCGTAATTGCCGTCGTTCGCGCTGAAATTGATGTCGTCGTCGTCATCAGAATAGTCGAAGCTGGACGTCAAGTACGAAGGATAGTAGCCGAAGAGATTGAGGGCCTTGTTCTTTCTAAAATTTGAAGGTTTCTGTGTCGTGGTGCTGCTGGATTCATTTGATTCTTCTAGAGGCTTCGCATCTTGGGTGGCTTCTTCCGGTGTCGCGGAAGCTGCCCGTGTCCGTCTCGAACTGGGCGCTGCGAGGACTTCGAATACGACGTTCAATAGCAAAAGTGCTACGAATGCGGTTCTAGGATACGCCATTTTTCTTTTCTGCAAATAAGAAAATAATGGACTTAGTGATATTTGTGTAATCATCAAGGAAAGAGTATGTAGGGATACACTTTTGATACGAATTTTGGATTTGTTTTAAGCATGTTAAAATCCTAAGTTACTTTACGAATACGTTCAGAGGTTACTAAAGAAAGAACGCCCTATAATAAAACAATGACGTCATTATTCATGTGTACCAAACGAATTTCGTACAAATACAGTAGAAGCTCCTTGTTCACGTTTTTTCCCACTATTCGCGGATTAAAAAAATGCGACCCAATTTCTGTTCGCGGCTAAAAATTTCTTCATTCGCGGATATATTCTGTACATCGGTACATACACATTGATAAAAAGGATTCCAATTTGTAGGCATCCAACCGAATAAAAACCCTTTGTAAACGCACTTTTCCCTATTCACATTTCTGTATTCTCGGCTAATTTATGGAACTTAAACCCCGAAGTCTTAATATGATCAATTATTAATTTAATTAATTATACTATATAATCGATCAACTACTCAATTATTTGTATGTATTAGAAAAATGTCAATTAAGCTCAAGAGTTTTAATAGAATCAATTAGCTTTACACACGTAGCCTTACAGCCTTACAGAAATAAGGCTTAACTTTATAGCGGGTCATGCAACATAAAATGCTCGGATGAAAATAGCAGCTACAATATACCTATGTATATTTGCGTGGTTGACTCTCGATGTGTTAAAAATAATATCCGAGGAATTATTTACGTTTAAAAAGCACCTTGCTTCGTCAATTATGTAATTTTCCTGCAAATAACACATTTGCACGTTCTGTCCGTGCGTTTTAGCATCCATCAACCTTTAAGGCGGATGCAGATGGTGGCTGGAACTGAACTTGAGTTATTACCTCCCCTCTCTTAAAGTATTTAACAACATTATATTAGAGGAAACTCATAATGTTAAGTTTCCTTATCCTTAACGATGTTAGAAATTTATTGCGGCCATGGCTTTTTAGATTTAGTTTCTGTAGTGTCAGTTTTAAAAAAAAAGGGTTGAAATTTTTTTAAAGACACAATTATAGTAACACTGAATTTTAATTTAGAAGTTCTACTGTTTAGACGGATTCCGAAAACTTGCAATAATTAGCTTGTTTTAAAAGAAAACAAAAACATAAGGGATGTTACAAAACGGACCTTATCAATTCCATCGGCGAGTGTCTTTCTGTAATACGCACATTTAATTTAAAGATATTACTCTTTATTATATTAAACATACTCACTGAGGCTCATACTTATTCAATGGTAACTACCGATAAGAGGTCCAGTTTTGTCAATTTATAGGATTGTGATTGTATATGAATTTGAATTTGAATCACGTTTAAAGATTCCGTTACAAACATGATTTTAGGGTAAGTAACTTGTAAATTTCTAAAGTGTGGTTAATTCTGAAAATAAGGTAAAATTTAAGCAAGAATGTTTGGTTTATTGCCATTGCGCAGACAAGCTTACAGATTTAAGGTTATCTTTATTTTAATATTCTATTCTAATTCTTCTAATTTGGGGGCAGGTGACCGTGTGTGACTTATCCCGCTTTTTATTATTAACATTAACATGGCCTTTTTGTCTTGCTATGGGGGTAATAAATGTCTAGTCATTTTTATTTGACATCTACCATCTTTTAAATAGATTAAGTACAATGAATACATTAGGGTAGGCGTCGATTGCGCTATACTACACGGATCGCTGATGATCGTAGGCGATTTTAACCGGTTATTATCCGGTTATCAATATGAAATCTATGTGAAAAGCTAAGGAGTTCATTTGTTCGTTTTGATAATGTATTTAGTTCAAGGAATCAAGTTTTACTTGTCGGGCAGGCTACTCGCGGAAGTTACCATGAATCATAAACACTACCTTGACAGGCCTTAGTCTTTTGAAGGGATAATGATAATACCCATTGTCTACGGGAGTTGCACACATACAGTCTGTAGCTTAGCGCTCTCCCCGCATTTAGGTGTTCACTGTCTTAACTAATTGTCGACAATCTGTTTTCTCTGCCTAATTAAGTATTTAACGTTCCATAGACTTTTCTTTAGAGTGTGGATATATGATTATAGGCGTCTAAATGAACAATATTCATGATGATGTGCAAATAAGAGCTCTGTAGGTATGCTTGAGTGAAAATATCCAGTTGTTTTCTATGTGATCTCTCCTTCCTGTTCCCTGAGCATCCTTTTGGACGTAATAATTGAATGTAATATAACGAGTACTTTTTCCAAGTTAACAGTTCGGGAAATAAAGTTCTATAGATATATATATATATCTACACTTTATTTTACGATAGGTTTTGCCCTAAGCACGTCATTACGGATCCTCCCGATCCATTCACGGTACTTTTAGGTACCTCAAACACCAGCCACCGGCCTCGCCGAACCCTCGAAGGCTCGATGAGTAAATTAACCCATAGACACAGTTCACTGAGTTTCTCGCCGGATCTTCTCAGAACGTCGCGTTTCCGATCAGGTGGTAGATTCTGCGAAGCACTGCTCTTGCTAGGGTCAGTCTTAGCAACACTCCCGGTTTGAGCCCCGTGAGCTCACCTAATAGCTCGCGTAATCTAGAATAACTCCTTGAGGTTACTAGAATAGGTAGGAAAAAAATAGGTTTTAAAGCGTTCGTGGCGAAATATACCTACAGGGTGTAATCACGCTGTGGCTACTGCTTCTTCTTAGTAATCTTAAAGTTTTGACAGACTGGTCGTAATCGTCATGCAAGACTGGGGTGGGGGGTGGTTTTGGCATATTAAGATTTTTTGCAATCACGATTTGCCGCATTTCATGAACTACTACTGACTAGAATTAACCGATCTACTGCATGGGAAATGATTTTATACTAGTCGGGTAGGCTCCAAAAATATTATAATTTTTTGTAACTTAGTCATAGTATAATTAAGTTCGGCACGCATAAAAGACAATAAACAGAAGCAAGATAATATAGAATGGTGAATACTTTTATGCGACATGTGTAATTACATAGCATACAAAAACTTAATAGACCCTCTGTTTTAAATGATTTTGATTCTGTATATTATTATTTTAATAAAATTCTTTACATGTTCTGAAAATTTAGAAAACGTTAATATTTAGCATTAAGAGGTCCATTGAAATTGCATGTTTCAAATCAAACCGTTTTGTTAAAAAATTACATACATTTTTTTAGCACTGCTTAAACTTGTAACTATGGGTCTATTTCTAGAACGATTTTATATTCAATAAAATCAAGATTAAAATGACGCTGGGAAAAACATGAAAATTTGCTGAGACTTATGCCGTCAACTATGACACATTCTAAGCAAAAATTGAAATAGCATTTAGCTATTTACAAATCTAAGAGAAATAAAACAAGCTTAAAAATATTCAGAAATAAAATATTTTTTGGCTTAAAACGTATAAAAATACGCTTCGCTTCCCATTATGGTATAAAGAAATAACGCATTTACTATTCTACTACGCTCATAATTAACTTATTTCAAGCCGATCGCTCGCATCTAGAGTACACTCCAAACAGGATGTTTTAGCAAAAAGTTAAATACCAATAACACTTGTTCTAGGGTCCGTAACCAGTTTTTGAGATATTTAAAAAGAACCTCTTATGGACTTGTAACGTTTATTGTGACAAACTCAAAGTAAACCGGATACCGGTCTGTTCTATTCAAGAGATGCGCTTATTTACATTATTTATACGCTATAGGATATACTCTCAGTTTTGTATCTTATCTATATATTAAGTCAGCCTTTCCCAAAGTGGGCGATAACGCCCCCTTGTGGGCGCTGCAGGTCTAAAGGTGGGTGGTAAGAGACCCAGAAAAAAATGGGGGCGTTGTGTAGAGGCTTGGGAGGCAATTTGAAAATTCATTTAGGAGGACTTTTAGACACCGTCTGAGCTATAATGGTTTATAGTAGGTGAAAAAATGGGGGCGTTAAAAAATTATTTATTCTCAAAGTGGGCAGTAAACAAAATAAGTTTGGGAGCCTCTGTATTAAGTGAAGCAAAAACTTTGTACCCCTATTTACGAAAATTGCGCGGACGGAAGAGTATGAAATTTCTCACCCTTATAGAGAATATAGAGAAGGAGCGCATGCAGAATATTCTTTTATTTAAATTATGCATAAAATGCATTAAATCAATAAAAAAAACATTACACTTCCATGTATTTGACATACACACGCATATATCCTCTTTTGTTTATTGTCAAACTTTTGTTATTGTATAAAGTCTGTGGTCGAATTGAGAATAGATTAATATTGTTTGTCTATAATATAATTTGTCTGTAGTGCAGCCTTGGCGAAATCTATGATTTTTGACCATATAATAATGTTCAAACTTACAATTTCAATTAATTATGGTCGAACTTCGACTACTGGGCGACCACTAGTATAGATAGGGTTAAAACAAAAAAAAAAATCTCGATTTGAATTGTGTGTTTTTATTGGTCAACATTAAGAACCGAGCAAATAGCTTAAGTGCAGTAGTTAGAGTCGGTAGTGCCATCAACAATGTTAATTTTTATTGCTAACACGTAACCACCTTTGGGCATTTATTGACCACGTCGCGCTGGATTATGACTCGACCAGTTTGAATTGACATTACTTTATCAGTTTATTTACAAAAACCTTTAATTAAATAAAATCTTTCACACAGTTTGAAATCAAGTATTGTAACGTTTTCCTTGAAACCTGATTTGAAATTGCAACCATTTAAAAAGTTCCAACAAATTGAACTAGAGCACACTAAATAATCTTTTTATTAAACGCACACACACAAAGCCTGAAGCCATAACTACCTTATTTTTTGCGTTAAGAACATTAATCTCCCATTTACTTTACGAAAGAAAGTCAGATCGTTAAAATACAATTCGCACAAATGTAAGAAACGAAAGCATAACGTGATCTTTATTATCATAATGTTCCGTGAAGGTGTAGGCAAGTCGTTCTAGTAAAATTTCGTGTGGAAATTCAAATTTTGTCGCGTCACTATAAATGAGTAAGTAAGCAACTAAATAATATATTTAACGTGAAAATTTTCATAGGTACTTTATTTGTATGTTATTTCTGATCAGCATGTTGCTCATTCATCGTTGCTTGTTTTTTGTGATGTTAATTTGTTTAAAGAAACATTTTGGTTAAAACTTATACTTACTTATCATTTCATTACTTAAAGGTAATTTAATGAGACTTATTTAATTTAGTTTTCGCCATATATATTGTATATTTTATTGGTACCTTTAAGACGACTTTTAGGACCTCATGTGAGTCCGCACGGGTAGGTACCACCATCCCGCCTAGATCTGCCGTGAAGCAGTAATGCGTTTCGGTTTGAAGGGCGGGGCAGCCTTTGTAACTTTACTGAGACCTTAGAACTTATATCTCAAGGTGGGTGGCGCGCTTATGTTGTAAATGTCTATGGGCTCCAGTAACCACTTAACACCAGGTGGGCTGTGAGCTCGTCCACCAATTTAAGCAATAAAAAAAAGACTTCGTCGCACTTAATTATCGACGCAAATGTCACGCATGGTATCAACAGTTTCAACTAATTAAAAAAAAAACTGCAGATGTTTATTGTTCTTGTCTCTAAAAATTTGGTACCACGATACTTTTGTTCCGTAGTTCGATATTGCATAACTGTTATGTGCCTAAAGTACAATTAACTGTGATCAGATTACATCGTGCTTCCGTGCGAAGAGCGCCGCTGGCGGAGGCAAGCCGCCGTCTAATCAGACGCGCATAACTCAAATTCCTAATTACCAAAACGAGTGCGCTCTCGTGTAGTATAAGTGCCGTCGGCCATCTAACCGATTATAATCTTATCTCTAAACCGAAATCAGTGATCTCGTATTGTTGTTATCGGTGTTAAGTTAACGGGGGGCGTTAAAATTTAATGTGACGCCCTTTTTATTCGCATCTATGTTATGGTTTTACGTATCCTTGTTAACTTCGTACTTGATTTTGATATGTAAGGATGTTGATGTATGTGTGGTAGCTATACTGAAGACGAAATAGCTTTAGCGTTAGCGGAAAAAATCGCATATTAAAATTTTGATGTCTATAGGTTCTGGTAACTATTTAACACACGGTGGCTTAGCTTTCTTTCACCTAACTACAAAAAAAAAAGTTTTTGTTTTAGTATGTTTACATTTGTCATTGATGCGACGGTACTTGAAAACAATTCCGACGCATACAAGGTCGTCGACACCGCATCAGCTGATTCTCATCCGCATATAGCGTGAAAACATCAATTTGTGAATATGAAATTTACAAAACGTTGTGCATTAATAATAAAATGAAATTTAAGAAACACGAGATTAAGCCGTTAAAATAATTATTAGTAATTCCGTGTACAGACCGAAAGAAATGCAATTGAAATTGCTTAAGATAGTTCCGTCACCTTATTTTTGCAACCGTACTCCTCGCCACCTTACCAGAATTCATCCACACAAAGATAAGTTAATTCCTATTCACTAGACCCAGAAATCCTGATGATTCTATCAAGTATCAAGGTATCAGGTATCAAGATTATCGATAAAAAAATTTTTAATTCCTTAGCAACATATTGTGTGGAATATTTTATATATATAAAATTCATAGTACGAATACGCTGTATAAGCTATTTATCTCTTTAAAAGCCATGTAGTATTAATATCGATTAATAAAACTATAATAGATTTTCAAACGAAGACATTACACAAGAATTTTTACAGCTTCAACTTCATTATTTAACATTCTCGAAGGGTTATAAAAAAAAATGGTATAATAAAACTATTAAAACAGGATCATGGTGTTAATAAATAGACATTTTATTAAGTTGTAATGAAAATGAAAATTAAATTCATTTTGCTCCTTGAATCGATTTTTTTTATTGCCCTTGTAGGCAGACGAGCACACGGTCCACCTGATGGTGAGTGGTTACCGTCGCCCATGGACTTCAGCAATGCCAGGGGCAGAGCCAAGCCGCTGCCTACCGCTAATTCGAAACCTACCTACCTACCGATAATTCTTAATTTTGAGTGTCGAATCCTCTCTGAACAACACTTTCGTACACTATCCTGTGACTTTATTGTAAAAGGTTTCTTCGTGTCAGTAAATATGTACTTCACAAATTATTTTTAAACAATAAAGGGACTGAAAATATTTAGCTATTCAGCGATCACTAAATTGTTACTGTCTTTTTTTTTTTTTTTTTATTGCTTAGATGGGTGGACGAGCTCACAGCCCACCTGGTGTGAAGTGGTTACTGGAGCCCATAGCGATCCACAACGTAAATGCGCCACCCACCTTGAGATATAAGTTCTAAAGTATCACATATAGTTACAGTGTATAGTGTCTGTCTTTAGGCTGTCTGGTGTCGGACTAGAATAGCCCCACCCTTCCCGTGGGTGCACTAAAAAGTGAATAAGTGATTCACCTGAGAATGGGCAATACTAACTGCCCATTCTTAGGTGCAAATGTCAACTGGTATTTGTTGATTACAGGGGGTATTTTGAGCCCGCATTTCTGACGCGAAGCCGTCATATTGTGTTCCTGTTTAAACGCTTTGATTATCGTTAAATAATTGAGTTGAGTATTCCTATCTCATGGTGAGTAGCGATATTAATGCTATGATGTCCATGGGCTTCAATAGGTACGTAAGCGCGCCATATGCTCGGTCACTCATCTAGCGCAATATGAAGAAAAAAAAGAATGTGTGACTGTTTAATATCGGCTAACCATGAGCTATTTTGACCGTCATGGCTAACAAATAAAAAACACTGGCTGTCTTTTGCAAATTGTCGGTCCACTACACTTTGATGTGAATATTGATCTATTCTCTTTACATTTGAAAAAAAAAAACTGAATTGGCTTCATTAATTAGATATGTCTATTTCGATCGCTTTGGTGGTTATTGATTAGGGTCCTTTAAACAAGGGTCAGGTTCGATTTGATAGGAGTCAAGATCTTTGTCAAAGATATGATTTAATATATTATTATGACACATTATTATATCAGGCTGTATTTGTTCTTTACTCGTATGTGCAACTGTATACACAGATTTAAAATCTTTGCTTTTGGGCCGATGAAGGTTATTTTAGAAAAAAAATATATAATGCTTAGTTTGATTAATTGATGTTTATGGGACATAATGATTTATATTAAATGACAATTATACGTTAAATGTAAATTAATAACAAAAAATTATCATAAATTCAACATCACTTCAAACTTAAATTATCGGACGGGTTACGTGCGCATTTTATCGGCCAGGCTTTAAAAACAATATGGAAACAGTCTCACTCACTTCAAGCCATGATAATCACGAAGATACCGCGATATGACACCGAAACTTTGGCCTATAGAAAATCGTTAGATGAACGTTGATCTAAAAACTGTTTCGTGATTTCATGTTGATCAGTTGTCCCAAATGACCCGTCAGAATTACACATGCCATCATAATTATCTCACGTTCTCTGACCACTGTGAAAATTAATACACCTCTGTGCATCTTAGGGATGGCTCTGACGAATACTCGGGTCAATAAAAAATATTATATTTCCTAATTAAATTCATAGAGCATTCGTATATCGGAGTGAAGTGGGAATTAAGAAACTACCGATCTAAGTTCTTGATAGGTATTCCTTATTAGGGAATATCTTTCTTATGTTTAACTCACGCGGCACAATCAAGCAGTCTTTACAGTTAATAAAAGGAAAAAAAATTGTTGTTAAAAAAAATTAACACAAAAAAAATACAAAAAATTTTAAAATACCCGAATTTTGGTGGTCTCTTCAAACATCTCTTCAAGTCTGCCCTCATTTTAAATTCATAATTGGTCTTATCCCGGTGAGATTATGCACATACTGCGAACAGCGTTATTTTGAGCATCACCAGTTTGAAGGCGCATTGGCTTTTGTTTATTAAAATTTCAAAAAAATTGACAACCTTATTTTGTAACAACGTTTCCATGCTGGCATCATCATTAGGGTGTGGACTCGGCAATTAACATGATTGTAGTTGTATGCGATATTTTAAGCGGTAATAAAATTATAATAAACGACTCGCCTCGTTTTAAGTGTTAAGTAATGTTACATAAGCGATAATTCGTATCTTCAAACGGTATTGATACATTGCTTGGATATAAAACCTTGTTCGTCTCACTAAAACGAAAAGCTGATAACAAAAACAATAAGATCTTTTATTTGTAATTGAGATGTTTTTTCTTAGCTTACGTTACGTATTTTCTCATTGACAATTGAAATGTGTATTATATTCTCTTTTTCAAATTCCTTTATGTTCTTTCATTTATCTAGTGATTGAGCTTGTCCTGTGACGAGCGATCCTGGATGGGAGAGAGAGGAGAGAGAGAGAGAGAGAGCACCAGTCTACCCACTTTCGACGCGAAGTGTTTGTAACTTCCGTTCTTAAGTGGCATAAAATATATATTTTTTATCTCCACGGTAGGCAGACGAGCTCACGGCCCATCCAATGCGGAGTAGACACTGTCATTCTTATACGTAAAAAAACTTGAAACTTGTTTCAAAAAAACGTGTCATGGCGCTTAGTGGTATTTTAATGTATGTCTTAAATAGCAAAATTAAATAGTATTGAGATTAGCGCTTTATGTATCAAGTCGGATATTTATAGTAAATGCTTGGCAATAGGAGGAAAATGATTTCGTTTGCCTTTGATTAACTTATTTAATGCCGTGAAGCAGTAATGCGTTTCGGTTTGAAGGGCGGGGCAGCCGTTGTAACTATACTCGAGACCTTAGAACTTATATCTCAAGGTGGGTGGCGCATTTACGCTGTAGATGTCTATGGGCTCCAGTAACCACATAACACCAGGTGGGTTGTGAGCTCGTCCAAAAAATGGGTCGATGACAGTACTCTTATATTAATGACTTGGTAATTAACTTCAAATTTTTTTTTTTTTTTTTTTATTGCTTAGATGGGTGGACGAGCTCACAGCCCACCCGGTGTTAAGTGGCAACTGGAGCCCATAGACATCCACAACGTAAATGCGCCACCCACCTTGAGATACAAGTTCTAAGGTCTCATTTATAGTAACGACGGCTGCCCCACCCTTCAAACCGAAACGCATTACTGCTTCACGGCAGAAATAGGCAGGGTGGTGGTACCCACCCGCGCGGACTCACAAGAGGTCCTACCACCAGTAATCCAAATTAATATGCGGTAATATAGCCTCAGCTTGACTTTCATTCCTTATTTTAACCTTTTAGGGGTTAAATTTCCATAAATCCTTACATAAAGGATGTTAACAATATAAAAAGTATCAACTAGCACAATTTCTATTTAATTTGTGCTAGTGACCTAGCGACCCCCCTAGACGCCCCTAGCGACCTAGGCATTGTATAAGAGAAAGAGAGAGAGAGAGAGAGAGGGAGAATATATAACACTTTACTGCACACCAAAACCGAATTAACATTCAAAAACAGTCAATAAACTGGTATAATTATAAAATAAAGCGATTTCTTCCAGACATCCGTTTTATCTACAGAAATTCTGAAAAAGACACAGCAGATATGCGGCTGGATGTTTGAATCGGTCACTCAGTCAAGACAATTAAATATAAATGCTTTGATATAACAATATAGTGAACAGCTAACATTCCTAGTTATAGGCTCGTCAGCTATCAAGCGGAATGGCTTAAACTATGAAGTACTAACTTTAATCGATAAACTTGAACTAACGAACTGAACATAATTCACATTTAATAGGATAGGATAGGATAGGATAGGATAGGATAGGATTTAATAGGACGATAGGATTTTCGCGCTTATAATACATTATTACCCATTCAAACTAACACGATCTCATGGAGTTGTAATGCTTAATGAGAATTTATTAACCAATAATTATTTTTGATTGCGGAAATTTTTATTGTCGTTTTTTTTTTGTTTTATTGCTTAAATGGGTGGACGAGCTCACAGCCCACCTGGTGTTAAGTGGTTACTGGAGCCCATAGACATCTACAACGTAAATGCAACACCCACCTTGAGATATAAGTTCTAAGGTCTCAAGTATATTTACAACGGCTGCCCCACCATTCAAACCGAAACGCATTACTGCTTCACGGCAGAAATAGGCAAAGTGGTGGTAACTACCCGCGCGGACTCACAAGAGGTCCTGCCACCAGTAAATGTCGTAATGATACTTTAATTAGCTTACACCGTGGAATAGCGATTTTTCTACGTTTAGTACTTTTAATTTTGAGTGTGATCAACAACGTGGATACGCCTTAGTTAAATCTCGCTGATGTCGATCCAGCGATAGAGGCAATAGAGGAGAGAGCGATAGAGGTAATCGCAGTGTTAGGGAGTCATAGACTAATTGTAAATACGACAGCATAATTCAAATTCCTTATTTTAGCCGTGCAGCAGTATAACTTTGAAGGGCGGGACAGACCTTAACACTTTTAAGACTTCAACCTCATGTACTAAGTAAGATAGCGTCATTCACGATTCATTATTTATCAGCTCAAATAATCAAATGAGCAAAATTTCGTATTGATTAAAATACGTAAGGCTTTTACTAAAAAATAGTATTTTAACTGTTCGTTGCTTTATAGGTAAGAAGATTTAGATATCCATATCCCATAGTCCGATCGGAGGACAGGAATGTTTTTTTTATTCTTTATAATTATCCCTAAAAAGTTTTTGTTTTACTGTAAAATATTTTAATGAATTAGCTTGCTTAAAAGTCGTCGTGGTCATCGTCGCTCATGTACACCGTCAATGCCAAGACCACAGTAAAACCGCTGCCTGTGTTTTAGGAAACCAACTCACCCCCTTTTGAACTGAATTCCCGAATAACTTAATCATAAATTGAAACCTGCAGGTTTTTCCGTTTCTACGAGTATAATTAAAAGTTGTAGTAGAATATGTATCACCGTTCTCCCTATTTCTACCATTAGAATTATGCAGTAATTGTTGATCCGATTAAAGAAGCAATGCGAACCCTAGCGGTTGTTGGATTAAGTGAGAGCCAATCTCGAAAGACTTGACGAAGTCCACCGGAATTCCGGACCATAGACTTTTGGAATACATTCTCAATGATTGGTTACTTCTGCAATTATTCAAAAACGCATTGTACCTGCTGCATTTGTTTGTTGGAAATTAATAAGTATCAACCCTCAAGTCAAATGATGATTTTTCCAAAAATATAATTTCCAAATCTAGTTTCATATAACTAATTGTAAAGCAATATATTATTGTTGTAATTCATAATATTAACGAAACGTTATAATTCATAGTCATTTTAAATTAGAGCCGTCGAGTCAATGACCTATGAAAAGATAAGTTGTTGCCGCGTTAAAGACTGCTCTTACATTGATAATTCCGGCTAAACATAAAGATCTGGTGTACCTAATGTGTTATTATTGTTAATATTCAGAAAAAACGGACATGCTAAAATTTAACTATTCAAATCGTTCGAGACTCGGCATTATGTCGTAATTGATTTAGAACACGTAAAGTTCGAGAACATTTTCCGGTTTAGTTTTTTATCTGAGCATCGCATTAAGAATTACAGCAACTAAACAGTGGGCGGACGTCAGTTTTTGTATACAATCATTGCAGATTTCATAGAGACTACATGTTCAGTTCATTAAAACGAGTCTTTACTAGTGTTTATATCTGTTATATGCCAATCATTGGACATACATCAGTTATTGACCTCCGAGATTATCCAGTTATGAATAGGTATTATTTGTCAAAACGTCGTATTAACCGCTAAGTGTATGAGTAATGATGTGCAAAAAAAAAGCGATTTTTATTGCGTATTAAAATTATTGAGTTCGATTTTGTAGGAGCTCAGTTAAATGTTTTTTTTTGTGTTTTGACTAACAGGCATTGTACGTATGCTAATTAAGTTTAGTGATACTATCAAATGTCAAACTACTGGTCATTGACATATATTTTACGAAGATTATCTGTAACAGTGCTTGCTGTTTTTTTTAAATTGAGTTTTTAAATCTTCATATACATTTGCAAACACAAAATACAATTTTCTCTTCATGTTTTTGATTTAGTAACTCCTGAGGGCTTTCTTATTTTCATTTTTTTAATACGTGCTTTTCCATCAAAATGCCAAATAGACAAAAATAATATGCAATTAATCCATATATAAAAATACAATTTTTATTAAATATAAAAATACAATTTTTATATATGGGCTAAAATACGGTCTGAAATAAATAATAATTATTATTATTTGCCCCTGGCAATGCTGAAGTCCACGGCGACGGTAATCACGCATCATTAGGTGGGCCGTATGCTCGTCTGCCTACTAAGGCAATAAATAAAAAGTCACAAATGTAAAATATACGCGGTTTTTTTAAATAACGAAATTCATAAAGCCATTTTGCTTATCTTAAATATGTAAATAAATTACGAAGTCAAAACATATCTCATATCATTCCTAATTTATATTCAGCACAATACTTTGACTGATAAAAAAGTTAAGAATAATAAAACGTTAGAAATTGAAGAAAGTATTATAACAAACGCACGACGAACCTCCATGTCAATGGCACTAGGATTTTTTTTATATTATAACTAGCTGACACGGCATACTTCGTAGTGCCTCAATCGATAGCTAAAAGTCCTAAGCTTTATTTAATTCCGAGAATTTACATATTTATCTACCTTTTAAACCTTCTCTGGACTTCCACAAATAATTCAAGACCAAAATTAGCCAAATCGGTCCAGCCGTTCTCGAGTTTTAGCGAGACTAACGAACAGCAATTCATTTTTATATATATATAGATTTTATGATCAAGAAAATTACTTCACATTCAATACATTCAATACTTAGGCTTAAAAGTGCCTATGATTTATTATTTATTTTTTGTGCTTTATGTGCCGATATGTTCACAGATAATATGCTAAATTATTATCCTAAAAAGTCAAAGGTGTTTTGAAACGTTGTTTATAAACTAAAATAATACAATCGCGTAAATCGATTTTCAATACTATTGTATCTATTGTTTTAGACTAAATTTTAAAAGTAATGAAGTAGGAAATTTTTTCAACACTTTGTGAATGTTTCCAATATATTTTTTTGTAAATTGTTATTTGAATCTTTTGTAATTGTCATGTCATTTTTTATTATTCAGATCTGAATGTTAAGTTATTATTTAATTTCATACAAAATTGATTTTCGTCTTAGTTTTATTCGTATATTGAATATTTTGTTTCTAACTTTTCTGATTTGTTCCAAGTCTCGTGTAACCACAAAGTGAAAACTGTTGAAATAGTTTCAGTACTTATTAATTTCGATCTACTTTCTAATCCGCTAAGCCTAAAAGCTATAGCACTGAATATTCTAACTATTTCTAACCACAATAACAGCAGCTCCGTGAATACTATCGGAAATGAATCTAGCGAAAGGACTGCGATTCCGTGTCCGCCCTACAAAGTCTCTCTCTAGTCTCTACCGTACAATTAATCTGGAAATAACCGGAATGAAGTGGATTATTACTTTTTTTTTAAATAATAATATCACGCATTGTAAATACTCATAACGTATAAATTTAATGTGAAGATTACGTATATTTTTTAAGATTTCTTAAACGTATACTTTTAATTAAGTACGTTTTAAGTAAGTGATAAATCGGAAAGTGCTCAGTGAAATACAGACTTACTTTGTTAAACAAAAAACTTAAACACTGTTTTTTTTCTTTGATGCTTTGATGTAAAGCAAACGGTACCCTTCCGGTCATCGTTTTCGTTGAACCCGTCGCTTGAGACGAAGGGCTCGGCTAGTAAATTAACCCATAGACACAGTCCACTGAGTTTCTCGCCGGACCTTTTCAGGGGGTCGCGTTTCCGATCCGGTGGTAGATTCTGCGAAGCACGGCTCTTGCTAGGGTTCGTGTTAGCAACATCGTCAGGTTTGAGGCCCGTGAGCTCACCTACTAGCCCGGTGACGCTGACATGGTCTCTCTAGACCATCAGCTTAAGAAGAAAAAAAACCCTTCTAATATTAGTTAGTACAAAGTAATGACCAAAGATTCGTTTGGTGATGTTTATGCGTGGAATAAAATACAAACCGGCCTTGGTTTTGCTGAAGACACAGTCGATGACTGTCTAATAATCCTTCGCTATTAAAATAAGAACTTTTATTTTAGTAAGATTTGGATTTTCTTGTGATAAATTATAGCCGGTCTAATGACTAAGTTCTCTGTAGGCGCAAAACGAGCGTACCAAGCTTACTTTTACTTCTAATATTTATTGAACATTTGTCACGTTCGTTTGGTGTGTAAATCTAAATTCTGATGAGTACACATGATGTTAGCAATCAAAATGTAGCTCCCTATTACTTCGGTTTTATGTATACTTATGGACAAATAATCGCCAATCGACGACACCATTGAAAAACTAGTTGTTACTGGAAAAATGGAGGGGAAAAGATAACGACGGTGCAGCCAATACGTTAGTCTGATCCCTGATTCCACCGTCTATGGTATTCTCCAAGTAGCCGAAGACAAGACGAAACGGCACAGTAAGGTGAGGACGTAAGTCATGGATGAAGGTGGTCACGACCTTCAGAAATGAGTAGCACGACTGTGGGAGATGCACCGACACAGTTTACATACTTGCTGGGACGCAAATCAACGTCTTTATCTAACCACTTTATTAGTCCATCATTTATTTACGTTAAGATTTTAGAACTAGTGCCACCACGCTGCCTGTTTCTGCCGTGAAGCAGTGATGCGTTTCGGTTTGAAGGACGGGGCTGCCGTTGTACTGTAAAAACTGAGACATTATTGCTCATATCTCAAGGTGGGTGGCGGCATTTAGCTTGTAAATGTCCATGGGCTCCGGCTACTACTTAACACCAGGTGTGCCGTGAGCTCGTCTAAACAAGCATTAAAAAAAGTTTTCTGAGAAAAATATACAGTTTAATTAAGTTAATTAATTAATTCTAATTAATTTTAATTGTACCTAATAATGTTTACTTTAGATATCGCTTGCATCACACTCGACAACTATTACGGTACTTTCATGTTGTTTGAACTAAGTATGGTTAATAAAACTTTTATTAAACAAGTAGCATCAGGGAAATGTTATGCTTACATTGGTAAGCTTGGTTGACTAGCTTGGAAACGAAATGTTGAATTAACGGATAAATGTTAAGTACCACTTACCTAATTATTGTGATTACAAAAATAAATAATATTGAAAATAAGCACCGGAGCTTAAAGTTCGTCTTATGATCAACGGCTACCGGAGCTCATAGCAAAAACAGCATAATTGCTTCACCACTTATGACATAAATTTAAAATCTCATTAAAATTACAATAATTGTATAGCTTTAGAAGCTTTAGTATATAGCTTTAGAAACCTTCAGAAAGGAAGGTATATTCACAGAAATCAACTTTTTTTTTTTATGCTGGGGAATCTTCTACGGGTACACGGTCGAGGGGGGTAACAGACCGAGCTATGTCGGACTCCGGCGCCTCCAGAGAAGAAACGGGAGAAAAGGAAGACCAAGGTCCTCCTCCTCCAATTCCTCCCAGGAGACTATGCCTTGCATAGTTGCAAAAAGGCAACAACGATTACCGACCCCATCGAGCTCCACAACACCAGCTAAACGAAACCTACGGTACCACATAGTGCGCGCCGAGGGTTCGTCTTCGCCGGTACCTGTCCTGATGATAGGACCGGATTTAATCCTCGGGAAAATCCCGAAGGACGTCGTCTCGGGTAACAAACCCTGGGCAGCGCACAGCGGCCACCTTGCACCGCCTCACCATCGAAACGAATCGACAAACATACCTACTGCTAGCACGGACAGCCGCAAAATGATAGCAGTAGGTTTATAAAATCCCAATGAATTCTGATCGAACGGTCGGATCACCACTTGAACGGTCAATTCGTTCTTTTGTCGACTATTTTTATATGTATATGAGAACGGTCGGTTCGTTCCTTGTCGTCTTTGTGCCTGTCTTTTAAGAAGTCAAAAAATGTACTGCCTGCCGCTCGTCACGTACGCCCTCGTTCTATTTCTTTTCGAATTCTTGTCAAGTCTCTGTCTTAGTCTGTGTATTTGTCTAGTCGTTGTAGTTCTTATGTCCTGTCAGAGAGGTTGCACGCCACGACACTAATTAATAGCAGAGCGGACTGTGATAGTTACAATTCTCTGATCCGAAAAAAATATTCCACCGAAAAAAAAATTAACAAATGGATTTCAGTTTTATTTAAACTCTTTATGAGCTTGGCGATTAATCTAGATTATTCCACGGTTTACACTCAAACTAGAATAGATGTAACAAATTATTCACAGACCAGCACTAAGCGTAGGTACGTTAATAAATAGTGCAGATAATCGCGCGTCTACATAGATTAATTCAGGCAATTACGTGTTCGGAATCCCTGATAAAGGAGCGCGAAATAATTTATCGAAGATTTTGGTATGTCTTAATTTGTTTTCAATATTCATTATATGTGCATATACATACATTTTGGAAACTATTATTTAACGAATTCATGTTACTTTTTTATATATTTCATGGTTTCCCGGATATTTCGGCATGTTGCAAGCGCCGTGACCCAGGGGCAGACTGAAGACTGCGGCTAGGATGTTGGGAGCAGACCTTTTTTTCAGTCTACGAGGTGGCGGCGACCTCGCCCCCTTAGGCCGCCCCGTAACCTTCAATCGGGGGGAACAAGCAGAGAAATCTGGCTACCTTCTTTCTAGTCAATTTTTGGCGTCACCACTGAAACTCTAAAGGATTCAGTTTCAGCTATTTAGGTATCTCACGTAATTTTATTAAGATAAAATGATACATATATAGAAATAGTTTTGACTGGTTGGGAGGCATTGTAGAAGTTTTTCGTGAAAATTTATCAGAGGCTAATGTATTGATACAAACATTGATATTTGTCTAAGAATTTGTTTTCCGGTTTAGTCATATCACTTGTTACTCCACTACTTAACTTAGAGAAGGAGAAGGTATGCTTCATTTCAGACCAAAACACAATCAACATAATAAGCAATCTTGTCGCTAAAAGCGATCTCTTACACACAACCGTTGTCTTAGCTATTAGCTTAAGATGATATAGTAGGATTACTTTACGAAAATTTTAAAGTTTGTGGATTTTCTAATTTTGTAAACTTTTAAACGAAATATAAGTATATCTAATGTTTTCTATGGTCTGCAATTATACATGCTTTCTTGTTAATAATATAAGTGGCTTATGTTGAGCAAACACTTTATTAGTGTAACGAAAGCGTAACGTCTCCAATTAAAATTTATAATTTAACGTGACACTTGCTTTTATGTGTCTACAAAAGATTCAGTGTATGACTATCATAGATCTAAGGGGAAGTGGAAATGACGTTTTAAAAATCTCAGTTTGATTAAGTACTACATATAAAAAATAAAAGCAAACTGAATTTGATTAACTAAACGATAAAAACTCATCGGCTATAGATTAGGGGTACCCTTTGTGCTGTGAGTGAAGGTAATGCGTTTACGATTAATATCCCACCAAAGTTACGGCATCAACCACCTTCGGCTAAAATAAAATAAAACAAAGAAAACTTTGGCAAAACTCCCGTTTATTACAAGCTGAAATAATTTAGTTTAAAAAAAAAACTTTACGTAAACTTTGTAATGGGACGGATCATAAGGCGGTATGAAAAGTATTCCAAAGCTGCCTGGAATAAAGCCGATGATAAGGCAGTATGGGTAAACATTCCCCCAACCTGCTACCTTCTACTGCGCGATCAATGACGCATTCGCGGAAGGAACATTTATTAAGAAAATCAGTAATATTTATCTTGCAATGACTGCGTACGGCGATAGTAAATAGAACATTAATCAGATAACACGAACACCATCATTCGGTCGTAGATGAATTCAGTAAATAATAAAAAAAAACTACTTTTATCATTTCGTCTCGAGTTTATTCACTGTTATTGTATAACTTCCGTGACCACGAAAATTGCGACGTAATGAAAACGTCGGAAATAATATTGTATATTGACAATAAAAACGCGAAATTAAACTAACCGTGAAAGTAGTTTTAGTTAAAATCGAAAAGCCTAAGAGAATTTAGTATAACAGTTTTTATTCTAGATTTGACTGATTCTTAGACTTAGCCGCGTTACCCTTAATTTTAAATTTGAATTTCGATTTGTAAAACAAATGTGAATAATTGATTTTATAAAGTTGCCAGTCTTTAAAATCGATAGTATCATAGGACCGAATCTAGTATTTTGTTTACGCTTGGGGCATTAAATTCTATAAACTGTATTTCAATTGTACTTACTTACTTTAAAAACCTGAAGCCACTCCAAATTGTTTTTCTGTGCGCCTGCAAAGAAAAAAGAAAACATTATAAAGATATGTATGTTTTTAAATTTACAAGACATATTTGATTTAAATTAATCTTAAGGGATTTTTTTTTTTAATGACACAATTATTATAATTAAGCAATCAGTATTCCGAACGATGTCTTATAACGAAATAATTTAGTATACTCTTATTTATGACTCTGTACTACTGCACCTGTTATTTGCCTGTTAAGTGTTCGTCTGAGATAGAATATTTTGATAACCCTATAACTTGGCAATGTTGGAAAATGTCATTAGGTCTGCGCTCGTAATAATGGGTAAACTAATACTACTTCTGTTATACCACGCTAATAAATATGTTTCTTCGAGTTAATCTAACTCGTCATCTGAATATTTCATAACCATTCCGGTTGTAAAATTCATTTATTTTCCCGTAAAATTATTTCCTGTGCTACTTATGTTCCTCGATAAACCTATTTGAGCTATCATCAGAATAAGAATTTAGCACCATATAAATGGCGTATTTCTGTTGAGCTATCTAATATTTAGTATCGATAGTGACTGCTCTGGATAATATTGAATTCGGACGGTATGGGATCAATGAAAAATATACCGTTGTCGAAGAGATATTTATTTTATAATTCAATTGAAATGACAATAATTCTCCTTAGTGGGTTTTTGGTAGTGAAAAATAAAGTTTTTTTTAGTAGCTTATAAAAAAAAAAAATTGCTTAAATGGATCTACGAGCTCACAGCCCACCTGATGTCAAGTGGTTACTGGAGCCCATAGATATCTACAACGTAAATGCCCCACCCACGATTCGAACACCGTTGCATCGCTAGATACGAATGCACCGGACGTCTTATCCTTTAGGCCACGACGACTTCGGCGACTTATCAGCGTATAGTATAGAGGAGTAAATTTCCGATAGATATATACATACATATATCATACAGTTTATTAATTGATAGTACCGTATAAACATTTTTCCTATTCGATTCGCTCACCGATTTCAAATGCAAGATAAGTAACTCGGAAGCTAACAAATCAAATATAGCAAGGGAGGCTGAGAACAATGAGCTAACGTTATCTATAGCTGATAAGATACCAGAGACTCCTACAGTAATGATAGGTACCACTAATGGCGACCAGTTACCGGTTACGGCACAATAGATATCGGTTTTCCTGCATTGTAACGGAATTATTGCAGAATATTTTAATTAAGGTGCTTGTCTATGGCTTGGCGTTTTCGATTCAGGTGTGCTAAGTCTACGAAGGTAATGAATGCGCTTCGCCGGAAAATTACGGGCTAAATTATTTAACGAATCATTCTGTCGTCATGAATGACACGGTGGTTCAGTAGTTAGCGGCACTAACTGTTGCACCGAGGGTCGTGGGTTCGATTCCCACGTCGGGCAAACATTCGTGTGATGAACAGGTTTGTTTTTTAAAACGCTTTTATTAAATCAAATCAAATCAAAAAAAAATTATTCAACATAAATGAAAGTACATACTTGTTGAACGTCAAAAGAACTACCGCCAATTCACAAGAACTAGCCTCCGTCTTGAGAAGAATTGGCAAGAAACTGAGCGGGCATGTTTTTTTTTTTTTTTTTAATTTTTAATTTAAATTTTTTTAAATATTCAATTTTACATGAGTATAATAACATAACAATTATTACAATATTGAAATGCCCGGAGCGAGCAACTCATTCCCACTTTGTGCAATCTTCTAGATAATCATTGACTTTATAGTAAGCTTTATTGCACAGATGTTCTTTAATAGTTTTCTTAAACCTATGTATATGTAGGTTCTGAACATCTTGTGGGATTTTGTTGTACAGGCGCACAGACAAACACCCGAATGAATTTCGTATCTTATGTAACCTACTCCTCGGCACAACAAGCTTGTGTTTGTTCCTAGTATTTCTTCTTCTTTCTATTATGTAAGTCCGACATTTTAGGAAACTCCTCAATATGTTTACGAACATACATCAAATTTTCAAAGATGTACTGGGATGGGATATTAGCTTCAGACGTATGTATGCTTCTAACGGAATCTTTGAACATGACTTTATCTCCCTTCAGAACGTCGGATTAACTCGAAATTTGGTATATTTATTAAGGACCGACGACAATTCAAAATAAATTAAAATTCAAAATAAAAAATAAAATAAACAACAAAATTTGAAAAAATTGAAATTCAACTAAAAAATGAAAAATAAATAATAGTTTAAAAAACAAACGTAACAAAATACGTTTTTATTGAAAATCGAACTAAAAAATAGAAAATAAATTTTAATAAATTTGAATTAAAAATAGTGTAAGGAAAAATGATTTTATTGTAAAAAAAAGCGGTCATCATCTAGTCAATATTGACATTTTAAATACTACTGTCTACTGTGACTTCATCACACTAAAACCAATTCCTATAAAATGTTTATAATACTCAAAACAGTAGTTAAACGAATATAATTTAAGGGAGTGCTACACAGAATCCAATCAGTCTAATTAGCACAATATATTGGCATGCGGGACACACTGCAGATAAACCATATAACATCATGGATTTAGAACTGACGCAAATCCCTGATTAATGTGCCCTGATACCACAACGTCTATTTCGTTCTATACAATACATTGTAATTGAACTTATTGAGAAATCCAATGCGATATATTATTATTTCGTTTAGGCGCTAACATAAATTTAGCACAAGGTGAACCGTAAGAGCTTGTTTGGTCGTCAATGAACTAAATAAAATAAACCTAAGATATACTGAACCTTTGCCGATGCGGTCTGGGTTTGTCAGATACTAATTATTAATTATTTTACATTCCAAAAAACAGTTGATCTCGCTTAAATATCCACATGCCGTTTAATATTAGATCTCTATATGCGTCAATGATATCGATGCATTTCAAGTCCAAACCATTGACGAGTCATACATTCGTGTGTAGTGTTCACTCCGTACAGGTCATTAATGTTGTATGCCTTATCAGCGCTATCTATGGCTACCGCGACAGAACTCGTGTTCCATAATTAAACCATTCTTATAGTATTCATATTTATAAAAAAAGAATAAAATTGTGCGGAAAACAAAGCATAAATGAACAAACAAATTCCTGAATTTAAAAATTAAATTCCATAGCTTTTCAAATAAAATTCATTTTGGCAGCCGTACAAAAAATTACGTTTTAAATGGCCCGTATTATAAAACAGCAACGTCATAGGTAAAAAAATAATTTAATATCTAAAAAAAAATTAACCTATTAATTCAAGATTTTTTTTTAACTTAGTACCCTCATTTTTTTGTAATTGAAGTGTTCGTATCGTATACATTAACAGGACAAATATCTAAAAGACTAATCTTATGTCTTTGTTAATTACTAATGGTCGCCCAGTGATCGAATTTTGACCATAATTAATTAAAATTATAAGATTGAACATTATTATGGTTCTATTGTCAAATACCAAACTTTCTATTCTCAATTTGACCACCGACTTTAATAATAAACAAAAGAGTATGTCTTTTTTTATTGATTTAATGTATTTTTGTGCATTACTTAAAAAAAAATACATAACATTTTGCACTCCTTCTCTATATTCTATATAAGTGTGGGAAATTTCATACTCCTCCGTCCGCGTAATTTTCACGTATTAATATATAGATTCTGTAATTAAATGTGTAATAGTTACCGTGTAGTCTCTAGGCTATGCCGTTGGTCAAGCCTAGCGGGGGTGGTTACAGCTTCGTATGATAAAATAGGACTAGCAACATTTGTAATTTGAGTAATTAGTGGTCGAAGAGCGATCATGTGCCTGCACGACTTGGTAGCTTCATCCTACAAACCGCATTCCGGTTTGAAGGATACGATAGTAGTCCTAATCCAACCAATGTTTCGACTTTGGAGCTCATAGACAGCACAACGTGAACGTGAGCCTTGAGACATGAGATCGAAGTCTCAATTATATCTTAGCAAATTCTCCTTGGCCGGTCTCCACGTGGACACCAACCAACCAAGCTGAAGCCAAAACAACAGCCTCGAGGAAACTGGCAGATTAAAAAACACTGCGCCACCTATTGTTGGTACCTACCTGTGTCAGCTTACAATAGCCTCTACCGCCAGTAATAGCGCTCGAGGAAGAAATAAGAAGTCAAGGGAAGAACGAAGAGAGAAGATGGAGATGATGGTGAGGAAAATGAAGAGGAAGAAGACGGAAGATCTTCACCTTCACTTCCACCTACACTGTCGTCAACGTCCAACGTCAAATAAATATTATTTTAATATCAAACAATCCGTTCATTCGTGAATTAAGCTCACTTAAATTTTTTTATAGGCTACAATAAATTGCACAATTTTTTATTTTAGACAAGACCCGAAATAATTTTTTTAATGAAATCCTAATCGATGTTAAAATAACAGTAAATCGTCCAGCAAACGGTCTAAGGAGTATCTAATTGCCGTATTTACATTTAAATCGAGCGTGCTTCGCCTGTACTGGATTTGTTTAGGAACTAAGTCGATGTTAACACAGCTACTGTGCACGCGAGTTCTCAGTTAAGATTTAGTGAGGAACACGTTTTTGTGGACGTTGAAACAGCGTTCTGTTCTAACTTATCTGCAAGTAAACAGTCTCATGTTCATCTTGTCGAGATAATAAGAAGTGCACTTTAAGGGAAAACTATAAAGGCGACTTTAGACTTTTAGAACAAATCGAATGTCCGTTTTAGTTTTGCGAATTGTGCTCTAGTAAAAGATTTATTTGGCACTTTAATTCGTTTTTACAGTCCGTTTATCCTCATTAAGTATTTACGCTTGATTTTACAGCATAAAATATTTTTTTACGAGAGCTAGAATCGCAGGCTATTAGCAGTAAAATGAAATATGGGATATTCCTAGCTTTTGTTATTATCTATTAAAGATCTATTAAGTTCATTTTAGAATAAATAAAAAATTAGAACCATTACATAAAACTTAATGGGATAATAGTGGAGGGGAGTGTTGTGAAGTTTTGACCCTTGAGTTCATTTTGAAGTAATGATCGCAAAACGGTAACTAATTCGAAATAGTTGAATTTATGTGTGTAATGATCTACGTTCAATGATGAAGCTGAATTTCTTCCAACACATTTCTCGACAGAAGCCCTAAGCTACCGTCGGCCTGAACCGGTCGGTATATTATTGTATCTAAATTTATTATAACTGTATTTATAAGGCCATTGAAATTCGATCTCCTGCTGCGTTCGAGTTAGACGGGAGCTCGAACAAGATTTAACAAATCAGAGATGTTTTGACGTAACGACTCAACATTCTAACGCGTACTAATCGATCGATCTGCATTTCAATATCGATCATTCGCTTTACAGCTTTTAGCGTCGCCGATTATCAATATAGATAGCATTAATATCGTGGGCTTATATACATAGACACTTCTTAATGTTATGCTGAATATATAAGTGGGAAGATCGGTGCTTTTTGGTCAATTCACACTGGCACACTAATTTTATTTTAAAATAAGAAAATATAAATGACAGTCATCAAATTGCAATAATTATTTGGAAAAATAAAAGATTTTGTTGTTAAACTAAATATCCACTAGATTTCGTCATAACATCCCACATATATGTATATATATTTTGGATTTTTATTTTTTATTGCTTAGATTCGTGAATGAGATCACGGCCAACCTGATTTTAAGTGGTTACTGGAGCCTATAGACATCTACAACTTAAATGCCGCAACTCACTTCGAGACATGAGTTATAAGGTCTCATTTTTTACAGTACAACGGCAGTTCACGGCAGAAATGCTACCTAGCTATACGGACTCTTAAGACGCCGCACCACTAGTAATTTTGAAATTGAAAGTATTGATTTTAAAATAAAGGAATAATCGGAAACAAATCACACACGATAATCTGGACCCGAAGTAAGATATCCTGTGTGAGATTTTTTTGTGTGTGTTCAATTGGATTCGGGAATGGTTTAAAAGCACAATTCGTTACCAAAATGTTTTATTAATTATTATTTTAATTTAAGTTTCAAGTTTTCCCATTTAATACGAGTACAGAACAACGTCTATCGGATCTGTTACGGATATTTATGTTATTAATATACATGGTATATAGATAAACATGCAGACAAAGAGCAAACTTGTAAAATTACCTGGGACAGCTGCTCTGTTAAGTTATACGAAGAGAAACATATCCTAATTGATAATGTATTTCAAAAGCAAGTGGCATTTCCCGTGACATTCTCATAATGTAAAATGCTTAATATCCACATGAAAAATATAATGCACCGAATGGATCTGAATCGTAATAAGATTTATTTAATTTCGCGCGTTCAATTAACTACAAAATGACAAAACCGGAAAACAGTAACCGACCATGTATAAATTGAATCTGATTAGTGACAACCAGTCTTTTACTGCCATTCTGAAGCATAACTTCATTGGCAATGAACATTCCGACTAAACCTAGGCGAAACAAACTACAACGATTACTTTAATTAACGCTAAAGGTTTAGTTAGGGTGGGGTAGCCGTTGTAACTATACTTGAGACCTTAGAGCTTGTATCTCGCGGTGGGTGGCGCATTTACGTTGTAGATGTCTATGGGCTGCAGTAACCACTTAGCACCAGGTGGGCTGTGAGCTCGTCCATCCATCTAAGCAATAAATAAAAAAAAATAAAAAAAATCTCGAACATCCGAACGATCTAAATCTGTCGAACATCGATTTTGTTACGATATCTTAAAACGATATACTTAGATATCGATCTATCGAATTCGTTAGTGGACGCCGCACTCGCAATTATACGAATCAATTGATCCAGGTTAAGAGAAATCCAGGACCACTAATAGAAATTACACGGCCGGACGATAATACGTACATGTTAATAGACCGTAGTAATTATCGTATGTCCTATAGCGTACAATTAATTTGATTGTTCGAATGGACGTGAATGTGTAACATCGGTGCTTCGATCGGGCTAAAAAAATAATGAGTGTCAGCGAATAAGAAATTTGTATTGGTGTCTTTAGTTTTTTTTTTTTTGCCTCAATAGAAAGATGGGTTTGTGTCTTTTTTTTCCTATCTGTACTGATAGCCTTGAGAGCAATACCGTCTTTACCATAAGGGCACACGAAGCCCGTGCCCAGGGCCCCTATTCTCAGGGGGCCCCGAAGAACCGACAATTTGGTTACCAATTGTACTCGAGAGCGGTGATTTTCGCAGCTTAAGAGAATAAAAAATGAATTGCGAACAACAATGTTACAAGAACGGCTGAGTAGTTTGTCAATTATGGGCATAGAAAGTGATATCCTTCAAAAAATTGACTTTAAAGATATAATGGAATATTTTGCTCAACAGAAATCCCGAAAGAAACCATTATCGTAATCGTAACCAAAAAACCAGCAGCATTCTAATATAATTAATATTATTATATCATACTGTATTAGATTACCTATGATAAATGGTCATACTCAACAAAAAAATGTTATTAAAATTCCCTTTTTTTACTTTCCAAAAGGGCCTCAAATTCTTGTGTGCCCAAGGGCCCCAGCCTAGTTTAAGACGTCCCTGCTTGAGAGGCTATTTCAGCTTCTCCTTGACGTGTAGGTGAGCTCACGGGGCTTAAGCCGGAGTGTTACTAACACTGGCCCTAGCAAAAGCAGTGCTTCGCAGGATCTACCAGCGTTCCACGGGTAGTTCGTATATTCTGCCTATCGCTGGGAGGAGACTTTCTTCTTCTTCTCCATCGCTCCCTCATTGCTGAGGATCGTGACTCCGTTTTAGCTTGTCGACTGTCAGCCTCCATTGGTTCCGGTCAGGTGCCTGGTGTAGTGCAGCGCTAAGTGGTCCGCTGGTTTGCTCGGAGATCTGGTCGGACCAACGTTTGGGGCTCCGGCCTCTAGGACGTTTTCCTTCTACTTTCCCAGTGACCATCAGACGTTCCAAGTTGTCTACACCTCTGCGGGCAACGTGGCCAAAGTAGCGTATTATGCGTTGCAGACAGGTGGCAGACAATTGGTGGGAGGAGACTAATCGGACAGTATTTGTCTCTGATTGTTCGGAGTCACTGTTTACTTTAAGACGTAATATAAACAATTAAAAATATGTAAAAACCATAACAAAGAGAAAAGTTTAGATTTTTTTTAGTTATATATCTTTGGAAATCAATAAATACATCGGAGACTGCGTAAAGGTATAGATTTTATGTCAGTTACCTCAATGACTTACTTCCTTTTATAGCTTACTTAACGTTGCATGTCATATTTTAGAATACATTTCATTTATTTTATAAATACACAATACAATAAATAGATACAAGAAGAAATTGTATTAGAGATTCACTTACAGACATCGTAAATAATTAAAAAAAAAAACGCTTCCTCCAACACTAGGAAGTATTCTTGGTTGTTAAAATTTATGAATTACTTATTTCCTTTGATTGGTTATTCGAGGTGCAAATTTTTCAATGAATAATTTACTCGTAATTCACAACATTTTTTCGTATGTACAACAACATAGTTTAGACTTTAATGTAATGACTCAAGTATTAAAATACCTTGAGGTTATCGTAATCATCGATCGTGTCTTCTGTTGAACATAAAGCGTTTAACTTTTCAAGTAAATTCAATTATTCAGCCGGAATTCGATTTTGTACGAATATATTAAATTTATTCACCGAGTCGAGCGAAAGAATACTAAATTGTTTGTCGTAATGTAGCAGTGTTAAATAAAGTATTTATTACATACAAAGATTATTTATTATTTTATTTATTATTATTATTTATAAGTATTAAATTAATTAATTATTTATTTATAAATATTATTATTAATTATTTATAAGTAAAGATTATTTATTATTATTTATAAGTATTTATTACATACAAAGAAATAAAGAAGCAGATATATGTATTTTTGTGTATCTTAATATATTTTTTGTTTAAAATGTTTATTTTGGAAGCGATTTACTTATTAACTAACAAAGAGCGTATTTTGTTTACAAATCACAGAAGATTTTAAGCAAAATTAAATCCGAATGGAAAGGCGTAATTGGCTGTTTTGGCGGCAACGTAAATAAAATAGGCTTCTGAATAAAAGAGACCGGAAAAGTGGTTATCGTCAATTTAATTTCCTAATCACCAAATTAAATTTCGCCGTTCTTTGTGGTCGCCGAGAGTGAGAGTGGAGGCCGCCTGAGTTAAAGAATTGAATGAAATTGCCACAACGACGGTAGCACGTGACCGGCGTCATTCCGATGGAGTCTCGCCAACTTTTTGTGTTGACTCGGAGAATTTATTGAGCGAATGCTTCATTTAAATAACTCACAAACACTTATGGTCTTATGGTTTAACTTTAGGGATATTAGTTTTACTTTCATTGGAAGAGGAGCTTTCGAATTTTATAACGAAGCTAGCCTTAGGTATATTTGCTTGCTGAGTTTTGGTCATGAGCACGAAAGCTACTCTAGCCATCCATTTTTTAAAGTAAACCAATATGATTTCGACCTGGAATTCTCGTAAACAGATCATTCGAACCCCAAATGCTTATTGCGGCAAATAGTTGTATAGTAATGGCATATCGTACTTGTAGTAGTGACAACGGCTGAAAGCAAGATTTTGTAGGTACCATCTTCCCTATTTCTGCTGAGACGTAGTCGTGTGTTTCAATTTGAACGTTAAGCCGTTATACAATAAAAAAATTGAACACATATCTCAGAGTGAGCGAAGTCATTTGATGTTTAGGGGCTCCGATAATTCGTCTTTTCGCATTAAAAGTGTACAATTTCCAAAAATATTCGAAGCTGAGTTAATATTCCGAAACATTTGGTATCACCAGTATTTTTCTCATAAATACTGTCAAAAGAGCGTATGTAGTTTAGTTTTAGTTTTATATTTTTAGTTTACTTATATTTTATTTCATTTAATTAAATTTATTTTGAAAGACAGATAATGTAACTGGTAAAAACTAAAAAATAAATGTTGCAAAGATGATTAATATTTAAAATATCATATGTGAAACCTTTAAAACACTCTCCTGTAAAATTGAGTAAGTTTTGAGATTATAGAGTTTTAACGCGAGAAGACGAATTGATGCCGGGCCGGCCGAGAGCTCCTCTGCCGAACTACAAGACTAAATACAGGCCAAGGCAATGTAATGCCGGGCATCGACAGAATCAGGCGACAGTTGCATTTAAAAGTTAATTGCTTTTTTTTTCAATCGAATGAAATTTAAAGAGCGTAATGCAGGTAATTGAATTTAAAAGGGCGATAATTAAGACTTGTCCGATTTTAAATTGATTAAAAAGAAGAACGTACGGTGAAAGCAAACGAAGATACAACGAACCCAGTTTACAATTTAAGCAAACAATAAAATACTTTCTACGCTGGTGGTAGGACGTCTTGTGAGCCCGCGTGGAAAGTACCACTACCATGCCTATTTCTGCCGTGAAGCAGTAATTCATTTTGGTTTGACGGTTAGGGCAGCCATCTATACTAATACCTGTATATAAATTTACAGTGGTTTTTACGGATGTTCCGTTATAACTACTGAACCATGGATCCGATTGACTTGAAACTTGGTATCCATGTAGAAAATACATGTACATACTTAATGGATAGACTAATATTTATATGAGTGTTGGACTCCCTACACCAGTTGTGGGGGCGTTAATGATGAGAATCTTTGTGGGGGGGGTGAAGAAATAATAATGTTAATTTTAAATGCCCAGCGAAGGGGACGGGTGGGTATAGTTGTACTATAAAATTGAGACTTACAACTCATGTCTCAGATAGGTGCCGGCATTTACGTTGCTGATGCCTATGGGCTCCGGTAGTCTCTTAACATCGGGCGGGACGTAAGCTCGTCCATCAAACAAAGCAATAAATATTAGAAAAAAAAACCTTATGCCTTACTAAGTAAACTCCATCAAAAGATAGCATGCCCGTCTGAATTAATTGTGAATTCTTGCTGCGAATTACTTAGTTATCTTTTACAAACATTGAGTCACGGTATCTATTGCCGCCAAGCAACTATGTTAAAAGGTTCCTACGTTGAGAAATTAGATTTTATTAACTTATAGACTATAGATATAGACTTAGGTGTAGTATGTACTCGCACATATATTATTACTATGTATAAAGTAATTTTAACGTTATTTCTTTACATACTCTGTGCATTGAAACCGTTTTCGAAAACATATGAAGTGTTTTTTTTTGATTAAGAATGAGTTATCGAAACTTTATAGTCATTATAAGAAGAATACTAAAAGGGTTGCTCGTAATAAAAAAAAGGATAGAAATGGTCTTTTGGAAAAAATACTAATTCGCAGCATAATTAGGCAGGATGGTAATAGTGGTAATACTCACCCGTGTGGGTTTATTATACGCGCTATTCAGTACTAGTATTTTTCCATTGCTTGTATACGTGGACGAGTTTCGGCTCACCTGGTTTTAAGTGGTCACCGGAGCCCATAGACATCAACAACGTAACCCACCTTGAGACAAGAGTTCTAAGTCTCAGTTCTTACAGTACAACAGCAGCCATGCCCTTCGATCCGAAGCAATAACTGCTTCACGGCAGAAATAGGCTATGCGGTACGAGACGTCACCTTAAAATCAGTAAAAGCTCGTCTGCTTGCCTTTTACGACGCTCACGGGAATAAAGGTGGTACTATTCTAGGACTAAAATTTCAACTAAGCTAAGCTCCGATAAGTACAACAAAAATTAAAAAAGGACAAATTCCTAACCAATCATATCATTGAACTAGCGACCCGCCCTCGCTTCGCTTCGGAAACATTAAAACACACATGAAACAAAAAAAATAAAAATAAAAAAATAAATAAAAAAAGTAGCCTATGTTCATCAGGGACAATGTCGGCTTCTAATGGAAAAAGAATTTTTCAAATCGGTCCAGTAGTTTCGGAGCCTATTCGAAACAAACAAACAAACAAATCTTTCCTCTTTATAATATTAGTATAGATTTGGAACGTAGATTCGAATTGAGAGCATTCTACTTCTGTATATCATTTAAATCTATGTCATTATTATCAATTTTTAACCGACAGCAGCTGAACTGATCAGTTCATCTGAAGGCACATCGTAATTAAAACAATTAAGTTTTTTGTTTGCATTTTTTAATCGTTTGAAAAACAACCGGACCAGGTCTAATTAAGATTAATCGGTTTTGATACTTTAACGATTGGGATGCCCGTTGCTTGCGATTTGCGTAGTCTAACGCTTTCGAACAGGCAAAAATTATTTTGCAATTCAAATTGACCGTCGGGTGCTATTTTTATTAACAGCTTTCCATCACTCAGCAATTCTAAGGACATTTTTTTTTTCCCTGGCAAAGCGTTGGTAGTTTAAGCTATAGAATAGCCAGGGCACAGGGAGGTACTGGGGAGACAGCACACTCGTTGCCTTAAAAATGTACTGTAGTCGCTTCTCTGTGTGCTATATATGTTACAGATATACAAAGAGCACTTACACTTACACTTATTACTGATGGAGGATCTCTTAAGAATCCGCGCAGGTTGGTATCACCACCCTGCCTATTTCTGCCGTGAAGCAATAATGCGTTTCGGTTTGAAGGGTGGGGCAGCCGTTGTTACTATACTTGAGACCTTAGAACTTATATCTCGAGGTGGGTGGCGCATTTACGTTGTAGATGTCTATATGCTCCAGTAACCACTTAACACCAGGTGGGCTATGAGCTCGTCCACCTATCTAAGCAATAAAAAAAAAACACATACACACACAGAATTACCTATACCTATTTGAATTTTATGTTAAAATCTCTCTATTGTTTCGTTATTAAATCTATATTTAATTGTATAAATAAAAGGCAGCTTTCAAAAGATATAATAAACATTACGCGCATTGAAATACGCCAATACATTTTTCTTGTTAATAAAAAACACATATCATGAAATATTTGACAGCCACAGCTTGGCGATACTATTTACACTTGGAATGGAAATAACAACATGCCTTTATTAGGATTCAATGAATATCTTTAACCACTCACATCTCAATTACTTATCGACGATTACCTTTCAGCAATACAAAATGAAAACATTCATAAAGGTGCAAAATATTTTATGATCTACCGTGAATTTGATTCGGCCTGAGTTTGCGCACAAATGGTGAAATATATCTATACATATAAAAGAAAGTCGTGTTAGTTACACTATTTATAACTCAAGAACGACTTTTTTTTTTTTTTTTTGTTGCTTAGGTCGGTGGACGAGCTCACAGCCCACCTGGTGTAAAGTGGTTACTGGAGCCCATGGACATCAACAACGTAAATGCGCCACTCACCTTGAGATATAAGTTCTAAGATCTCATTATAGTTACAACGGCTGGCCCACCCTTCAAGCCGAAACGCATTACTGCCTCACGGCAGAAATAGGCAGGGCGGAGGTACCTACCCGCGCGGACTCACAGAGGTCCTACCACCAGTAAACTAAACTGATTTCGCTGAAAATTGGTGAGGAGGTAGCTTAGAACCAGGAGAAGGACATAGGATACAGGACATAGGATACAAGAACATTTTTATCATATTCCCGTGGGACGTGACATAAAACGTGGTATAACAAAACGCAACTGATATGGAATAACAAAACGCAACTGACAGCTAAACGTAATATATTCTAAGGTTAACTATAGTAGAGTTTTGAAGTTGACCGGTTGATGTGTTTGAAACAAACCGTGTGGCGGAACAAGGTTCGCCGGGTTCACTAGTTATATTTAAAAAAGAAGTTAAAAATATTCTTAAAAAACATATTGAAATTTTCTTAATTAAAGCGATGTCATCGTCTTACTCTATCAGTTCGAACGTCCAATGCTAAACTTAATTATACATAATTACGTAGTATCAATACCGCTACCTATGTCTGAGATAATACTCGTAAATAACATTATAAAATTTAATTAGAAATACGGTCAGAAATATTATGGTCAGAGGCCAGAAAGCCTGTATATATACGCCATGAAGAGGACCCAAAACATGTACAAATATCCTGTTGACTAAAATAATAGTCTTAAGCGACTCCTCGCGATCCTTGAACCATCTTCAAACATTCAAGCGCAGTTTGATTACTTTAGTTTAGCAATAAGGTGTTTCAATTGACCTCAAATGTGATCAAGACGAATTTGATATCATCTTGCCTTGCCATGATGCCTTGATGTTCTAGAACAAAGAAATTTATTACCTTTTTATAATTCAGTCTCTAATCCCATTATCAATATTATTATTATTATTATATTAAAATATGGAAAAGGCCTGAATGTTTATTAGCTGCTTGAGTACCGATTTAAAAATAATGATGATTATATTACATCGACAATCGTAAATAAATACCATCAATTACAACGGAAATAAAACGATTTGTGGTCGTTGGTTGCATCACTAAAAAAAAACCACTTGCAGTTTTCGCTGATACGAGTGTTTTAAAGCCGAGAGATTCCAATATCGATTTAAATGCTGTAACCTACGATCGTTTGAATATCGATTAAATTCGATCGTAAAACAAATCGTCGGCCGCGCCCTCTGATGCTTTGTCGACAGTCGGACAGGTTGCCGGCTGGTTGTGTATAAATAGCGCGGTCGATGTACGGCCTCCGAGCGTCCTTCACTCGGCAGAGCTTGCCGGATCAATGGACGTCAGGGCTGCGATAAAGCAAAGTTCACACGTCGTGTTCTCGCATTAGAACTGTACTAGTGGTCCCGCAGTAGTCGAAATTCGACTATAATGTTAGTTGAAATTGTATGTTTAAACATTATTATGGTTCTATTGTCAAATACTATTATATTTCTATAATATAATCACAGATTTCACCAAAACTTACACTATAGATTCTTCTTCTCAGTCGTTCACTCAAAACTTACTAATTTTACAGGAGAGTGTCTTAAAGGTTTTTAACATGTAATATTTTTAATATTAATCATATTTGCAATATTTGCAACATTTTTTTATTTTTTTACCAGTTACGTTATCTGTCTTTTAAGGTAAGATAAAATTATGTATTAATTTTGTTAATAGCAGTCAAAACATAGGTAAACTAAAAAAATAATAATCTAAAACTAAACTACGCTCTTTTGACAGTATTTATGAGAAAAATATTGGTGATACCTTTTACGCATATTAACTCAATTTCTAATATATTTGGAAATTGTACACCTTTAATGCGAAAAGGCGACGTATTGCTTCGAATCAGCTGATGGAACGAAATCACAGTCGTCACTAAACGATTTTATTGTACTTGACTACATCGGCGGTGCACGATTGCTAAGTGGCAGAATACATTTAAAAAAAAAATTACAGTTATCGGTATTATTAAGATGCTAATTACGAGAAGCGTTTCTTTGAAATTAACGGCTTTGAAACCGAAAATGAAACTCAAAATTAATGTCTCGGTTGTCGTTAAAGTAAAGCAGTATTCTTTTTATTAAGTAAAAAAAAGGTTTCCAACTGGAGCAAAAACTGGTATATTTAATAACTAAACGAAAACAGTCACAAAAATGAGCATTTTATGTGGAACTATTAAATTATCACTCAATTACTTAAATCCACATTACACATATAATAAATTGTCGATTCGATTTTTGTTTATGTGCTTCTTGCGTGAGTTAATCGTCTTAATATCTCGAATGATAATTTCAGAGATTGATTTAAATAAGCCTAATTTAACATTTATTGCATAATTAACGAGAAAAAATATATTTGGTATATCAATTTTGAAGCGCATCCCAATTCACTCTAGTCAAAGCATAAACCTTAATATAATTTTTGGGGACATCGCCTTACACGGCTACTGTAATTCAAATTTTAATATAATTTAAAGTATTCTAGAGCACGCAATCATCGGCACCATAGTCACAAAGTCGAGTTTAATGATAGAAAAAAACGACTTGACGTATAGTCCGTTGTTGTTGTTTTCTAGTTCTTTCTGTTTACTAGTTGTTAAAAAGAAAACAATAAATTGTTCAAGCTCGACTCGTTTAGTAAGTATCTACAGTCGCCCAAAGCACGTCATTACGGATCCTCCTGATCCATTAACGGTGCTTTTAGGCATCACAAGCACCGGTCACCGTCCTCGTCGAGCCCGTCGCTTGCGACGAAGGGCTTGACGAGCGAACTAACCCATAGACACAGCCCACTGAGTTTCTCGCCGGATCTTCTCAGTGGGTCGCGTTTCCGATCCGGTGGTAGATTCTGCGAAGCACTGCTCTTGCTAGGGTCAGTGTTAGCAACTCTCCGGTTGAGCCCCGTGAGCTCACCTACAAACGTTAGAGTGAAGCTGAAATAGCCTCTCAAGGCTATCAGCATAGGTAGGAAAAATAAAAAATAAAAATGTTCATCGAAGAATGCAGTTAAATTACATGCACAGAATATAATTTGCTATATTTGAATTCGTTTTATGAATTCCATACGAATACAATATTATATATTTATTGATTGTAATCGACATAAACCTACCTGTAAGCGACCTTTAATTGGAACTACCGTCAATTCCATCAGTGGGCAGTGCGTTGTCTCTACCTCTGGCAATATTTTCCAGGAGTGACGCCCATCTTCATACATATTTAGTTGGATTATTTGCTTGCTTGTCTAGGAAGTCAAAAAGTAATACAGATCAATGCGTTATTGGTTCGCGGTAGATATGTATATACATACGGTATATAATATAAGGTAATACTTAATAATGTATCTCTATTTCACGTCTACATACCATTTCCTACCTTTATTGCTATGGACTTATCATTTAAAAAGTAAAAAACATCATCATATTGACATTTTACCCGATAAGCACCGTT
Source organism: Bombyx mandarina (assembly GCF_030267445.1). Taxonomy (NCBI): domain Eukaryota; kingdom Metazoa; phylum Arthropoda; class Insecta; order Lepidoptera; family Bombycidae; genus Bombyx; species Bombyx mandarina. The sequence goes on along the minus strand of NC_143223.1, from coordinate 11,582,870 downwards.
CTTTACCAATTGCAAATTTTATGACTGTCTCGCTCTTCGCAAAAAAAAAAGCATTGCTGTTGTCAATTATGTGGAGGTATTATTACTTGTTTACGAGCATTAATTGTTTCTTCAGTGCACGATGCTGATATAGACGGAACGCTGCATTTTATTGTTGTAACGAAGAATAAAACTTTCTAATAAAACATTTTATTGATGTCAAATTTAATGAGCATTAGAAATTGTTTTCTTTACAAACGTGATACAAAACACATTACTTCCCAAATTCCAACAAATAGAAGGAAATGTTAGAAAGGTAACTTTATCAATATATCCTTAAATCATTATTCACTCTTTAGCGAGCGTGTCATAGATATCATCATATTCAGACAGTTTCATATGGTCATTTGATAGTGAGCCGATACACACAGCTAGCTACCTTCCTAATTTGGTCGACTTGATACGATCAAATGTAGATTCTTTTGACAGGCTATCTCGGAAAATTAATGTTTATTTTCAAAGAGACAAATCTAGTTCTTAACGATCTGCAGTGAAGTCACTAAGCGAGGAATTTTTAAAAGTGAAATTTAGAGAATTTTGATATTTTGGCTGAGTACTGTTTCGATGAGATCTTTTAATAAGATTGCGTTAGAAAATTAGCTGTTTCAAGTCAGTTATAAGTCAAGCCATTATTTGAGTAAGATATAGCGAATTAACATAATCTAAATGTTTTAGTTATCGGTTGCTGCTCAGATAGACGTTTAGTAATAAATTGTAGTAGTAGCTTTATAAGAAGTATGGCTTCCAAGTCGTAAACTTAACTTGACGTTCATAATTTAATTGAAAATTGATCAAAAATGTCTTCCATAGTATCAGATTTTACGATAAGGTACTAAATTCTCTAGTTTATAAATTTATAATAAATTGTCCGCGTTAAATCAAGAGGAAGCTCAAACGCAATTTGTACTAACTTATAGCGTAATTCGTATAAACTTATTAGTGTTCCTTTTTTTCATCTGAATAACAGATGATGCTAGTGAAAAAATATACCTTAGAATCTATGTACATTTGCTCCCAATACTAATTGCATGAATTTTCCATTTAGCTAGTGTTTAGCGCTTTACCATTTAGATATTCTTTCAGACTATCCGTAAAATCTTATACCTTTAAACGAGCAATTCTTATATATATGTATATATAAACTGAATCTCGGAAACGGCTCCAACGATTTTCATAAAATTTAATATACAGGGGATTTCGGGGGCGATAAATCGATCTAGCGCCGATTTATTTTCTGAAAATGTTGTTTTATTCGTGTTTTAAATAATCAACTTTATCGATAATCAACTTTATGACTCTTCCCGACATCTATTTGCGAATTATTGAGGGCAACTAACCGCTTTAAAGACACATCAAGATGGTGATATCCAAAAAAAAAAATGAGCAAAGCTCAGTCATCATCTAGTTGTTTTAATATAAAAAAATACTTTAATATAAACAAACAGATCGAGCCAAAACTCGCGTGGTTACTGTTGATTTTTTTTTATTTCGTCTTCTTTCGAAAGAGAAAGCAGGGGAACTCAGAATGACGATTTTAATTTTTAAATAAGTGTTTTCGGTCTGAATTGCCAGAATTAAAGACACAAAGCAGTAGATTTTTAGATAACACACTTTACACGCTCGACTTCTTAAAAGGTTAATTTGTTTAATTTTATCTTATGTATCAATGAATATCTGTGAATTTCTTTTTTGGTGTTCATTGTATGCTTGAACTTATTTGTTTTGAAGTTAAAACGTTGTTTGTTGCAAAGACAAATAGCATTGAAATTTCACGTCCTTACGGATCCATCAGATCCAATAACCTTTGCATTAGATGCCTTCAGCTCTAATACTAGGGACAGGCTTAGGGACCCCGGTAACCGTACTCGTCGAACTCGACAAAGAGGTCGACGTGCAACCTAACCCATGCATCAGCCCGCTGAGTTTCTCGCCGGATCTTCTCAGCGGGTCGCGATTCCGATCCGGTAGTAGATTCATTCGCGAAACAATTGCTCTTGAGTTGCTAGGTCTCCTTCGGAGGCGCTCGGGCAGTTGTTAGCAAATCCCACCCCTCTTGGCTGAGCCTTTGCTCGCCCACCTGTCCTGGTGAAACTGGAAAGGCCTTCGGGCCACCAGTAAACTTTCAATCATAAAAAAAAAAGCATTGAAATTTCAGAGAAGATTTGCATCTGATCATCAATATCGTGAGTTAAGAACGCGCCACTCGGCTAACAAGTTCCTCCAGAGCAAACAAGTGAAGTAAAGATATTCATAAAAAACTGCGACTGTAATTCAGTTGCGCTTAATATCTTGGTAGCATTGGAACTTTTAAGATAACGTAATAACATCATAGTTACGATTATTTTTTATTTGCACGAAAAACATCTTGCATTTTTTACTTAGGTGATATTCTACTTAGTCATTACATAGCCAGCAATGTAATACAACTACATATTAAAGGGTGCGCTGGGTCACCGGCCTTTATAGATCAGAGAAGTAGCCGCCGGCTGACTTTGCGTTTCATTTCTGTATTTTCAGTATTTTATTAGGCCGCTAACACAATTCTTTCAACTTTTATACACATTTATTTGCAAAAAAACACAATGATGTATCCATTAGAAAACTAAATAAAATGAAACTTATTTACTTTGGTAAATAGTTATAATGTAGTAAATTGTTCACTGGTGGTAGGACCTCTTGTGAGTCCGCACGGGTAGGTACCACCACCCTGCCTATTTCTGCCGTGAAGCAGTAATGCGTTTCGGTTTGAAGAGCGGGGCAGCCGTTGTAACTATACTGAGACCTTAGAACTCGTATCTCAAGGTGGGTGGCGCATTTACGTTGTTGATGTCTATGGGTCCAGGAACCACTTAACATCAGGTGGGCTGTGAGCTCGTCCACCAATCTAAGCAATAAAAAAAAAGACCCTGCATGTATATGTAGATCAATGGATTTCATATCCATTTTGTTAATTTTATCATAATTATCACGACAAAGTTAGTAGGAACGAAATGTTTTGGTAAATCTGCGTAAATATTATCATAAAGATAGCTTAAGTCATAGCGGAGCGTGATCGGACTTTACAAATAGATATAAGTGTGTATTAAAATGTTATAAATAGGATAGTCGGTATTCGTGTATGTGTTTACGTAATCCTTAAATGTATTAGGTAGGTACTATAGTCGTTCTCATGCTGCGTGTCTTACCATAATATTACACGTACCCACCAATTACTGCACTACTACTGGGTTCTTTGTATTGCTTCTATTTGTAGCAATGGTACCTGTTTTTTTTTTTTTTATAACTCAAAGCTTGTGCATCAGCATTCCTTTTGTTTTTATCGTTTAATCAATTACATTATACAGGATAGTAATTGTGAGGAAATTTCGCTTCGTACGTATTTATTATAGGATTTATGGACCTCTTTAATTGCAGTGCTCTGTTATGATTTAATTGTTTGATATAACGTCACTGCAAAGATAGACTTTGAATTAATACGTTTGTAATTTATAAATCTTATTTTTGATTGCGTAGATTAAAGAACGAGAATTTTATGCAAGTTAAAAGTTTTGATTTTTTTTATGCAATGTGTCTGTTCATCAGTGGCTACCGAAGCTAATAGAGGTCGTATCGATAAGATTAAGGTTAACCGGTTAACCCCCCTACTCTGACCGGGTTTTGACTCCGGACATTTGGTGTAAGAGTGCAGGGGAGTCGTTTAGTGGGTAGGGACCTAAAATTCCTTGGGCCCGCGGTCTGCTCCCAACACCTTGCAGATCGTCGAGTCCCACATACCCCGCGCGCCCCTTAGGCGCGGGGACCTCGTAGGAGGTTCGGCCCCCGGCCTGAAAAAAAAACCTTGATACACAAGCTCGAGGTCTGAAGTGTAATGACTGTCGCATCCATCAATAGAACTCATGATAGCTTTCCGGCAGAAATAGACATGATGGTGACCAAGCTCGACCCTTGGAGTCACGAAAACGGATACTTAGCGAGTTATGACTTTAATTAACAAAACTACTTCGCAGTCACCGGATAGATAAAATAAGAAAGCACCTACGTAGCTTAAACGATTTAACTAAAAATAGTTTGAAATATTAAATTGCAATATTAAAAGCTTAAAGAGACGTCTGAGCCCCTCCGGACATATTTCAAGACCAGAACGATTCTCGTAACGAAGTCTTCAACACCTGACTCAATTTGCGTTAATTTTTTTATGGGCTGAAGGCAATTTGTAAAATGATTTTATGCTTTTACGACCGCAGGTACCGGCGTTTGGTCGCTTTAAAAGATGCGTTGACAGCCGGACAGATAACGTTTACATGAGCATATAGGTAGTAGCGTATGTTAGCATTTTAATAGGCACTTTTTCATCTGGCGTCTATAAATGTATATATTGAAAAGTAGATAGAATCTACTCAGTCTTTACCATCACATCTAATGTCGTTTTTGTAGTATACATTCTATTCAAGTATCAAGTTTGATTCGCATCGGCGCGTGTTTCTTTTTTTAATTTTTTTTTATTGTTTAGATGGGTGGACGAACTCACAGTCCACCTGGTGTTAAGCGGTTACTGGAGCCGATAGACGTCTAGGACATAAATGCGCCACCCACTTTCAGATAACAGTTCTAAGATCTCAGTATTGTTACAAGGGCTGCCCCGCCCTTCAAACCGAAACGTATTACTGCTTCACGGCTGAAATAGGTAGGTAGGGTGGTGGTACCTACCCGCGCGGACTCGCAAGAGGTTCTACCGCCAGTAAAAACGTGTAGATAGATATTGAATGTATAGGATCGAAGGATAGGAAAGGACAAAAGTATGGGCCTTTTTAATTGTGAACTCATGGTCAACACATAGGTACATGAGATCGGAGTTTTCGGAACTCACGACTACGGCAATTATAGAATTATTAAGAATGGTAGTACAAGCCCGTACCGGCTTAAAACTACTAGATGATGAACTCATAACGCGATATGGATTAAAAAAAGGAAACTTCACAATCGACAATGGAATATATCCACGCTGCTCAGTTTACATTATTTATACATAGAATTGACAAGTATAGAGGAAGAACTGACTACCATAGACCACAATAGATTAGGATAATAGAATATTTATCATTCTAAATTAATTAAATTATAATACATTCAAAGTTAATTACTAAGCAATTCGTTCCAAAAATTAGTCATTCAAAATAATTCGTTCTAATTTACGCAATACGCACTCATTGTATATTCTAGCTAATCATCAAACGGCTCAGAGGATATTAACTTGGAAAAGTTGGTAATAGACACAGAATTTGGGCCTCAACACAGTCGCATCACTCGATGGTAATACGCAGAGCATCTAAACTATGGAGTCTTCAAAATAAGGCAGAAAAATGGTGTAGAAAATTACCACCATCTAAAATTAAAAGTAAACTTTAAATAAAGTAAACAAAAGTACAACCAGTCTACCAGCTGGTCATTGCCTTGAAGCTCAAGCGTCGCCAGGCCCTTAATTGCACCTGTAATTTAAAATACTCCAAGGGACATAATTCCATTTGTTTATAGACAATAGCAGTTTTAAGCATTCTCACTTTACAAATAGAGTTGTAATTTCATTAATACGCTTTTTGCAACGAGTGACTTAGAGGGCAATGAGTCGGAATGCCGTACTCGTACAATTGTATGCGAATGAGATTTCTTGTCAAACGTCAAATTTGTTAGAAAAGTATGAGTTGCAATATTTGCATATATATGTAATATGTGTATGTATCCTTAAGTTTTGATTGTACTAACAGCTATGCAGCACATTTAAAAAGTCTAAGCATTTTAAAAGATCTTGTCTATTCTATTCTATTCTATTCTATTCCATTCTGTTTGAGTTTGCACTGGGTACTTTAACTTAATAGTTATTTTTATTTTTCATAAGTTGTCTTATTCTATTTGATCGTTATTCTGTTTTTAAAACTTTTACTTCGATAACGCCAGGCTTGGCCGCACCCAACTATGAAAAATAAAAAATAAATGAAGTTTATCCAGATGCCTGTGCTAAAGTGTCTATAATAACAACAAATCAACAGAACACATTCGAACCCATGTAGCTCTAACAAACAAATCTACCTATTCTTTTTTTGTAACAAAAGACGAACGTATCAATAGTATCAAAAGCATTTTACAAATATCACTTCTTATCAAAGAAAAATACATAAATCATTCAGATCCCTCAGGAGACAGCGAGGAAAGCCGTTTAATTGAGCTATGACCGCTATTCACTTGAAGCCTGTGACATTTATCACCGAAGATATTTAAATTACAATTCCACATTATAAATTTATTTAACAGAGCTTGGCTTGGGACAGAATAAATCACACTGTAATGAGGACGTTACGGTTACAGATTATCTTAACTGCAGGAATGAATCAATTTAAGTTAAGCAACCTCACATTATATGCTAAAAATACATAAATCTGGCGTAAGCCCTTACACGCAAACATATCATAAAAAGACAATAATCTATTATACATACTAACGCTAACAATTTACAAGGGATACAAGTGTGAATGAATTGTTTTAAAATGTGGAGGCTATCCACATTATAAACACAATTAACGGGTGCTCAACTCGATTTTTATATAAATCATAAATAGTGCTAGGAACACATTAAATCTTATTGTTTATAAAATTAAATTGCCGTCGAATTATTCTCAATCTAGCTTCAAAAGAGTGCAGGCAGTGCGATGTCAAAGGCAATTTATTTTTACTGGTTACAGCATGAAAAAACGTAAGTATTCAAATGGAATAATAATCTCCAATAAGCCTACTTAATTTTAATTTAATTTAATTTAGTTTTTCAACACACCAGCCGACAGTCGAAGTGAACGATCATATAAATTCACTTTCGAAACATGTTTCCGTTTGCGAAAAAAATATTTAATGTCATTAAAAACTTTATCGGCTTTGATCAGGACCGTTTATGTGAATTCGCGCTGCCTTCGTGTCATATCTTATTCGAGCTTCGAAATTAATATAGGCAATCATAATAAGTTTAAATTCCATTTTCGGCGAAGAAAGTTCGAGATTAAATGAAGCACTTAACAGCTTGAATAAGTATGAAATGTAACTAAAATAAACAAAAAAAATTATTTGTATCTGAATCTTATGACAGAGACCTACAAAAACCTAATGCATTTACGTATAACTTATAATTGTGATGGACATTAAATAATGATTGTGACAGTTTTTAGCATAGTCAAGACGCGACTCTACCGATAAACGTTTGAAGTGTGAGCTAAAAATACCAAAGACGGAAGATTTTGATGATGAATGTACGGACTGGTTACATTTACGGTAGCTGTCCATTCCATGAGTGCTGGTAGATACGGCTTTCTTCGACAAGACATTACAGAATAAAAACAGAATGATCCGAACCACTTCTTTTTAAATCGTTTGAAGTATTGGACGATTTCTACGACGAAGGAATAGCACCGTATTAAAATTAATTGAAAAATGTTTATTTACTGGTTGTAAGCCCGCATGGAAACAACTATCCGCTTCGCGACTTAACTGGCAGGAGGCAGGATGGTGTTACCCTACCAGAAAAATGGCACAATGGCGGCGTATCACCATCTAGTCTGAGCCCAATCACCCAAAATGCAATAAAAAACACAGTGTGCATATGTTGTAACTGCTATCGCTAACGCCTCTGCTTAATAATAGAAAAACGAACACAACGGATGCTAAGTCAAATTACCATTCATAAATTTTGAACAAAGACTCATTAATGGCTTCCTGCGGAGTGCATCGTGGAAACAACTGATATTTATATGCAGGTGTGACTTAGAATACATATTTAAAACAAACTTAAACCATATTAAATAAAATTACTTTTTAATTCTTTATTCTTGGGAGCACAGGCGTCATAATCCATGTCTCTACGTATGTAAGTAGACAAAGATAATACAGTCAAGTATGGTTTGTGACTTTGTTTGTCAAAGATTTTCTTTTCATTTAGTAACATCGAGTAATTTTGGTGTTATCGACTTTTTTTATCAAAGTCACTTGTTTTATTTTAATGTAATGTCAAAATCGAATTGAATATTAATTTAATTCTTGAGATGTCAGGAATTGTGGTCACTTTTCGATCATAGGGTACGTTTCTATCGAACGGTAGCTCTAAATGTATTACAAAAAAATAGATGAGGATTTTTTTCCCTAACCACCAACCAACTTAGACCAGAGGCTATTCCAGCTTCTCGTGAAGCGGTAAGTGAGGTCACCTAAGCTCAACCTAAGAGTATTGCTAACACTGGCTCTAGCAAGAGCAGTGCTTCGCTGAATCTACCACCGAATTGGAATCGCGATCCAGATCCGGCGAGAAGCTCAGTAGGTCTATGAGCAAGTTCGCATTCGGTCGCGGACTGTCGTAATGTGAGGACGGAATGTCATCCCTCTGTCGAGGGTAAAGTCTATCTATAATAGGCCTTCGAATAGGTCCGATATTCGTCATATCAAACTTTTCGAATTGCCTATTTATTATGATTAGTATTATTTATTGTTTTTTGAAAATACTCAAGATAAGTAAGCGGCTTCAATTGTTTTATGTAAAATTTAATATTATTTAGATATTTACTGGAGTTCAATGAACTTTTTAAACGAATTCAAGAAGCAATACTAAACAGTTATTAAATCGTCTTAGGTTACACTTTAAAATCTGAACAAAAACTAAATTTGCGTAAAAAACAAATTCACTCTTGAAGTTTCCGTCAATAAACGACACTAGCTCGCTTATAATGTTTTTTAAAGTACATCAAAAGCCAAACAGATTTATTCATTCGTAAGAGCGAGAATAATCAATAATAAAATTCACAAATACAACCTACGAATAATAAGGAATGACAAAAAAACACACACACACAATCCAATTTAACGGTGCTCCTACCGAATGTACATTCAAAATATTAATAACATAGATAATTATTAATAAATTCAACAAGTCGTCAGTTAATAAAAGTAAACAGATTAACTAATAAATAACTTGATTGCCCATCATTTGTATTTCCATCGGCCGCTGATTGATTTGAGCTTAAGCGTACGTTGCGGGTTTTTGTTGAGGTCATCGTACGAGCGTCCAAATAATATTTATTAACTTCATAATGCTGCAGGGTCTTCGCCGTGAGTTTCGTAATGTTAAGTAGATTAGTTCTGTACAAAACTTAATGTGTACTTGCTTAATGATTATTACACGCTGTACGTTTTCTTTGAAACGGCCGATGTGTTTTTTTTTTTGGTAGTCAAGCTGAGTAGACTTGCCCACGGCCTTCTTGAGTGGCTACCGGAGCAACTACATCGTCTCGACATATGTAGTCGAAGTCGTAATAGCTCATTGCTACTTTGAGCACGAAATATGCGATGCAACGTCTAGTTGGTTGTGAACTTAATTATCCAAACCCAATTATAAATAAGAATGGAAACCGTTAAGTACATTATTTTTTTTGTTATATTATTCTTATTCCTGTTGATATGACGCCATGTTTACTGATGTTAGGATGTCATGTGATCCGTACTGCCTATTTCTGTCGTGAAGTAGCAATGAGTTTCGGCTTGAAGGGTGGGGTAGCCGTTATACTGTTAAAACTGAGACCTTAGAAGATGGCGGCATTTACGTTGTAGATATCGATGGACTCCGGTAACCAGTTAACACCAGGTGGACCATGCGATCGTACACTCACCTAAGCAATAAAAATAATAAAAAATCACACAAGGAAAGCAACTTTTTTTTTTCAGCCCACAGACGTCCACTCCTGGACATAGGCCTCCCCCAAGCCTCGCCACAAAGTTCGGTCCTGCGCTGCCTGCATTCAGCGTATCCCCGCGAACCTCAATAGATCGTCGGTCCATCTTGTGGGAGGCCTTTACATTTTTATTTTTTATTTTTTTGTAAATTTATCGTCTCCAAATAATGTTTGAACTGGATTTAAAAAAAAAAAGACAACCACATCCAAGTGTGCCCGTGTGAAGTTCCTAAGTAGATACGCAGGTACAGTTAAATTGTAAGTTGGTAAGTTTAAATAAATATTAGATTTACAAATTAAGTATTTTAATGAACGTAACGCTCAGATGACTGATGAGCAAGTGTATATGTATATAGGAACGTAGAAAACGGACCCAACCGACTCAAATGACACGGATGATTCGGCAAATTCAAAATTTAATGAGCCACTTAGCCGGCTATCGCCTAGAGAACGTTTGAAGTTGCAACACTCATTCTCCAACAAATGTACACATTGCGGCCTTGAATTTACACACACATACGTAAATATTTAATCCCGTGATGCGTATAATAAATAAATAAATAAATATTTACTAACAATCACACCACGTTAACTGGTCCCGTGATAAGTTCGTAAAGAACTTGTGTTACAGGTACCAGATAACGGAAATAAATGTAAGATTTTTTATTATACACATACATATAGTTATATTTAATATACATCCATAACCCTGGAAAAGACATTTATATTTATCATACAAATATCTTCCCTTGGCGGGATTCGAACCCGCGACCCCCTCGTGTAGTGACCATGTCACTTACCACTACACCAGACGGTATAGACGTTCTCGTTTTAACAAACAAAAAAAATACTAAGATATTTTTTTTGTTGCTTAGATGGGTGGACGAGCTCACAGCCCACCTGGTGTTAAGCGGTTACTGGAGCCCATAGACATCTACAACGCAAATGCGCCACCCACCTTGAGATATAAGTTCTAAGGTCTCAAGTATAGTTACAACGGCTGACCCACCCTTCAAACCGAAACGCATTACTGCTTCACGGCAGAAATAGACAGGGCGATGGTACCTACCCGCGCGGACTCACAAGAGATCCTACCACCAGTAACATCAAAGTCTAGCATCAGATCTTTCGAATTGGGTAATAATAAGATTAATAATAAGACTACAAAAAAATGTTTTCTTGAGGATTAGCTGTAAACAAAATATGGTGATTGGGAGAGTAACGGCAAATTATGCAGTGTGATCACTAAGAATAATGACGTGCAACAGCTGGAAAACATGCAGTTGATAAATAATAAGTCCTAATCCATACATCAGCGCGCTGAGTTTCTCGCCGGATGTTCTCAGCGGGTCGCGATTCCGATGCGGTAGTAGATTCATTCGCGAAGCAGCTGCTCTTGAGTTTTTAGGTCTTCTTCAGAGGCGCTCGGGCAGCTGTTAGCAAATCCCACCCCTCCTGGCTGAGCCCGAGCTCGCCCACCTGTCCTGGTGAAACTGGAAACGCCTCCGGATCACCAGTAGTAATCTTTACTACATAAAAAAATCATAATAAGTTCCTAATTAGAATTACCTCGAAAACCTCAAATACATATGGCAGCAGATTTTTTATTTGATTAGGTATCACAAAGAGTATTGATAAACGCTTTTTTTTTTATCTAAGTATGGTTTGTTTCTTTCATATTCTTTCATTAGCCAGCCAGCATTCAAGAAAAAACGTCTCAAAAAATTCCTATTTAAATAAAGAACAGAAGCTCATGCGCGATTACGTGACATCTGTCAAATGGCTGGCGTGAAACTCGACGTGCAAGTGACGTGGGCAATTTAGTTGTACCTCCCGGCTACAGCTTCTCGGTCGTGGTGGCCGTGAAAATTACATGCCTCTCGAAGGATACCGTGTCTCTTTAGAAAGTGGCCATACGTTAATTACCGATGTTTAACAAATAAAAGAAGAAAAGCCGCAACAACAACAATCTTACGTCCAGTTATTGAATAAATATTCTCTATTTGTTATTTCGAGATTGGCGACTGTAGTTCTCAGTAATCAGTGCTTTGGTTAATTGTTATCAGGTGGGCCTAGTAATGCTAGTTTACCTGCAGCGACCATTATAAGTAATATTAAAATACTTTCGGCTTATTCATAAGTACCGTATAAACAAAAACGACTTTGAAAATTTTATACGTATATATTACTGGTGGTAGGACCTCTTGTGAGTCCGCACGGGTAGGTACCACCACCCTGCCTATTTCTGAAGGAGTAGTGCGTTTCGGTTCGAAGGGTGGGGCAGCCGTTGTAAATATACTGAGACCTTAGAACTTATATCTCAAGGTTGGTGGCGCATTAACGTTGTAGATGTCTTTGGGTACCAGTTACCACAACACCAGGTGGGCTGTGAGCTCGTCCACCCATCAAAGCAATAAAATAAATAAAAATAGTATAAATGAAAAATCTTATACGTACATAATATGTGTCAACTATGTTTTTATTTTTATAATCGGATAACCTAATCGCTCAGAAATATAGACGGCACAATGTGAAACCTGCTTATTAAGCACAATACAAGAGAAATTCATTTAGAGATGCACTAATTCTTTCATATTGACCGTCGATGTCGACCAAAGAAAGAAAAAAAGCCACCATATCAATCACATACATAAAGAAAATTAAATATTCACGAACCGGACGCTTCGTCATTATGCACCACGAGCACAAAGGCGCTCCTAACATTATGATCGTTTTGTCGATCACTTTCATCGATGTAAAAAACTGTAAATTTATTATTTGGTGCCGTAAAAAGTGCTTGAAAAACCTAACTTAATTGTCACGGTCATTCGGATGGATTGACGGGCCGGAGTATTATTAGTTTTTGTTCGTTAAAACATTCGCTTTCACTGAAATGTGTCGTATTCTTTAAATAAAGGTTTTATAAGAGAGAATCCTCTTTCGTTATTACCTGCCAGTTACATTCTCGAGCTACAATAGACTCCTTATGATTAATGGCCTCAAATTCAGATTTTCACCTGTGTTACAAATTTCACATGCGTGACAAAAATATTTTTAACGCAAAACGCAACTGATTCCGAACGAAAATCAAACTAGTCCTTCGTAACATACAATAATCTCATGAAACAATACACAGACTAGACTTTCTCTTTAATTTTTTTTATTTATTTACTTAATATTTCTTTAATATCAAGACTTTAATACGCTTTTATTATCTTGATATTATATATGTGTATTTGTTCGTAATGTAACGTAATCTTTGAAATTTATTTCGCCTTCAAGACGCCTTATTAATTTGAAAAGTATCACACGCATCTAGAACACAATACTACAACTTCGCTCTAATATCCTGGCCAGTATATCGTTTTGAAAAAAAAAAGATTAAATGAATTGTTAGTTCGGTTTGCTATATTATAATCGTGTCTTTTTTTGGTTTTTTGAAATTACATTTATTCTGATTAGATTTTGAACAGCATTAAACAAAAATAGAAAACCTTTTATTGACCCATAAATACGATCACACATTCCGCTTGATATTAAGGAGATACAGGATCCCAAAAATGTCACAACAAGGATTCCACTGCCCTCGGATCAGACATCGGAGTCTAGTCAGGTCAACTACATTTGTAAAACAGTTCTAATTGACTGACCGTTGGCTTAGTAAATAGCAGCCCTGACTGCTGGGCCAAGAGTCGTGGGTGCCCATTTTGGACATTTAACGAACAGTTTTGTCTTGTCATCAGGTTTGAGCCCCGTGAGCTCACCTACTAGTTAAGGCGACGCTGATATAGCCTCTCAGGGCTATCAGCTTAGGTAGGAAAAATAAATAGCAGCCCTAACTGCTGGGCCAAGAGTCGTGAGTTTTTTATTTTTATTTCTTAGATGGTTGGACGAACTCACAGCCCACCTGATGTTAAGTGACTACTAGAGCCCATGGACATCTACGACGTAAATGCGCCACCCACCTTGAGATATAAGTTCTAAGATCTCAGTATAGTTACAACGGCTGCCCCACCCTTCAAACCGAAACGCATTACTGCTTCGCGGCAGAAATGGGCAGGGCGGTGCTACCTACCCGCGCGGACTCACAAGAGGTCCTACCACCAGTAATTACGCAAATTATAATTGCGGGTGCCCATTTTGGGAATTTAACGAACAGTTTTGGGTTTACTCTCTGTCTGGGTCTTTAATTTAATATTTAAACGTATATAAGTGCATACTCGTTGATGTATATCAGATTTATATACCTAGGTATTGTGATATGTAAATGGGTGAACCGAAAAAAAAAATTTTTTTTTTGACACGATGCAGAATTATTTATTTCATAATAGAATATGCTAACTTCATTTAAAGCTGTGATAATATATACTGTATTTCGTCTTCTATTCTATAGGCCACTACCGGACTGATAATAGGACATAAATAAATACGAACACACGACAGCGAGCCAACACAATGGCTGGTGTGTCGGACACTAGTGTTGTAGTCTAGTCGTTGATTGTATTAGTGTAACGGTTCTGCAGACACTGGAAACGCGTTTAGTTTAGCATTGTTTTGTCATGGGATGATTTATACGTTGAATTCACTAATATGTTGTAGATACATTTTATATTTGACTAGCGACCCGCCCTCGCTTCGCTTCGGAAACATTAAAACACACATGAAACAAAAAAATAAAAATAAAAAAAAAATAAAAAAAAGTAGCCTATGTTCATCAGGGACAATGTCGGCTTCTAATGGAAAAATAATTTTTCAAATCGGTCCAGTAGTTTCGGAGCCTATTCGAAACAAACAAACAAACAAATCTTTCCTCTTTATAATATTATTATATTATATTATATTATAGTATAGACTAGCTTATGCCTGCGACTTCGTCCGCGTGGAATAGTTACTTTGGCATAACGCTAATTTTAACCCACGACTAAGTACATTTACGTAAAAAGTGAAAATATTTTGAAACATTGTTTATCGGTGCTCCACTTGTATTGCTCTTACCGTGATGTTATATAGCCTATAGCCTTCCTCAATAAATGGGCTATATAACACTGCAAGAATTTTTCAAATCAGACCAGTAGTTCCTGAGATTAGCGCGTCCAAACAAACTCTTCAGCTTTTTAATATTAAGTATAGATGTATCAAGCTACATTTCTATCGCGAGGCAGAAGAGTGGAACAGATTTTTTTATTGCCCAAACGTTTGATCGGTCCACTTGATGTTAAGTGGTTACCGGATCCAATTGACATCAACAACGTAAATACCGTCATCCAACTTCAGACATTAGTTCTGAATCTCAGTTTTACAGTACAAAAGCTGTCATACCTGTCAAATCGAAACGCATTACTGCTTCACCGTAGAAATTGGATAGACGTTGGAGCAGAAATAGGCAAAGCTTATACAATATAACTTAAGCCTCAATCAGACATCATCGCGGCAGATCATCGTTACCAAATAAAGGCTAAATGATCCCTTGAACGAGTACACTAGACACGCGGTGTGCGAGGAATGGCGACGTCTTGTGTAATGCAACACCACCCGAACTGATGACCGCGATCACTCTGCCAAGAGTACAAACAACTATGAAGGTAAGGTTTTTTTATTGCTTAGATGGGTGGACGAGATCACAGCCCACCTGGTCTTGAGTGGTTACTGGAGCCCATAGACATCTATGAACGTAGGATAATATTTAAAAAAAAAAATGTTTTTATTTATTTTTTTGCTTAGATGGTTGGACGAGCTCACAGCCCACCTGGTGTTAAGTGGTTACTGGAGCCCATAGAAATCTACAACGTAAATGTGCCACCCATATAGTTACAACGGCTGCCCCGCCCTTCAAACCGAAACGCATTACTGCTTCACGGCAGAAATAGACAGGGGGCGGTGGTACCTACCCGCGCGGACTCACAAGAGGTCCTACCACCAGTAAAATCAATCATATCAATACTATTCGTTTTCCTTTGTAATAATACTAAGCGGCGAGTACAACTTGTAAGACCTAAGCGTAAGTCAGTACTAAAATACTTATAAGCCATTTGAATTACAATCAATTAAATAAATAAATCGCATTATTTAAATAAAACGTAACTCGCAATTCTCCTATCAAGACCAATAAATCCGAGTTACATTAAAACTGCTCTTTGCTATGCGATACCTAAATAACCAGCGGCCGTCTTAGGTGTAAAAACTTTATTTACAATCGTTTATATTGCGGGTACATAATGATTTATTAAGCGACCGAGTGTTTTATTCACCGTTGCACATGTCGCGGTGGTTTATTTGCGTTGCTAAATAGCGATTAAAAACGTTTATTTCTTAGCGCGTTAAATGCGTGAAGGTTTATTTATTGTTAGATGTTTGACGACGGAAGTATCTGGAATATTCCTTTTTTTTTTATTCACGACGTCAGTTGTTAATGGTTTGAGCCTTAGCTCTAGTGCATTCTTGCGACTAAGTAAATGCGATAAGGGTACGCTAAGAGATGCTAAGGTGCTCTTATGAGCAAATTTTATGCGCACTTAAATCTTAAGAAAATTATCATGTATCTTATAGTATAGAAATTAATAGAATACGCGAAAAAACTCATTTACCTATCTGAATTTGAAATACTACCTAATTTTAAATGATTACCGCAGCTTAAAAATATCACAGCAGAGTCGTTAGATCAAAATTTCAATTGCATTGTATTTTTTTTTTTTGCCCTTGTAGCCAGTCGAGCACAAGGCCCACCTGATGGTGTGTGGTTACCGTCGCCCATGGACTTCAGCAATGCCAGGAGCAGAGCCAAGCCGCTGCCTACGGCATCAAGCCGCTGCCTACCTCTGTATTACATCTGTTCCACCTTTGAAACGGAAAGGCACGACAGCTTGCGTTCAGAAATAGGCAAAACCGTGCTTTCTACCCATGCGAGCTTAAAATACGTCAAGCCATTAGTAAATAATACCTATTTGATAATCTTAGTGCTCTAGTAGTTTCGAATTGGTGCCTCTTCTCCGATACCTTAATCGCGTAACACGACACCCGCGGGATTAAATGGCGGTACTATTCCATCCCAATACCGTACAGCCGAAGACGTGCTTAAAGAGCCGAATAAGTAAATATAAGTAAGTATCTACCGCGACTGATAGATATCTAATGCGAGCTTAAAATACGCCATGCCATTAGTAAATAGTATTTAATAATCGTAGTGCTCTGGTAGTATCGAGTTGGTGCCTATTCTCCGATACCTTAATCGCGTAGCACGACACCCGCGGGAATAGATGGCGGTACTATTCCATCCCAATACCGCACAGCCGAAGACGTGCTTAAAGAGCCGAAGAAGTAAATATAAGTAAGTACCTACCGCGACTGATATATATCAAATGCGAGCTTGAAATACGCCATGCCATTAGTAAATAGTATTTGATAATCGTAGTTCTCTGGTAGTATCGAGTTGGTACCTATTCTCCGATACCTTAATCGCGTAACACGACACCCGCGGGATTAAATGGCGGTACTATTCCATCCCAATACCGTACAGCCGAAGACGTGCTTAAAGAGCCGAATAAGTAAATATAAGTAAGTATCTACCGCGACTGATAGATATCTAATGCGAGCTTAAAATACGCCATGCCATTAGTAAATAGTATTTGATAATCGTAGTGCTCTGGTAGTATCGAGTTGGTGCCTATTCTCCGATACCTTAATCGCGTAGCACGACACCCGCGGGAATAGATGGCGGTACTATTCCATCCCAATACCGCACAGCCGAAGACGTGCTTAAAGAGCCGAAGAAGTAAATATAAGTAAGTACCTACCGCGACTGATATATATCAAATGCGAGCTTGAAATACGCCATGCCATTAGTAAATAGTATTTGATAATCGTAGTTCTCTGGTAGTATCGAGTTGGTGCCTATTCTCCGATACCTTAATCGCGTAGCACGACACCCGCGGCAATAGATGGCGGTACTATTCCATCCCAATACCGCACAGCCGAAGACGTGCTTAAAGAGCCGAAGAAGTAAATATAAGTAAGTACCCACCGCGACTGATATATATCAAATGCGAGCTTGAAATACGCCATGCCATTAGTAAATAGTATTTGATAATCGTAGTTCTCTGGTAGTATCGAGTTGGTACCTATTCTCCGATACCTTAATCGCGTAACACGACACCCGCGGGATTAAATGGCGGTACTATTCCATCCCAATACCGTACAGCCGAAAACGTGCTTAAAGAGCCGAATAAGTAAATATAAGTAAGTATCTACCGCGACTGATAGATATCTAATGCGAGCTTAAAATACGCCATGCCATTAGTAAATAGTATTTGATAATCGTAGTGCTCTGGTAGTATCGAGTTGGTGCCTATTCTCCGATACCTTAATCGCGTAGCACGACACCCGCGGGAATAGATGGCGGTACTATTCCATCCCAATACCGCACAGCCGAAGACGTGCTTAAAGAGCCGAAGAAGTAAATATAAGTAAGTACCTACCGCGACTGATATATATCAAATGCGAGCTTGAAATACGCCATGCCATTAGTAAATAGTATTTGATAATCGTAGTTCTCTGGTAGTATCGAGTTGGTGCCTATTCTCCGATACCTTAATCGCGTAGCACGACACCCGCGGGATTAAATGGCGGTACTATTTCATCCCAATACCGCACTGCCGAAGACGTACTTAAAGAGCCGAAGAAGTAAATATAAGTAAGTACCTACCGCGACTGATAGATATCAATGAACTTTGGTTGAATATTACAGAAACGCATTAAGGAAGGTATATTAAAAGATAATTTATATTAATTTGTATGCTGTGAAAATGCAAAAACATTAAACTCTTTGAATGAAAATTTGAATGTCGATTAAGGCGTCGGTTATACTAGCGGGATTAACATTGAGTACATGTATTAACATTACGAGGTGCTGAGAAAATCACTATTTTTAAACAGTGTTCTTATTTTTTTCGGGAGAAAGTTTAATGTGTTTATTAATTGCATTAATTGCATCATCACGTACTTATTACGCAGATTGAATTAATTGAATCTCGCTCTCGATTTACATTTAAAGTTTAAATGTGTTATACAAATATTATACTTAATTAAAGAAACTCTTCAATCGTTTCATCACGATTTTAATTATATTACATAAATTGGTTTACGTGTAATTTTCACAGATCAGTTTGAATTTAAAACTATTCAAATGATATACCTATTAATTCAAGCTAACATTGATTTGTTGTTTGAAGTTTTTTCAACTGTCAATTCCAAAGGATCACTTAGACATAATATTAAAGTAAAAAAACAAATGTAAGTGTGGTATGGATCAAACTGTGGTACACTTGTTAATTGAATGTAAAGCATATGACATAGAAAGACAATTTTCTAAACTCCCTGATAATTTAACAGACTGTCTGACTCAAGATGGGTATAAGCAGACCCTTAGTTTTTTAAAGATCATTGGTTTGTATAATTTAGTATGATGTCGAAGTCAATGTAACTCAAAATGATACTGTAAACTGTGGTCATTAATGATCCTAGTTGTTAAAAAGCGACCTTAAATAAATAAATTAAAAAAATAATAATATTAAAGTAAACGAAACTGAAACAGAACAATATTATAAGCAAAATAAACCGGAGAAAGTCTTGTTACGTATTAAATATTATAATAAATATACTTAAACGTAGTGTTTTCTACTTCGAGCTCTAGACATAATCATAACTAATTTTACGATGTAATCTTGGGTTTTTTATTGTCATTATTCTATTTCCAATGTTTCGAATACTTTAGTTTTTTTTTTCTGATCTAATTTTCGAGGTCACTCACGGCTTACTGTTTTCATAATATGTAATGTATTCACGATAACCTTTATTTGCTTAGCCCCAAATCGTTTTATTTTTTTCAGTTTTTCGTATGTGATTGAGTGAATATTAGTATGTACAATATAACAAAACTACATCATTTTGATGACACATACATTATTAGTATGTACTTCATTTCGCTATTATGACGAAAACAGAAAAAAAACGGGTAAAGTGTGAAATTTTCATCTTTTGGTATTTGAAAATCTAAATTTTAGTGTAAATGATTTTATCAATGAAACTAGAAACTTTAAAACTTAAAAAGAAACAATTCCTACCTATTGGTGCGTGGCAATGGATATTTGGAAATACATATTATACCAAAGGAGGCTTGACAACAGGCAGCCGGTTGTGAAACTCATGCCAAATCCCTATGCATCGTGATAAGAGGTCATACTGCCGACCCAACAAAATATGGGATACGGGAAGAAGAAGAAAATACTTTATCTCGCTATAACAATAGACAGAAGGAAGGTATAACAGGAAAACCTTTATTAACTATTTATGATCATCAGTGAGTTTAACTATTATTATTATTATATGATAGGGCGTATTGTTGTACCACATATTACTGTTTATAAACAACACAATATAATCGCGTATTCTTTTTCATCTCATTCATTCTCCATCAAGGTAATAATTTCCACAGAATAAACTTAGACAGACTCACTCACCTGAGGTTTATCTCGTAATCTGAAACAGATAAGAGTAAGTTAACAATAGTCTGTTGGTTTGTTTAAATAGCTTGTCTGTTGTAAATAAAATTATAATGAAACCATTATCAAAAAGAACGTTTTTAAATCTTGTGGCAGTTAGCGTAAATAGTAATTTTGTATTATAAAAAGCTTGTGTCTGGTAGTACAAAAGTTAATTTTAAAATCAAGAAAGTCATTCTTGTCGGATGTTTATAAAAAAATACGTATTTATTAGTTTAAAATACACAGTCCTTTGTCTACGAAATTTGACTTGAATGAAAGAAAATACTTAAATTCGTAGACCTAGGCCAGTGGTGGGCAACTCCGCGAAGATTGGCTCTTTGAATAAATTTCAATTGTGTCGTCATTGTGGCCTGAAGTATAAGGCGTCCGGTGCATTTATGTTGAGCGATGCACCGGTGTTCGAATCCCAGGCGGGTACCAATTTTTCTAATTAAATACGTAATCAACAAATGTTCACGATTGACTTCCACGGTGAAGGAATAACATCATGTAATAAAGATTAAGCATAATTATAATTTGCTTAATTACTGGTAGTAGGACCTTTTGTGAGTCCGCGCGGGTAGGTACCACCGCCCTGCCTATTTCTGCCGTGAAGCAGTAATGCGTTTCGATTTGAAGGGTGAGGTAACCATTGTAACTGTACTGAGACCTTAGAACTTATATCTCAAGATGGGTGGCGCATTTACGTTGTAGATGTCTATGGGCTCCAGTAACCAATTACCACCAGGCGGGTTGTGAGCTCATCCACCCATCTAAGCAATAAAAAAGAAGAAAAAAAAACTTATTTTCTCTTCTTGGTCGTGTTAGTTTACTGAGTATCTCGCTGGATCTTCTCAGTGGGTCGCGATTCCGATCCGGTTGTAGGTCTAACGAAGCACCGCTCTTGCTAGGACTAGTGTTTAGCACATTCTCGCAGGCTGAGTCCGTGAGCTCACATAACAGTCCGCGCGTATCATTGGCTTGTGTCGTCATTGGCTTGTGACCGACAGTGGTTACCAAAGTGAGAAACTTCCCACAATATTCTCTCTGTATCAAGAACAGGGCTTTCTGTACAAGACTCCCAACCCGGTAGGATAGCGAAAGTTTTATAAAATGTTCTTTACGCTATCAACCGTGCGCCGACTCAACTATCGGAATAATGATAGTTGAATGTTTTTATTATTATTAATATTGTTTTATTATCTACTTCAATAATACTAGTATAAAACATTAATAATAGTGATGTAACTATTAAAAGCAATAAATAAATTCGACTTATAAGTTTTCAAATAAAAAATACATATACTTAAATGAAAAATAATAGGCGCAATAAAAATATGTTAATTGTAAAATTAAATTGACCACCAATTTCTGCAGTGGAATACATCAATTAAATTTGAGAATGGGACTGCTTTGAGACTATAAAGCAGCAGTCGGGGAACTTTTTTAATTAGTACCCCAAAATATTTTTGTGTAAGTTGATATTACCCCATGGTGAAGAACAAAAAAAAACGAAATCGCTTCTTTTTAGCATCTTTCATATTATAGCCCCCAGGATAATTTTGAAAAGAAAACAATGACTAAAAATTTAATTTAAACATCATTTATTCAATTTATCAATGTAATACCTAGTAATACATAACGGTAATAATAGTACTATATGTAATATACAGTTGAGGAAAAAAAATCGCTCCCACAGAAAATATAAGTAAATGATAATTTCTTGTTATTTTATAATTCATATGATATTTTTCTAAAAAACTAGTTTAAATTTAATATATAGCCCCCATAAAAAACCTTTTTTAATTTAAATGCTTTTTTTCGGGAATATAAAAAAATAGATTCTAAAGAAGTTTCACTTCAATATTTTTACTCACAAAAGTTTGATTTTTACCCCCCAAAATTTCATTTTAGCCCATTTGGGGTAATTTACCCCGGTTCCTCGATCGCTGCTATAATGTTTTCAAACAATAATATAATTTTAATAATCTGTTTGTTTTCAAGTCACGAAGAAATGAAACTTAACTTCTGAATTGAAATGAACTCCTCATTTTCAAAGTCGGCTAAACAAAGAACTAAACGCACTAAAAGTTTTCGCTCGCAAAGTTTTCGCAAAGCTCTCATTACATGGTTAATTTAACATTCGTTACGTGCATACTTTAACTATTAATTAAGCAATCAGAGCATATCAAGTTACGGTTTCCTTAAAAATTCGCGTGGTAATTTTTGTTTTAACTGAGCGCATTTGAAATTCGCACCCTTGAGAACTTTATCGATCATGAATACTACAGTACATCAGGATGTTGTTTTGTCGTCGTCGTGGCCTAAAGGACGTCTGGTGCATTCGTAGGTAGCGATGCACCGGAGTTCGAATCCCGCAGGCGGATACCAATTTTTCTAATGAAATACGTACTTAACTAATGTTCACGATTGACTTCCCCGGTGAAGGAATAACATTGTGTAATAAAAATCAAACCCGCAAAATTATATTTTCCGTAATCACTGGTGGTAGGACCTCTTGTGAGTCCGCACGGGTAGGTACCACCACCCCGCCTATTTCTGCCGTGAAGCAGCAATGCGTTTCGGTTTGAAGGGCGAGGTAGCCGTTGTAACTGTACTGAGACCTTAGAGCTTATATCTCAAGGTGGGTGGAGCATTTACGTTGTAGATGTCTATGGGCTCCAGTAACCAATTACCACCAGGTGGGCTGTGAGCGCGTCCCCCCATCTAAGCAATAAAAAAAAGAGATGGATCAGCATTTAATTAACATGGTTATAATCTATAAACAATTTTTTTTATGGTTTTTGAAACTACGTAAAGCTTTGCGCAATGTTATATACTTATCTATATCTAGCGGTAAATTCTTCGGTTTGTTCGAGATTCGGCATGTTTAAAATCTACTTTTACGGTTTAATTTCCCGTTTTTTACAGTTTTCGTGGTCACGGAGGACTGAAGCGTTACTCGTCAACATTTGAACATTATAGCCGTTTATTTTATAAATAATTTAAAAACCGTAAGAGTATTTTTATTATTTATGAACCAGTTATAATAAGCACGTAGGCACGTAGATAATCAACAATAATTAAATAAATAAATAATTGTTTTTCTTTTTAAAATAATCAGAAAGGTAAGCTTCGTATGTTCTGTGTATAAATAGGACTATACTATACCACCGCCCTGCCTATTTCTGCCGTGAAGCAGTAATGCGTTGCGGTTTGAAGGGTGGGGCAGCCGTTGTAACCATACTGAGATCTTAGAACTTATATCTCAAAGTAGGTGGCACATTTACGTTGTAGATGTCTACGGGCTCCAGTAACCACTTAACACCAGGTGGGCTGTGAGCTCGTCCACCCACCTAAGCAATAAAAAAAATCTAAATTTCTTCGGATTTAGAATAGAAAATAATTAAGGTTTCGCTTATCAGCCCAATCAACCTTGGCCAACGAGGCGATAGTGACAACATTAATTTGCTAAGCCAAGCATAATGCTAGTTTCAGTAATTTGATATTTATTTAGTCTGTATTTTAAAGCGTATCTACAAATCTCGATCGTCACAAACCACACACGAGCTAAAGGTACACGGTAGCCTACGCATGGCTTGCTCGTGTATACGACGCGATATGCGAGTTCGTTGACGCCGCGTGTCAGCTGTTTTTATGATGCGACATTATTTTTTTTAGCGATTTTATAACCTGGTAACTAAGACCTTTAAGTCATGTCTTATTTTAATTTATATTCTCATTTTTACGAAAAATGATAATATGAAGTGAAATGAAATTAAATGAGATGAAATGATATGGGCTGACATATAATCTCAGTAAAATGGTGGACATTTACTGAGACTTTTTCAGTGAACTTTTTGGAGGATCCCGAGAAGCTACGTTCAGCAGCTTTGTTTCATTTTCCCACATTTGTGCACTTTCATAGATATTAAAAAGTTAATAAACCACCGTTATTACACATTTAAACCTGAAGAAACACTAAATAGACAAAATAAAACAAATCACACAACCTCACTCCTCGCGTTCCCGCCAAAAAGACTATGATGCGACACATTTCAATATTTAAAAAAAAAAAAGTCTCTTAAGCATTGAATGTATTTTATGTTTTTAGTTCAAGTAACGAGATATATAAAGAGTATTTTTGGCAGGAACAAGAGGAGCGAAGTTGTGTGAATTATTTTATTCTCCAGATTTAAATGTATAAAATGTATTAGCTCTTTAGTATCTATGAAGGTTCAAATATAGATAATACAATAAATAATAAAATGTGGGTAAATGATAAAAAAACCATAAACGTGGCTTCTTGGGCTCTTTGATATTTTACTGTAACTTTCACTGAATTTCATCCCAACTATCATCATTTTACTTCATACATTTTTTTATATCACAGAACTTACAGAAATTTTGTATGTCTATATCTATACTAATATTATAAAGAGGAAAGATTTGTTTGTTTGTTTGTTTCGAATAGGCTCCGAAACTACTGGACCGATTTGAAAAATTCTTTTTCCATTAGAAGCCGACATTGTCCCTGATGAACATAGGCTACTTTTTTTTATTTTTTTTTATTTTTTTTTTGTTTCATGTGTGTTTTAATGTTTCCGAAGCGAAGCGAGGGCGGGTCGCTAGTATTTAATAATTGAATATTTTTATAAGCTCAATACTGGCAACAGCTGCCAATGACCATACATAAAAAGAAGAAGATATTTAATAAACTCTCTCCATAAACTTGTACCTTCTAATTACATAGTTATAATTAGATTCCTCTTTCTCATTTACTGATGTACATTAAAAGTAAATGAATTCTAAGACAAGACAAGAAACAATTAATTAGTTATGTGCCGTAATTTAATTGAAATCATCCGCAGAGCAACTTGAGTTACTAGAGACTAACCACCAGACTAAACTTAGAGAGGTAAAGAGTTATATATTTTCGGAGATTCCCATTGTTTTTTTTAAATTATAATTTACAAAATGCCTTCTATAAGCTTGCTGTATCTGCTTTATAGAAAAAGCCATTCATGCAGACCCGAATGCTAAACATCTTGAATATAGATGCAAATATCGAATAGTAATCGAAATTGGATCTCATAGCATAGTACACGAGGTGGGTACAATGGAAGCGATTGGGAGCGATATATTATCTTCTATCTATATATATAAAAATAAATAGCTGTTTTTTTTTTTTTTTATTGCCCTTGTAGTCAGACGAGCATACGGCCCACCTGATGGTGAGTGGTTACCGTCGCCCATGGACTTCAGCAATGCCAGGGGCAGAGCCAAGCCGTTGCCTACCGTTTAATACTCTCCACAAGCCTCGTTTGAAGAAGGACATGTCATAGCGCTCGGGAAACACCGTGGAGGGGAGCTCATTCCATAGCCGGATGGTACGTGGCAAAAAAGACCTCTGGAAACGCACTGTGGATGACCGCAGTGGCTCCAGGTAGTATGGATGAACTCTACTCCGATGGCGGGCGGTGCGATGGTAAAAACGAGATGCCGGTATCATCTCGAACAATTTCTCAGAGCACTCCCCATGGAACATACGGTACAAAATGCAGAGGGAACCGAAGTCCCTCCGCAGACCCAGAGGCTCCAAACGATCCGTGAGAATGGGATTATCGACAATCCGAACGCCCCTCCTCTGTATGGAGTCAAATGGAAGAAGCTGGTATTTGGGAGCCCCGGCCCAGAGATGGGAGCAGTACTCCACGCGAGGCCGGACTTGTGCTTTATAAAGCAAAAGCCTTTGTCCAGGCTTGAAGTACCGCTTCGCTCTGTTGAGGACTCCTAGCATTTTGGACGCCAACTTGGCTTTGCCTTCCAGATGACTCCGAAACTGGACATCGCTCGAAATGTCGACCCCAAGTATCCCAATACTCTCGGAAGGTTGCAGGGATACTCCTTGGAATTGCGGCGCCATGACAAAGGGGTCCTTCTTCGCAGTGAACGCGCAAACTTGTGTCTTTAACGGGTTGAATTGAATCAAGTTCAATTCACCCCATTTGGAGACTCGCCCCAGAGAGTTCTCCACTTCAGACACAAGTTTTGATCGTCTCTCCTGCACCACGCTCCGAGAGAGACTCTGATGGCCGATATATCGCGCATCCCCCGTGCTGTCATCCGCATAGCAATGCATGCCATCAATAGACAGCATGTCATTGATATACAGGATGAAAAGCGTGGGGGAGAGCACCGAACCTTGTGGAACGCCAGCGTTAATGGTCATGGTATCAGAGCAATCGCCGTCTACAACGACCGTGATGCTCCGCCCATCCAAAAAGCTAGCGATCCACTTGCAGAGACCCTCGGGGATTTCGTAAGATGGTAGCTTCGACAGAAGTGCCCTATGCCAGACCCTGTCGAAGGCCTTCGCGATATCAAGGCTCACAGCAAGAGCCTCGCCCTGGCTCTCCAAGGCTTCAGCCCACCTGTGAGTAAGGTATACGAGAAGATCGCCAGCTGAGCGACCGTGACGGAAACCGTACTGTCGGTCACTGATCAGCTGGCGATCTTCAAGATACTTCAGGAGTTGTATATTTATTATTCGCTCCATCACCTTGGAAAGCAAGGAAGTTATCGCGATAGGCCTATAGCTTGATGGGTCCGACCGGTCACCCTTCTTGGGGATAGGGTGGACGTGGGCGGTCTTCCATGAAGACGGAGCTCTGTTAGCGCAATAAGAGAGGCGATACAAACGCGTTAGCGCAGGCGTCAGCTCAGGGGCGCACGTTTTCAGAACCACTGCGGGGATGCCGTCTGGCCCACTCGACTTATGGACGTCCAGGAGGCGGAGTTCCCGCCTGACTGCACACTGTGTAAAGCAGATCTCCGGCAGGGAACTATCACACCGGGGGATGTTCGGTGGTGTGGCACCCCCGTCGTCCACGGTCGAGTTCGAGGCGAAGAGTTTGACCAGAAGGTCAGCCTTCTCTTTCGCACTATGGGCCAGACTGTCATCGGACTTTCGCAGTGGTGGGAGACTAGACCTGCAAAAGTTTCCTTCTGCGGCTTTGGCGAGCGACCAAAAAGCACGGCTCCCAGAGGGATAGCTCTTTAGTCGCTCGCCAACTCTAGCAACGTGCTCCGACTTCGCCTTGGCAATAACCTTCTTGTAGGACCTGGAAGCGGCGTTATATTTCCGCCTTTCCTCTGAGATGTTAGGGTCCTGACGTCTCCTGGCATTATCCCATGCCACGTATGCGGACCGCTTGAGGTGTGCAGCATCCCTGCTGGCATTGTTATACCAGGGTCTGCTGCGACCCCCAACGGGCACTTCAGAGGAGGGAATAAACAATTCCATCCCCTGGAGCACCACGTCTTTAAGACGGTCCGCACAGACGTCAGGATCAGCAGAGGAAAAGCAGAACCGCCCCCATGGATAGGATGCGTAAAATTCACGCAATCCATCCCAATCTGCTGACAAATACTGCCAAACTCTTCGATACCTGGTCGTCGTTCGACGACTAGGACGAGAGAGTGGTGTGGCAGCACGGATAAGGCAGTGATCAGACGATCCAAGCGGAGCGTCGACCACCACACTGTATCCGGCTGGATCGGTGGTCAGCAGAAGGTCCAACAGAGAAGGCTCGTGCCCCTCAATATCTGGGACACGGGTGGACTGTTTCACCAGCTGGGAGAGGCCGTAGGCCAGGGCGAAATCGTAGGCAGCCCGACCCGGGAGGTCAGTGGTTCTGGACCCCAGCCACTCTTGGTGGTGAGCGTTAAAGTCTCCAAGAACCACCACCTCCGCAGATGGGTACTGCTCAAGCACGCGGTTAGTCTCCTCTTGCACATGCTCTATCAGAGCTGAACCTGCATCACTGCTCTGGGACCTGTACAGGCATGCGTAGACTCGGGTACAACCCCCATGGTCTACGCGCAGCCACAAGAGGGACAGGTCCCGTTGTTCGAGGCCTCGTAGACGGCGACAACAGACATCAGCCCGGACGAATACACACACCCCGGCTTTACGCAGGAAGTTGTGCTCCAATACGTAGCCGGGGTATTCAAGGTACAAAGTATCATCCGGAGCAGATATCTGCGTCTCCGTCAGAAAAAGGAGGGCAGGCTGCGAGGTCTCAAGATGGTGGTGTACGGCGTCGAGGTTGCTGTGTAGGCCCCTGACATTGCTGAAATCCACATTAAATGTGGAATGGGGCATCGCCGACAAAACCCTTTTCCGTTTTTGTACTGTCATGTTTGATTTTTTTTTTGTTTGGAGAGTGGGAATGGGTGGGGTAGGAAGTTCGAAGCGAAATCATGACGATACCTGAATAAAGCGCGGAACACAGTACGTGCTCGACCACGGGTTGCGTGAGAGACTGACGCAGGGCATGGAAGGGCCCCCAGTCCACCCTGCGTGCGATCGCCGGGATTCACTCCGGTCTCCGACTCCGGCACGACGACCGCACGGCAGGATTTTACACCGGTTGGCGGGACAGCTTCCCGGGGCGGAGTTTAGTAGAGACACCCGGGTTCAGGTCCCCAACTGACCGGCGGGCGGCGGCGAACACCGTTTCACTGGGTCTCCCTATACCCCCGTCAAACAATCACGTCCCGCGAGCTTGCACGCACGTCTGCTCCGCATGTTCCAGGCATCATCAAGATTCACCCCGAACAAGGAAGAGGAAAGGGAAGGAATAAAACTGGCTCTCCAACCCACACGCCGGAACACAGCTAGGCTATTTGGCGGCGGACTCTAGTTGGAGGGTGGTCGCCAGCCAGTCGGACAAGTCCTACCACCGATTATATATTCGGCTCCCGTTTTGCACCACCCAGGGGTCACTTGTAGGGAATCGCGGGTTAAACCTACGGAAGCGGGAAGCAATCAACCCCCAATCAACTGTTC
The DNA here is from genome assembly GCF_030267445.1 of Bombyx mandarina. Taxonomy (NCBI): domain Eukaryota; kingdom Metazoa; phylum Arthropoda; class Insecta; order Lepidoptera; family Bombycidae; genus Bombyx; species Bombyx mandarina. The sequence continues at coordinate 11,553,687 of NC_143223.1, read as the reverse complement.
GTTAGTCTCGCTAAAACTCGAGAACGGCTGGACCGATTTGGCTAATTTTGGTCTTGAATTATTTATGGAAGTCCAGAGAAGGTTTAAAAGGTAGATAAATATGAAAATGCTCGGAATTAAATACACAATTTTGTTTTCCCTTGGATGTATACCCCGTCGGACGGATTGCTTTTGTTTGTTTTAAGTTTATTTTATACAAAAGTCTTTTATTTATCGATTGAGGCACTACGAAGTCTGCCAGGTCAGCTAGTATTACCTTTAATAAATTTTGGACTGCTTCGTCTAAACGTGGACTTTTACAAGACCGATCTTGTTAATAACCACAATAGGTTAACATCTTCTTTTCTCCTTTCCTTATTCCTTATTGGCTAATTCATCATGCTTAGCATCTGCCCGATGATTGAAACTAATCAACCATCTAGCTATTAGTTTACTTTTCAATTTCTGAACGTCAAAGCGTCAGCGAGCGACGTCCGCCATTGATACCAACTCTTTTTCAAATCCAGCTGCCAAGAGCAATGCATCAATTTTATATTTCTCTTATATTAAGTCTTTAAATTATATTAAGAAGGATAAAATATAACAATAAATACAGATCGCACACAACGCAACATCGACATAAAACAATCACTCAATACATTTCTAGAATATCATAAGACATATTAATGTAACAATATAATCACGAACTGAATTTTATAGGGCTAAGGTAATGTCAATCGCAAATCATAGTAGCGGTAGCAGAGTTTTATGACACAGTTTAAACATAATAAAACAAGAACGATCAAACCTAATAAACCTTTGTTAAAATATTTTAATGTAAAATGTTCCTTCAAAGATCATTGCCAACATGTAATTGGCAAATAATATTAACGCAGCCATAAAACGCAGTTCATTTACAGTAATGAATATTGATATTTTTCTTTTGTTTTATTCACTATTATTGTTATGAATGTTTTTGAACGGACACATTTTACGAACTTCACCGTCAGTCATCTTAATGTCACTTTTAGAAGTGAAACTTCTTTAGGCGCATGAGGGTAAAATTTTTACAGAACGTCACGCAGGTATGCAACGGAAGTGACGTCAAACTACTATTGAAATTAAGTAGGTACTTGTCAAATGTCAGCAGTAGTAGTTGTATTTTTCCGACTGGAAAGGCAAATGTATCATACCATACAGCTTATTATTTTATAATTTTTTTGTGAAAAATGTTAATAGGAATTGAAATGAAAAGAATTTGGAACATTAATCAAATAGCATGAAACTAAATTAGTCAATTCAATTGGCAAAATATTAGTCATTTACAATTTAGAAATCTAAACATAATGTGACTGTCAACACTGAGGTTTGAGATTGACATTTGACAGACTTTTGGCGGGAACATATCTTCCTTTTTCGTATTGTTTTTTTTTTCCTTAACTGGGTGGACTAGCTCACAGCCCACCTGGTGTTAAGTGGTTACTGGAGCCCATAGACATCTACAACGTAAATACGCCACCCACCTTGAGATATAAGTTCTAAAGTCTCAGTATAGTAATAACGGCTGCCCCACCCTTCAAATTGATACGTATTACTGCTTCACGGTAGAAATAAACAGGGTGGTGGTACCTACCCGTGCGGACTCACAAGAGTTTCTACCACCAGTAATTATGCAAATTATAATTTATCGTATTGTCGTAGCTATCGTTTTTATTTTTAGTCTGTACTTGAACAACAATGGTATCCTGATCGTGGACATTGTAACAACAACACGGTTTTAATTACTAGCAGTCATTATTTTTTATTATTTTTTTATTATTTGAGTTCGAGTTTATTATTGTTGTTACATATAATGTTATGTTCATATGGTCATTAGGAAAAGAGGGAAAACTGGAATATAGTAAATGCTCAGTTCGAACATGAAAAAAGTTCACAAATCTAATTTTTTTTTGCATAGATAGGTCGACGAGCTCACAGTCTACCTGTGGCTATTGAAGCCCATAGACATCTACAACGTAAACGCCACCCACCTTGAGATCCGAGTTCTAAGGTCTCAGTATAGTTACTTATTATAGTTACATATTACTATAGTTACTTTCTAACGTTACTTAATTGAGTCTAGAGGTTTGGGTTTTACCATAAAATTCATCTTCAACCACAAACAAATTAACATTGAAAATTGTCTACTTTACACAATGAGCTGCTAATAAATAAGATTATTAATAGTTAAGAAATATTTCATCAAGACATCAAAAATAGATAAAAAAAAAGAACTAATAGTATCCGACATTCACTATAGACCATAGAGAATTCATAAGTTCTATCAACGAAATAATGGACTATAGTAGAATTATTTTGTCGCTGCAGTTTGGGTCATAAAAAGTCGGAGCGGTGAAGCGAATATTTCGCTCTCTCTTCTACTCACGAGCCTTATGGACGGGCATAGTGATGCGCATTATTGTTGCCGATAAGCGTTATCGATAGTGTATTTAGTTTTGTCATTTTGTGGGCTAGTGATAAAAATGAAAGAAAAAATTACTAATCGAACCGTTTTGATACAAAACAAAGGAGTAGCCATTGTGTCACTAAAGAAATTCAGAGAACAAATGCATAAAAACACATTTCTCTTCGACATAATGTACTATAATTTGCAGGTAACTACAAATTATTCATAACATAACAATGTCTCACCACCCTTCGTATACCACCCCGCCGACATGTACCTGCCTTCGATGACTCATTTGTTTTTATCGATAATGGCGTTGCGCCCGCGCAACATTCTCACCGCCCTAGCCGGACTATGTTTTATGACCCAAACTGCAGCGACAAAATAATTCTACTATAAATTATAGCTTAATACATCAAGGAGGACAAAACTATACAACTGTCAACGAAACGTCAAAAACTTTTTAAGATTCTGTCAGAACCTGACACAACATCTTTATGATTTACTTATGTTTTCATTAAAATACAATCGCGTTCATGATTGCATTTTAATTTAATGATCATAAACAATGTTCTTTTCTGCAGGAAATCCGCGCTATCATACCGATTCATTAATCATTCGACTTCCATTGATGCGAGCGAGGCGCCAAGAACTCTCACTTGTGATGTAAAAAGATACCTCTAATGTATCAGCGTAATGGAATTGCGATCGTAATGATATGGTCGTGAAGTTTGTTTGTATTAGTGGCTTATTATTTTAACGAAGACTGATCGTAATTCTTCAGATAACGTTTCAAGACATTCATCTAGTAAGTGCTTAAATTAAATGTAGAATGGTGTTTTGATAGATACATTAACTCCAAATGTTGGAAAAACCTTAAGAATCAAGTGAAAATCTTGTTTTTTATTAAAAAAAACTTTAATGCTGGCTGCGACAAGAGTTGACAATAATAATTAGAATTCATCAAGTAACAATAAAGTGTAAATGCGCTGTACTGCCGCCTCTTTTATTTTGCTTGCCGGCAGCTGAACCTCCTACTAGGTCCCCACGCCTAGAGGAAGTCTTAACTATACACAAATGTGACCCTAAACTCATAGCGACTTACATGTTGAAAGATGGAATTATATATTCGATAACAGTTCGGTATTTTTAATAGTAGTGCAATTTTTTATATAAAACCTATTAAAAATATAGTTTTTGATAGTAGGTAGGTGAGTTTTAGAAGGTAAGTAGAATAGAAAGAAAATTAAGATACGTCAAAATATATATGAGCGATCCGCTTTTGGTGGGCCAAATGGACATGCATTTGCCGTGAGATTCCTAAAGGGAGTGTAGTGACCACACAAGTTTTTGATTTTTTAAATTTTATTCTTTTCTTTTATAAAAATATCCTCTTACACGCAGTGATTAAATTCAGAAAAATTAAACGTTTACGTTGAAAATCTTTATAAGATCGTGTCTAAAATGCGAATATCCGTAATATGTAAATACATACATATGACAAATGTGTTTCGTGTGTAGTTCATTATCGTGTTCAATATTAGGTTCTACGTAATGTGGCTATTCAAAAACAGGCAATTTATAACCAATTACCGACCGGACAATGAAGACAGGAATTTCCGTGAACCAAGTTACGCTTCTCAAGCCTCGAGGGCCGTTCCATCAATTACGTACGATCGTAATAGACGGACCTTGTTTTTGTGAGCTTAAAACAGCGAAACGTGCATTGATGATTTCCATGTTTTTTTTATTGCTTAGATGGGCGGACGAGCTCACAGCTCATCGGGTGTCAAGTGGTTACTGGAGCCCATAGACATCTACAACGTAAATGCGCCACCCACCTTGAAATATAGTTCTAAGGTCTCAGTATAGTTACAACGGCCGCCCCATCTTTCAAACCGAAACGCATAGCTGCTTCACGGCAGAAATTGGCGGGATGGTCGTACCTATCTGTGCGGACTCACAAGAGGTCCTACCACCAGTAATTACGCAAATTATAATTTTGCGGGTTTGATTTTTATTACTATCGCTAGTTAAGAATGCATCGGACGTCTTATCCTTAAGGCCGCGACGACTTCAGGTCTCACTTACATGCAAGTATTTATTGTTTATTTATTATAATATTAAATTATGAATATGACAGATTTCTTGATTTCGAAGGCTACATTTCCCGGGCGCGAGCCAATTTAAACATATAATATATCTATTTATATTTTTTGCCGTTCAATGGTGCCGGTAATTTGTGTTAATGTGAAACATTTATCGGTTGCCAATTAACGTGCATGATTATATTGATGGCATTTTAATTTATTTAATCACTTTGTTTGTCAAATGAACCTTTAATATATCAAAAGGTTTAACATATATTACAAATGAGCCCTCGTGAATCGATACCGCGGCTTATACAAAAAAGCGGTTTCGTTTTATCTACATCTTATTCTATGGTCTGATATAACCTCTTAGCATCAATTGGATCGTCGAAATCTATGTACATGGACAGATATAAAAAAAAACAATGATATACTTTTAAAACTACTAGAACCACCTTCTAATCCATTAATGAAACATGAATGACAGTTAAGCAAAACAATTTCCGGTGGATCTTTGCTTAGATTCTCTGAGCGGCGAAAGTTATTCACATCCACGTTACGTACGTCAAACTGACATGTTTAATGGAAAAGTAATCGATTGTCAAATCGAGATGGTATATCGATTGCACAATAATAAATTACCAACCCAACACAGATGACGGGGCAACCTATAGCCACCGTCAGCCCTAAGCATGTCATTTGGGATCTTCCCAATCCGCTTTTGCTGTTTTAAGCATTCCAAACACCGGTAACCGTTCTCGTTGAGCTCAACTTTACCCACAAATACTTACTAGCCACGGCGCTAAAGTGGCGAATGAAAGGCGATTGCATGCAGCAAGATGCGAATGTTGCCATGAATGTGTGTAGTAATGAGAATGGATAGAATACGGAATGAATATGTTATAGGAAGTCTGAAAGTGGCATCTGTGACAGAGAAGCTGAGAGTTGCGCGTTGAGGTTGGTAAGAGTATTAGCTATGAATTTGGAAGGATATAGAGGAAGAGGTAGACCTAAGAAAAAATGGATGGATTGCGTGAAAGACGATATGTGTAAGAGAGTGAGCGAAGTAATGGTATATGATAGAGGAGTATGGAAGGAGAAAACATGTTGCGCCGACCCCAGGTGACTGGGAGAAGGGCAGAAGAATTATGATGATGATGATTTACTACCCAACGACTTTCTCGTTTGATCTTCTCAATGGGTCACGATTCCGATCCGGTAGTAGATTCAGCTAAGCAATGCTCTATCTAAGGCAGATGTTGGCAACGTCTCTTAGGCTGAGCCTCGTGAGATCGTCCACCAAGCAAATGTGAAACCAGACTATCCGCGAAGCTACCGGTAGTCTTAAGCAAAAAAAGTACAATAATTCTGATGTTATAATTTAAGAAAATGTCTCATGTTTTGTCATTAGAGCATTAAACTTTGGGATTTTGGAAAAGGTCTGTTCGATGAATGACTAAACTCAGAATTGAGATTCATTTTGAATAATTGTTATGTTTATCAATCTTCTATATTCACAATTTATAAAAATTAATATGTAATTGCATTGCCACAAAATTCATTCGATAATTATGAAACTTTTAGTACTCCAGAAAAAGATTTTGTTATAGTTTTTTTTATTACCCTTGTAGGCAGACGAGCATACGGCCCACCTGATGGAGTCTGGTTATCGTCGCCCATGAACTTCAGCAATACCAGCGGCAGAGCCAAGACGCTGCGTACCGTTTAATACAGTATCGTCAACGTACAATACGTTTTTTTATAAAGCTAGCGATAGTAATTGATATAATCTCAGTACTAATAATTATTTTCTTCAAATCGATTGTAATCGTTTTAGTGAAAAATTCATTGTTAACTAACTTTAATCTAACACTTAACATTAAACACTCACTCGCTTTATTATATTTTTCATAATGGACGCTCAAAATTCGTGAATTTTCTTTAATTAATTAATACTCATCGCTTAGTTAACTCGAAGACAGCTTTGAAATTATCAACACCAAGCTCCGATGTTGGATCATTTTTGCATAACTAAGTCCAAATGAAGATGTAAAGAAAATTGCTTATATAATTTATTCAACGCTTTCCAGCAATACTTTACATAGCTGATAACCGTATTTATTTATAGTTTTATATCTAGCTAATGCATATTAAACGGAGTGGCTTTCAAGGAGATGAAACAGATAATATTAATTAGTATTTCTATGAATTTTATCTTGAAGCATCTCTTTGATTTATTACTAAATTAAAAATTCCAAATTAAATACCCCTACGTTACGATTTTCTCGTGCAGGGACCAGTACAGCGTGTTCCTAAAATATGAAATCTTTAATAAAACTACGGTCTTCGCTTACAATTTAAGTGAATACGGTTATACCAACGATGTGATTTAATAGAATGAATATTAGAAATAAATAAAAAATCTAAAATAGCAAACCTACCCATTATGGCCCTATTACCCTAAACACGTTATTACGGATCCTCCCGACCCATTAACGCCGTCCTCGCCGAACCCGTCGTTTGCGACGAAGGGCTCGGCGAGTAAATTAGCCACAGACACAGCCCACTGAGTTTCTCGCCGGATCTTCTCAGTGGGTCGCGTTTCCAATCCGGTGGTAGATTCTCCGAAGCACTGCTCTTGCTAGGGCCAGTGTTAGCAGCACCTCCGGTTTGAGCCCTGAAAGCTCATCTACACGCTAGGGTAACGCTGATATAGCCTCACAATGCTATCAGTATAGATAGGGAAAAAAGGGCTCTAAATTCCATTCTTTGGACCCGGTCCGCTCTTAACATCTGTAGCCAGTCCCACATACTCCGCGCTCTACTCTACAGAGAAAGTTCGACCGCTGATCCAAAACAAAACTACCCCACTCCTATTGTGATGTTTCAGCTATCCGGTAATCAATTAATATCTGGAGGGCCGTGGATCTGCGCATATAAAGCTACAAAAAAAATGAAGTTCCTAAAGTCGCTTGAATCCACCACAAAAACCAATCTATGCGATTTCTGTGAGTCACAATTAAAACTATTTTTACTTTAACACTACTGTTTTCCTGACCACGAATGTCTACGCATTTATTTTTCGACATTGGAATTTTTGCTAAATACCGTTCAATTTTCAACAACAAAATTATTACTATAAAGCTATATAGACATTTGCGTTGCTTTGCACACAGAAATAATTTACATTTTCTTGAGGTCGGACAAAAACGCGAGATTACACCATCATGTAATAAAATAAAATAAACTCGGAAAAATGGTTTGCGTAATTGCTACAGGAAGGAGGCATTGTAAGCCCGCATGTATAGGTTTTCTATGGGTTCTAATTTGGTAGGCTGAGTCATTATTGCGACTGAAACTATGACCTCACGTCACAAAGCGGAATTCACATTATAATGTCTCTGGACTCAGTATCCACTTAAATTCAGGTGGGCCGTAAGCTCGTTCATTCATGTAACCAGTGGCGTAATTTATAAATGTTCAGTTTATTTTCCTGTGACAATGTTTGCGACATGAGTTGTGGACCTTACTCCCTATTTGATTTGATTTGATTTTATTTTTATTGCACAGAGGGTCGAAAAGCTCATAGACCATCTAGTATTAAGTTACCGGAACCTATAGACATCTATAATGTAAATGCCGCCACCCACCTTAGATATGAGTTCTAAGTTCTCAGTATAGTTACAACGGCTGCCCCACCCTTCAAACCGAAACGCGTTACTGCTTCACGGCAGAAATAGGCGAGGTGGTGGACCCACCCGTGCGGACTTACAAAAGGTCCTACCACCAGTAAAGGTTAGAACGTGGTATCAACCCGTGGACTACCAGAGTCCCGGAAAGAACGTGGAAAGTTTACAACTAATTTCTCTATGTATCGTTAAATCAATACATTTATCAACAAAACGCCCCGTTGGTATTTAATTATCGGAACAACCGCACCTCGTATCTCGAGTAATTATGATCTTCCGGTGATTTTAACATTAAACTGCTTTATGATTGATGTTAACAGTAAACTGAACCATCGCGTTATTAAGTACGAAATAAAACAAATCTCCTTTTAATTACCGTGAAGGTACAATTATGAAATTTATTACGTTTAATAACTTCAACTTGCTCATAGCTTCAACGAGCCTTGAGCCCATAGACATCCACAACGTAAATGCGCCACCCACTTTGAGATACAAGTTCTAAGGTCTCAAGTATAGTTACAACGGCTGCCCCACCCTTCAAACCGAAACGCATTACTGCTTCACGGCGGAAATAGGCGGGGTGGTGGTACCTACCCGTGCGGACTCCCAAGAGGTCCTACCACCAGTGATTACGCAAGTTATAATTTTGCGGGTTTGGTTTTTATTACACGATGTTATTCCTTCACCGTGGAAGTCAATCGTGAACAGTTGTGAACGACAACTTAAGAACCTAAATTTAAACTTCGTACCTAAAACACGCCAAAGAAAAGAAGACAGTAAACATTTATTAACGAGTAATCCACACTGTTTCTAGCGATCGCGAAGAAATCTATTCATGGTACTTGGAGATGACGCTTCGCAACCGCCGACGGCTGTTACATCTGAAAAAGCTTTACTGCTTAATATCACGAGAGTTATATCATGCGAGACAAGTTGATATGCGAAAATCCATCTTATTACCGTCATGTACGTGCTGTGATAGTCGACACGAAGTGCGAATTCAGTCGTTGTGTCGTACAGTGAAAGCCGAAGTTTGCTTGTAGGTTTTAATGATTTTATTCCGCAATTACCCCGATCCGATGAGTAGCAGCAGATTAACTTAGCATCTAGATTTCATTGTGAGCTCTGATGCCAAGATTGGTTCTTAATACGACCACGCACTGGTAACCGCGAGTAATTAAAATATCATTTGTACTTAGAACATAGTGGGCAGGAAGTCGCAATGATTTACGTATTTCGTTAATTAAGATTATCTATGATTTTTACTTTTTGTTTTTGCCACAAATAAATCACAAAGAAGTCTTTGTGAAAACAATTTATCTGTTTTCAGTCCAAAAATTATTTTCAAAGAAATTTAAATATATGTTGCTATAGACCGAGATACAATTGATTCAACAAAAGTAAAGTTACCTGAGCCTATACTCATAACGACCATAACAAATACCATAACATTCCATGGCATAGCATAGCACTCCATGGCATAGCATAGCATAGCACTTTAAATCATCAGAACGCGAGTCTGCTTAGCGGCAGAAATAGGCATTCACGTATGTTAACACTATGCCCCACCAATAAGTTACAACACAAAATTGCATGTTTATTTTATTACACGATGCTATTAAATGTTTTAGCTAATTTTATATCTTACTAGCTGACCCGGCAAACATTGTTTTGCCATATATAAGATTTCTAGGGAATTTCTAGTGTAGAAAAAAAAACTAACTTATTGTAAGTGTGTAAGGATGTGGTAAATGAGTGAAAGAGGTATGTATTGCTGTGAACGATGAGGGAATATATAATAAAAATAACAAAACCTCATTCAACCACATAATACCTCATTATAACAATAAAAAGGTCCAAATAAAAAAAAATATGTTAGGGGTGGACAACCCTAATCACTTAGGGGTATGAAAAATAGATAGTAGCCGATTCTCAGGCTTACTGAATATGCATAAAAAATTTCATGAGAATCGGTCAAACGGTTTCGGAGGAGTATGGGAACGAACATTGTGACACGAGAATTTTATATATTAGATTAACAAAGAACTGCCTCCATGGTAGTCCTTAATTACTTTGAGCTTGTTCAAACGAGATTTAAAGGAGTCCTCGGTATTAAGCAGCGGCTTGGTTATGCCACTAGAATTGCTAATGAGCGATGATGACCAAACAACAGTAACAAACAACAGTGTCTTATATTTCGAACATGTGCTGTGGAATAACGACGAAGGGAAGATCTTCCACCGAGCAGATAAAATTGATCGGTAGTCCGACGGACCGAATGTTGTTCGGAACTTATATATTGGCGGGTGACCTAAATTGTAAACACATCAGATGGAACTCACATACCACAACCCCCAACGGCAGACGCCTCGATGCAAGCTTATCTTGAAAATGTCGTAAGGGAAATTCAGGCATCTGCCAAATTTCTTGTGTTGTATGATAGCTACCGCCACATGTGTCATAGATTATATTGTGTATAAACTTCTCCATATACGTATGTATGTACCTATTAAATTTTAACACAGTACAGTATTTTCTTTGGTTTCTGTGATGGCTAAATATAATAAAAAGTACGGTTGTGCTAACTAAGTAACGTCTATTATTTTTTTTGTTAATTTAATTCTTAAAAAATTACACTTCAACCGGCCGTGAACCACCAAAACTGTAAAATCGTTCAACATTTCGAAAAAATAAACTGACAGTAGCAACGCGAGAAAATTGTCAAAATATATTTAATCTTTTAATTAAAAATATTTCAATAAAAAGTCCAATGGTTAGAAAAATTTTCAAACTGTTCTTACATTTACGATACTTCAGCCCAAATATTGAAACTAACATATTATGATATATATGATATGATATTATATTATTCACTAATAAATAGTTTATAAGTGAATAATATCGTAACTATTTACTAATAATAAATTTGTTATGATATTATTCACTAATAAATAGTATTTATACCGTTCATTGTCGTAATTCACGTAACGAATTTCCTTGTAGAGTTAGTTCCACTTCAGAAATTTACGAACACAATGTCTAAAATTAATGATTTTATACAAAACAATTATACAAATGTGAAAAAAAAAAACGTGATAAATTAAATCTTTGAATATTTAACGTGCTTCCTTATTTTGCGAATTTGCCACCAATTAGAAACGGTCCATAAAATTATTCACGGAGAGTTTTTAATTCGTAATTGTGTTTGTTTAATTTAGTTGTTTTATTTTTAACTAAGCTCTGACATCATTTAAAATTGGAGAATTCATATAATCAATATTCCATAAATCAACGATATGAGTATTAAAATAGTAAATTTTATTTGGAGAGCCATTTAATTTTAGCTTTCTTCAATTGTGAATTGTGTTTTGCATTAGCGAAGTTAGAGCATTAATCGACTTCTATGAGTTCTATTATGGTCGATGTCGAAACGCTTCGAACCGCCAGACCTGGAAGCGCATTGCCTGGAGGGCGGTCGTCGGGAGCATGGGCGACCTAACGGGTCCTTCTGCACATACAGCGTCAGCGCAACCACGACCACTCTGACAAGAGTGTCCGAGTGAGAAGAAGAAGATGAGTTCTCCATCTCGCAGAAGAAGGCGGCTGGACGTGAGAAAGAGCTCTTTTTTTCTCTGCATCAACCCGTCGTCTTCTAGATCGATCGATCGAGAGATTCGATTCTGAACCTGTACCACATCTGCCACCATCCTGGCTGCTTGAATCACGCTTTGAACAGTTTGTAAAACTTTGCAACGTCTCTATTATTCTACATTGAAAAAATGCTCGGAATACGCCAAATAAATAGTTACTGAACTTCCTTCTTCTTCGTAGATATTTAGTACCAGCATTAATGAAAACTGACCGATTTACAATTTTTATCGTTTCGATATAAAGTCTAGAATCGTTTGGCCCCGGCCATAGCATTCCTGCGCGTGCGACACAAAACACTTTGCGCGGCATCAAATTGATGCAAATAGTCCTACATCACTATGGGAACCATGAGAAAGTAATAACATAGTTAAAGAATCGTAACTAACAACTTTGGTTAATAAGTTATTTTTGTCTTTCAAACAGTTTTAGTTCTTCATCTATAATTTACTAGAGTTGATACTATACACAATAACAAATTTAAAAAAAACTGCATAAGCGACTGAATCGCATATCAATTTTACAAAATCAGGTACAGCGATTTTTAGAATGTTGCTAATGAGCAACCATAAAGTGAATAAAACAATGAAAGCTGAAGTAAAAATTTCGACTATATCATTAAAACTGCTGTTAAAAATTAGATACGTCTACGGCACACACGCGTACGGATTCCCAAATACGAAAATAAGAATTAATCATCAATATCGACGAAAAACAGACCCTGTCTAAGAATTCAGGTCGAAATTACCATTGTATAAGCGTTGACATGACAACAAACCAACGTTTTATCGTAACGTCAATCGGTGACTTGTTTCAAAATTTCATACTGTCGCATTAGTATTCTCAATTCAAAACAAAGTAGCATCGAATCGAATGCCTTTAACGGGAGCTGTAACGAGATCTTATTAAAACGAAGCTAGCCCTGATTTAGGTATAAGAAACTTGGGTTTTGGAATAAGCAATTTTAAAATTAAAATAGTAATTTTTTATATCTGTTTCATTAAAAGCGGCTATTAGCAAAGTTTCCTTTTAAGTTTCTCAGGCCATTTACAAAACAAATTTTGAGTAAATTTTAATGTGTCGCTGCTATTTATTAATAATTATAATTAGGTATCCTCTTGGTAAGCTCCTCCTCAACCTAAATATTGGTTCTGATTTAGGTATAAGAAACTTGGGTTTTGGAATAAGCAATTTTAAAGCTAAAATATTACTTTTTTTATATGTGTTTCATTAAAAGCGGCTATTAGCAAAGTTTCCTTTTAAGTTTCTGAGGCTATTTACAAAACAAATTTTGTGTATTTTAATGTGTCGCTGCTATTTATTAAAAAATATAATTAGGTATCCTCTTCGTAAGTTCCCTGTCCATTCAACCTAAATTTTGGTCCAAAGCTAAATAAAGCTTTCAGCACGCAAGATATCCCGTACAAAAACCTGTAGCGCGATCAAGTTTCTCTAGTGACTTATTATTTGCAGTTCCATCCAAGACAATGATCTCAAGTAGCCACCATGCATTGCTATAACAAAGTTGCTAATCACATATCACTAGATTGGCCACACTATTACCACTAATATTGTGTCTAATGCACTTACCTGATGTTAATAAAAAACATGAATTTGAAGAACGGAAGTGGAGTTTATTAGAGCGCTCAAGCCACAAACCTATCGATTCAAGATTCACATAAACCCATCTCAACACAAGTATGGTATGCACTAATTTAGCTAACGTCTCAAAGATTCTCGGACTCTCGATCCAATGATGCTCGTGTCATTTCCGCGGCACGAACGCTGTCGGTGCACTATAATCATCAACCATGGGGAATTGTGTTAAATCGAACAGAGCAAGTTTGTAAGATTTTATTGTTGCTATGAACAATAGCTGCTTCTTCACATTGCCGTATTAAAAAATTGTCACTCATTTTTCTTTGTAACTTAACTACTGAAAGCGAAGTAAAAGCTTTAGTATAGAAGTAGTATCAAACGGATTCTTCTGAAATTTTTAATATTTTTTTACTGGTGGTAGGACCTCTTGTGAACCCGCGCGGCTGGCTACCACCACCCTGCCTATTTCTGATGTGAAGCAGTAATGCGTTTCGGTTTGAAGGGTGGGGCAGCCGTTGTAACTTACTTGAGACCTTAGAACTTATATCTCAAGGTGGGTGGCGCAATTACGTTGTGGATGTCTATGTGCTCCAGTAACCACTTAACACTAGGTGGGCTGTGAGCTCGTACACCCACCTAAGCAATAAAAAAAAAACAAAAAAAATGTTTTAGTGTGTTCATCGCCATTTTAATTAAATTTAGATTAATGGTCATTATAGGCAAGTACTAAAATAGCAAATATTATTGATGTACACTTTAGGAGTGATGGAGCATTTTTGTCAGTTGACCGTTGACTTCGTGGATACAACTCGCAGCCTTTCCCGTGCTAGCCCTCGATCATATTATAATAATATTATTCTATCATCCAATAGAAACTTAGGAGTACTTCGTGACCAAGACAGACAAGACATACCTACCTGTACTGATTGATAGCATATCCTATCACCGGCAAGTTCGTCAGATGTTACTGTCTAGTTAACTTAAGGCGAACTTAAATTCTATATTTTTTTGGACAGGAACCTATCAGAAGCTATCTGCTTAAATACACTAAGTTAATCTTACACAAATAAATATTTTCACGTAGGTAAGCTTGATTGAGAGATATTATTATATTAAAACGAATAGGCCTTCAAGAAGCAACAACTTATAAATTAATGCGATAGGAAATCAGTTTGCAACAAAAAAGGAAGTCTTGTTATTAATAAAGTAAAATGTAATATATATATGAAATCCTTATAAATTATTACTAGATGATGACCGAGCTTTGCTCGTTTTTTTTTTTTTTGATCACGCCATCTTGTTTTGTCTTTAAAGCGGTTAGTTGCCCTCAATTAAGAAAAATAGTATTATTATTCACCAATAGATGTCGGGAAGAGTTGATTATTGAAAACACGAATAAAACAGCATTTTCTGAAAATAAATCGTAGCTAGATCGATTTATCGCCCCCGAAATCCCCTGTATACTTAATTTTATCAAAATCGTTGGAGTCGTTTCCGAGATTCAGATTAGATACATATATATTAATATACAAGAATTGCTCATTTAAAGATATAAGATACTGGAATTATATACTTAATACTATTTATTGATATTATAAATTCGAAAGTGAGTTTGTCTCCTAACTTTCAGGTAGGTGTAGAAAATTACTAAGGTAAGTTCTTTTGAACATTAACGCGAATAAAACCGTGGATAAAAGCGCATAATTTTTTAATTTTAAATTCAGTTTGATTCGATTAGCTTCCAGGTTATTAATGCTAAAGCAACTGAATTATAACTGTAAAGCGTTTAAATCGTTTTTATACTTTACATTCAAATTTACCTCCTTTTTATTTTTAATGCAGTAATGCAGTAAAATGTTTCATATTGAAAAACACAAAAAATCATATTGAGTTAGGCAATTGAATAAAAGAAAATAGTTTACGATTATTATGTATATAACAAAAGTGATTTGTATTGATTTTCTACTTTATGAACTAATGTGTAATGTGTAAGAACTCTATTTGTTTGATTGTTTGATGTACAAGTAATTTTTTATTGTGTTTTCTAATATCGCACTTTTGTGCCATTGCAATGCTGTACGGTTATACTGCTTTAACCCTCTCTTTTTAACGGTAGAAAGCGGACAAACTTTTATTTTACTGTAATAAAAATACGCTAAGAATATATCCTCCATATTTTTTTAACTCCTAGACAACGACTAGTTTATCTTCCTTAGTAAAAAAGGACGGTATTTTCGCTGATTCGTGATTTTACTCTACTATACAAATGGACTGATAGTTATAATTGTCTGATCTACTGACTAGCAAGTCGTTATTCAAAAAAAAAAGACATGTGTTTTATAATTTGTGATTTGCAAATCAAATATGGGTTAAGCCGCGCGGCTCGACTAGTGAAGCGTCAATTGTTTTTCTTTAGACTCATATGCGTATTACCCGTCACTTGCGACGAAGGGCTCGACGAGTAAATTAACCCTCAGACACAGCCCACTGAATTTCTCGCCGGATCTTCTCAGTGGGTCGCGTTTCCGATCCGGCGGTAGATTCTGCGAAGCACCGCTCTTGCTAAGGTTCGTGTTAGCAACGTCGTCAGGTTTGAACCCCGTGAGCTCACCTACTAGTTAAGGTTACGCTGGAATAGCCTATCAAGGCTACCAGCTTAGGTAGGAAAAAAAAACACTTTTTCTTTTGAAGCACGAATTAAAAGTTATTCAATACACAAATCATGTTATTCAGTTATTCAATACAATAATCTAGAAATTTGCATGATAACTCTTGTTCTGAGTACGAAAAAAATCAACTTTGCTTTATTAGCATAGATCGAATGAATGAGCTGACGGACCACTCGATGTTTTCAAGTGTCGAGCAAATATTAGATTTCATCAGAATTATATTTGCACATCAACAAACAATCAGTTGGCGAAATAAAGGCACAAGAGTCGGTTAAGTTGTTTGAAAACATTCATTCTGTTTACATTTTATCACCGTTACTTTGTGTTCTTCGTTAACGAAAAAAAACAAAATTCCAGACGCAAGTAATTTAAAAATCGACATGTAACACGGATTTTTTACTGTTCGACCGGTCTGCCGGTCTACTCGCTCTGAATAGGCGATTCGGTTTATATTTTAAGTGAAGTTGTGCATAAAAGAAATTTGCATCAATGAAGTCATCATGGACTAATTTAATCGAGTTTCTTTTTTTGTTTATTTGATGCGTAAACCGATGAACTACCTCACTGCCAATCTAGTGCCAGGGATTATAGATATCACAGCCTGGATGCTGCCATCCATCTTTGAGATAGAGACTTGTAGGCAGCGGCTTGGCTCTGCCCCTGGCATTGCTGAAGTTCATGGGCGACGGTAACCACTCACCATCAGGTGGGCCGTATGCTCGTCTGTCTACAAAGGCAATAAAAAATAAAATAAAATAAACTTAATTATATTGTATTTTTTTTTCCTACCTATTCTAGTAACCTCGAGGGATTATTCTAGATTCACCGACCTAGTAGGTGAGCTCACAGGGCTCAAACCTGACGACGTTGTTAACACTAAACCTAGAAAGAGCAGTGCTTCGCAGAATCTACTACTGGATCGGAAACGCCCACTGAGAAGTTCCGGCGCGAAGCTCAGTGGGCTGTGTCTGTGGGTTGATTTACTCGCCCAGCCCTTCGTCGCAAGAGACGGGTTCGACGAGAACGATGACCGGTGCTTGGGTACCTAAAAGCACCGTTAGTGGATCGGGAGGATCTAAAATGACGCGTTTAGGGCGACGGCGACTGCTTACCATACATACAGTCCGCAGGATCGGGAATGAGTTTTGTATAAAGGTTGTCCCGCCCTTCAAACTGGAACGCAGGACTGTTTCGCGACAGAAATGTGCTGAATTGTGTACCAAAACAACGCCAATAATTCAAGTAATAAAAATCAAACCCGCAAAATTATAATTTGCGTAATTACTGGTGGTAGGACCTCTTGCGAGTCCGCGCAGGTATGTACCACCACCCTGCCTATTTCTCCCGTGAAGGTGGGTGGCGCATTTACGTTGTAGATGTCTATGGGCTCTAGTAACCACTTAACACCAGGTAGGCTGTAAGCTCGTCCACTGAATCTTTGATTTCCCACAAACGCATTTCGTTTCCCACTGGTTTTCCAATTCCTGATCGCGCATACGTGTAAGTTTATTGCATTAAATTCACTTCCCACCTCGATGCGTGATCGCGTGTCGGAATCTAACGAGCCGTGTCGCCGCGCAAGCAGTAAAATGTCGTACGACCACAAAAACTCAATCCGAATACGTATTCAGACTATGAGTGCTTCTATCGGTATATTACGTGACGATCTTTGTAATGCTGATTAATTCAAATCTTTTCGATTGGCATAAAAAATTAGACTATCTCTGAAGAAAGTTTAACTGATTTGCGAACCGTTACTACGCGTCTTCGAAGATTTGACAACTGTGTGCTCAGTGCGAGTTCTTTAACGTTCTCGATAGCGTAAAAGTTAACTCAATTTTGTATGCAGTCGGAACAGCGCCCCTAGCGGAAAACGTAGGCAAACGATCCTATTCCATACAAATATGCGCTAACTTTTACGCTATCGAGAACGTTAGAAAACTCGCACTAAGCACACTGATAGTTGAATTCAATAAAAAGATAAAACTTTAGTAGCTACATATTATTATGCCATTGTCGGTATTCTTAGATATTTTATGTGATACAAACAAAATATTTGTTTATTATTGTCATCTATCATATTACTATTATGTCATAATTTGGAAAGAGAATAAGTTTGATATAAAAGGGCTGTGACATCAATGAAACCACTCAATTCATGCTGTTTTGGATCACAGAACTAAGGTAGACCTAGATAGAAATGACAAATATACAACGCTATTGTGGTAATATAGTATACGACTTTGCTGAATAAAGAATTGAAACTTTTGAGAAACAATTTAAATTGCCTTATAAAATTGTCGAATAAAATAAATCAATTAAAGGTTTTTAATCGAAATCAATGTCATTGTAATTACGGCGCATGCCGGTTTTGACGTCATGAATCATCACTGTGCCCGCTCTGTGGTAACTTGAAATTAACTTTTCAAGGTGGGTGGCGCATTTACGTTGTAGATGTCTATGGGCTCCAGTAACCACTTAACACCTGGTGGGCTGTGAGCTCGTCCACCCATCTAAGCAATAAAAAAATAAAAAAATGCTAATTGGTTCAAAATTAATACATACTGTGGCACATTTTTCCTACTCTGGCTAGATTAACTGGAAAGACAATCGCATCGAATATTAATGAATTTGTCCATACAGGCAGTGTAGAATCGATCGTTGTGATGAGGCTTGGGAGGAAGCCTACATCTAACAGTGGACATCAGTGGATTGAAAGAGAGAAAAAGAGAGAGAGAGAGTAGACTGTAGACCTCACTGATAAAAGGACCACTGTTGTTGTTGTTGTTAAATACCACTGAAAAATACCTTGAGGCGATTTGTATCTAGCTGGAGAGGCAGCGAACCAGTTAGCTTATACTGTAAATAAGAGAGGATATGACTACAAAGTTGGCAAACAATTAATATCAAGATGTACGTGCGGCGACCAAATATGTACACAAACTCAGTCAGGCTATTCGGAAATAACTGTTATTATCTTTTTAAAAACATACAAAAACGGTCACAGTACTTTACGATTGTGTATAATCATTTTTACCACGCATTTGGTAGTATCCTTCTACTCTATACCATTTGATAAGTTCTAATCTACTCATATTACTGGAGGCAGAGCAACCTGCACACCCGAATCATCTTGCCCATGACTATTAAAAACATTAGAATTTTAATACCACAGATACAAGCAAGACGGGAACAGAAATCTAATGAGAACTGATTAAAAATTATAAACTGATGGTAGGACCTCTTGTGAGTCCGTACGGGTAGGTGCCACCACCCCACCTATTACTGCCGTGAAGCAGTAATGCGTTTCGGTTTGAAGGGTGGGGCAGCGGTTGTAGCTATGCTGAGACCTTAGAACTCATATCTCAAGGTGGGTGGCGGCATTTACGTTGTATATGACTATGGGCTCCGTAATCACTTAACACCGGGTGGGCGGTGAGGTCGTCCACCTACTTAAGCAATAAAAATATGTAATAATAAAAAAACAAAAAGTGAAAATGATCCTTCGTGTTTAGCGTCAAAAGTAACAGCTTTCATTAGCAAACACTGGATATTTGATGGTACACTAATCTCGAATATCTCAAACCGGGTCACGTACGCATTTTCGTTTTAATCTTTGCGTCGTGATGCGTTACGGTCGGTTTTCCGTGATTCGCAGTTCACGAGTTAGTTTTTTTTTTTCTTCTTAAATTCTATCCGGTTTTTATAGAAATTATTTTTAAATACATATTCATGAGTTTTATCCGAAACGAGGTACGTGCCGGTATATATTTTTTCTGCCTCTTTCGCTTGTGTTGCAATAATAACATCTGCTTCAAAGGGAAGAATTCCCATTACACTGACATTTTCACTAATTATTATTAAAGGAACGGTAGGTAGGGGCTTGGCTCGGTAGGCAGCGGATTGGCTCTGCCCTTAGCATTGCTGAAGTCTATGGGCGACGATAACCACTCCCCAATAGGTGGGCCGTATGCTCGTCTGCTTAGAAGGGCAAAAAAAAACAATCATGTGATCCAGGCAGACAGAAAGTAAACTGTCCGCTATTCAACTCAAATAAGACTTCGGTTTGCGCCTTGAACTAAGAGATCGTGTTGTAGCTTTTAAATATTAGCTTTACACCAAGTGATTTCGTACGCTCATTTGAGACAGTAAAAATCTCAAAAAGCTCCGTCTTGCCAAAAATCCAAATAGTCCGTAAATTCATCCATATTTCTTGAAGCCTCGACTTCGCACTTGTAATGTTGTTAATAGCTTACAATGCTTACAATTCCTGGATGTTTCAATAATAAAAAGTATAATTTCAAGTTATATTTCATTTATGAAACACATAATTCTTTAAAAAGCATACACAAAATTCTAAGTGGAAAGCAATTTGCCTTTGACTCTGGATTTATCATCTCTATATATAAAAATGAATTGCTGTTCGTTAGTCTCGCTAAAACTCGAGAGCGGCTGAATCGATTTGGCTAATTTTCGTCTCGAATTATTTGTGGAAGTCCAGAGAAGGTTCAAAAGGTAGATAAATATGAAAATCTCGGAATTAAATAAAAATACAATTTGTTTTTCCTTTGATGCCCCCCGTCGGTCTTTTATTTATCGATTGAGGCACTATGAAGTCTGCCGGGTCAGCTAGTTACCGAATAATTTAAAATCTCATTTGCCTTCGACATCAATAAAAATATTTGTATTATTAATTTTAGTTTGTTACCTAACGCCATCCCTGTTTGACATAAATTACTTACTCAATGCAACCGAAGAAAACAGTTTTCCCAATTCAAGTTCCAGTTAGTATGTTAATGAACCGCAATGGCGTTACTTTCATTGAAAAGTGTCAGTAACCACGGCTGCCTAGAGTTGTGGGACAAAATTGTTGTGGGTAATTTGTCGCTAAGCGTTCAGAATGTACCGACCGTGTGCCGAGGCCGCGGACGGAGGCTTCCGTGTCGGTTTGCTCTGATTACTCACGGTTAATAGTTGAATGATGGTATGAGAAAATTCCGAAAATTGTTTTTGGGAATGAAATTCGAAAATACATAATTGAACGTCTAAATTTTTTATTTATTTCTCAAATGGGCTGACAAGCTCAAAGCCTACCTGATGTTAAGTAGTTACTGGAGCCCATAGACATTTACAACGTAAATGTCGCGACCCACCTTGAGATAGGAGTTCTAAGGTCTCAGTACAGTTATAGTAACCGGCAAACTTCTTGAGCAAATGACCTTGACTGCGCAGAACCGAATTTTAGATCACTTTGGTGGCGAGGGTGAGGCGCGACGGCAGGGGAAATCGTATCGAGCGCGTTATTGGTAGATCAGTCGAACCTTGCGTCCCGCACCGCGCCTTCGTTCCGCTTGCTCCCAAAAGTACGCTTGCGTACAGTGGAAAGTCTATCGTTATTAATCGTTAAGTTATTTGTTATAATTACTTGTGGACTTTGTTGCCATGGCTATTTGTTGAGTGTTTGTTGATTTTTTATAAAACATACACTATGCCGCGACAAACTGGTGTACTATTCAAAAGAAAGGGTAGAAAAATTGTGTACGACGTATATTGCTTCATTATAAAACAGGGGAAGAATGATATGGAAAAATTAAAACAGACTTATGACAGCATTATGACGCAGAGTAAGTAATGTTTTTGCACGTGAGTGTACCATGCGCGAACTTACCCCCACTACGTCAACAAATGCTCAAGAAGTTTGCCGGCTATTATACTACGGCTGCCCCACCCTTCAAACCGAAACGCAGTAAATAATTTGTTGTTGTTGTTTAAGGTCCTATGGGCCTCAAGTGGGCAGAGAGAGAGCTCCAACAGTATTTTACCATGGCATTCGATCTTGCTCCTACGCGAAATGTATTTCTGTTTTTATTTTTGGTGCCTATTTCAGCCATGTTTGTTCTATGGGATGTGTATGGAAATCGCAAAGAACATCGTTTAATAATATTACAATTTTATAGTATTTTAGATTATCATATAATTGTATAGTACGCAATATAACTTTCGTTTACAAAATCGTATATAAAGTAGCAAATTCCCTTATCTTCATGCCGCACTTAAACGATCATTAAGTACCATTTCCCATAGAAATGTCCATGTAAATGTGTGTATTCAATTTGATTATAGATGGCCACCCTTTCGCAGCTTCCATTATACAGAGGCGGAAACTGTGCCCGGTATTCATAGTTTAGAACTAATAGTCGATTACGATAATTTTTATTTTGACAACGTAACCCATAACTGAATTTACAATAAATTGATTACTAAGAGTGTATTATATTTCAGACAGATTTAAAATAGGGTTGATCGATTATGATTTATGGAAAAAATTGTATTGTTTACACTATACGCAATAAGCATTGATCATTGTTGATAAATAAAGTCAATAGCACGTATTGAAATTGAATAAAAAATCAGGCGAACTCGAAATATCGAACTGTTATAACCATTCCATGTAAGGGGTACATGTCTGCATACTTGATTATCTTACCCGTCCACTCAGCACATTCCTATCCTAACGTCTCACCGGTCCACCTATCCCAGCTCAGTCTTGATCCACTATCCAAACCAGACGGTTGTTTCATTCAAGTGTCCTAGTTTTAATATAAAATCCTATTTTTTTTTAAAAGACTCAATCTTAAACCCTCATAATAGAATGCAAAAAAAAGCTTAAAGTACCTACAAACAAAAAGTAAAAAAACATTCTATATCCACAACTATAGATTGTTATGTACTACAAAGTTGCATATTGAGTTAAACATGTGATTGTTCGTACCTAAGGCCTTCAATACTCATTCAAAGTTAAGGAAGTTATTATATACTTAAACTTGGGTAGACATTAGCAGAAGTATTATCATTTAAGAGCTAATGCATAGTAATTTGTGTAACGCGTAAAGGATAATTTGTAATTGCATTAAGTAGCAAAATTGATTGCACGAAGGAAGTAATATTATGTTGTTAGATTAACTTTCATTTTGTTTTAATAACCAACTGAAGATTGGCACTGAGCATTTCTTAGGATACCGACTTTAATGGTGGCTTAATTTGATTTTCTACAATCATATTGTACTATAGTGAATGAGAAACATGATTCGAGAATTCAGTCAAAGGTGTTTTGCTTTTTTTGACAGCATACGCCAGCTGACCAGCTACTCATCTTAAAGCTAACCGCCACCGTTCTATTAGCTATGTCCGTTATGGTACTGAAACATGCGAACCTACTACTACTCATAAGTAGAGAGCTTGTTAGAGGAACATGTTCGTTTCTCGGACTCCCCCTCCCCGTTTAATTACAGCTCAATTCCTGCAAGGTTCTACTTAAAACTTCTGCTCAGTCTCTATCAGTTAGGAGGAATCCACTAGTGACTACCTGGCTAGTCGGCCTAGAGATGGCTGTTAATAAGTACAGTAGGAATAAGTCCTTCAACGCAAAAAACTTTAAGCTACAACCGCAACCCTGCGAGTAGTTCCACAAATGGCGCATCGAAGTATGACCTGAAGCGCACTTGTGTCCATCTAAAAGAGTAGCTTGGCGTGAATCTGTCATATTTGAGACACATACCTCTTCCGACTGACAATATTCGGGGTTGGGAAGGTCAAGTATCAGGTGTCATCATGAATAACTCTTTAGCCTTTTGTCTTCACGTCAATCCTGGTCCGCGTTTCGTTAATGCTCGGCAGGTTTTACAACGTGATTTGCAACCAAAGTATTACGTCGCTTCATAAAAAGGTAACACTTTACAAAACCTGCACACGTCACGTCATGACCTATGGGAATGTGATGTTCGTTCATCCACATGAAATACCACACCCACATAAAATCCTTATAATCTGTACAATCCCGCTTTTCTAGGTTAGCCACCGGAGTGATACGACAGAAATTTAAATTCCTTAGTCCTTAATACTTAGTCCATAACATTAACCCGCTGAGTTTGTCGCCTGTTGTCCTCAGTGGATCGCAACCGATCGGATTATAGATGCACTCATGAAATGTCTGCTTTTTAGCTGTTTGCCTCCTCCAAAGGCACTCGGTAGCTCTTACCATACCTTTTCCCCTTCTAGTTGAGCCCTTGAGTTTTCTCATGCTGCCTTGTGATACTGAAAAGACCCTGGCAATAAACCCATCCAAAAATAAACATTAATTTTCATTTATCGACGTAGAGTCGTTCTTAGCTGACGACCCCGCTTGGCATTCTCGCGATGGGCCGTGTGTTTGATTGTAGCTTTGACCACGAGCACCCTGCCTTTCCTGGGTTCTATCTCAAGCGGGGATTGGAGACTCTGGCGAGTGGAAGGCAGGTGAAGATTCAGTCCCCGACCCAAAAAATATGGTATGCACTTTTCAAAGTTAGGATAGATCTTTGATTATTTGAGTCTATATGTGACGGTATAATTTAGCTTGCGGCCAGCATTGATCAAGAGTCTAGAATAAGAAAGTTTCAAAACGCGTGCTCGTTCAAACCCGTCTCAAAAATTTATTCACGAACGACTTTTCACAGTGAAATGGTGGCTACAGTTTTATTCCTCGTCCATATTGAGTTATCGGTATCGAGTTTCGGTTTGCTTATTTAAAACAAGCGATAATGGTTACTACTACAATCCCTTATACCTCTTTAATAAAGGTATATTTTTCCATGAAATAATCTCCACAAATAGATTGACGCTTTTTTTAAATATTTTGATGCACTGCACACTCATTAATACCACCACTGTTTTTAATCTGAGTATTATTTTACGGTTATACAAAGTTCATTAAACTTGACTTGACACAGACGCTGTGCTCTAATTTCATTGTCCGTCATCGTTCAGCTGCTATTATAGCATTTAATAGAAAAGAAAAATTAAAATCGAATACCTAATTACAACTTTTGAAGCGACACGTGGCTATTTTAAAAGTCGTCGTGGCCTAAAGGATTAGACGCGCGGTGCATTCGTATCTAACGATACGACTTGGCTTGTGTTTGAATCCTGCATTGGCAGGTGCCAATTTTTCTAATAAAATACGACCTTTAAAAAGTTTACGAACGACTTCCACGATGAACATCGTGTAATAGAAATCAAACAAAAAATGCGTTTCGATTTGAAAGGTATCGCAGTTGTGGTACTCCATAAAACTGAGACTTAGAACTGATGTCTACAGGTGGGTCGCGGCATTTACGTAGTTAATGTTGTAATGGGCTAAGTATTTCTTTCTTGCCTAATTCTTTTCTTAAACGTCCCACAGTGCAATCTCCCAAGCTAATTCAATAAATAATATTTTCCAATTTTTTCTCTCTGTCACTTCGGCTTACACCGTTTTCTCTCCATTTACGTGGCCGTTGCTAAGTAGTGCCAAAGCTTGTCTCGGTCGTAAGTGGGTAATTAAGTAGAAAAGTTAACATTTGCTAAGTACATATTTCATTAGAAAAATTGGTACCAGCCTGCGGGATTCGAACATCGTTGCATCGCTACGAATGCACTGGACGTCTTATCCTTTAGACCACGACGACCTCGAAAACTCATTTGACATTAGGAGCACAGAATCTTATGGTTAGCAGTATTCCCAGCAATGAATCATAAGATACAAGTATATCCACCTACGTGGTCTCTTCAAACTACTACTGATTCGATAGTTCTCCGCGCTATAATCCCTGTCTTAAATTCTCTATGAATTCTCTAAATCCTCTATGAAATCGTTCGAGACCATCCCTTCATCTCCTTTTTGCGGTCGCTTAGTAAGCCAGCGAGCAGAGTTCATGCATTAAAACCTAAAAGCATTGCTTTCATTCACAATACATTTTTAGAGATGTTTTTGCCACACACCACGCTTAGAATAAACTCCCATTCGCGGTGTTTCCCGAGCGCTGTAACCATTTCCTTCTTCAATCGCGGCTTGAATAAAGTCCTCAGCAGTAGGTAGTAGCTTGACTTTAGCTATACTATTTACCATCAACGGCATGATCGTTTGCCCACTACTAAAAAAAATTATGAAAAAATTGTATTGGTAATGGAATTCGCAAGAGTGGCTTAAAACATTCTGTATATTTTGAAGCGAAGATATTGTGCTAATGCAAATGTTGAACTCTTTTTTTTTCCTACCTATTCTAGAAACCTCGAGCGGTTATTTTAGATTCTCCGAGCTAGTAGGTGAGCTCACGGGGCTCAAGCCGACGTTGTTGCTAACATGAACCCTAGCAAGAGCCGTGCTTCGCAGAATCTACCACCGCATCGGAAACGCGTCCCACTGAGAAAATCCGGAGAGAAACTCAATGGACTGTATCGGTGGGCTAATTTACTCGCCGAGCACTTCGTCACAAGCGACGGGTTCGACGAGAACGATGACCGGTGCTTGGGGTACCTAAAAGTACCGTTAGTGAATCGGGAGGAACCGAAATGACTGTTGAACTCAAAGAGAAGACTGAAACTTATATTGTGTTTTTTTAGGAAGGAGTGATTACTGGTGACTCGATGACCTTTTCGGCTTCACGCGCGGGCTCAGCCATAAGGGGAGGCATTTGTTTACCCTTTTTTTATTGCTTAGATGGGTGGACGAATTCACACCCACTTGGTGTCAAGTAGTTACTGGAGCTCATAGACATCTATAACGTAAATGCGCCACCCACCATGAGATATAAGTTCTAAGGTCTCACTATAGTTACAATGGCTGCCCCACCCTTCAAACCGAAACGCATTACTGCTTCACGGCAGAAATAGGCAGGGCGGTGGTAGCTACCCGTGCGGACTCACAAGAGGTCCTACCACCAGTAATTGCTCGAGCGGTTCCGAAAGAGACTCAACAGAATAAAATAAGAGGTGAATTTTATTGTTAGTTTAGTTTGCTATTTAAGCGTGTTTTTCTAGTTCTTAAGCTAAATTTTAAAGCTATTCATTTTATCAGTCGAATACCGTGCTATTATTCCTTTTTTGAAATTTTAAATAAAATTAGACTCAGTTTTTTTTTACTGGCCATATTAGGAATAATAGCTCAATGTAGCCTAAAAAAATTTTTGCTAATCTCTCTAAACTACATAATATGTTAGCTAGTAATTATACTAAAAGGCTCTGAGTAATACATGATTGGTGTCAATAAAATTTTAAAATCCCTGAAATATTACTTGCAATTAAATATATGGCATAAACTTAAGACAACCAGTTATCAAATGTGAATGAAACATTAGAGGCAATTAAACACCGTAAAAGGAACACAAAGGTTTTCTTAATTATTTGTATCTTGCGATCATCTTTATAAAAATGGTTATTTTGTTATAATTATTATGGGCAGGGTTTGGTTTTTTACTGTATAATTTTTGGTCCAGAGTTGTTTATTTTGCATGACGAAAAAAGTATTCAATTACCTAATTGTCACCCAATTAATACTTTTATTCCAAAAAAAAATATTCAAAAATGGTCTTTAATTATGCAAAGAAATTTGTTTTTAAAAGTGCCTCTTGTATTCTCTTGTAGTCTGTATTCAAAACCAACAGACGCGTCTTTTTGTCGCAATTTTGTGACGGCACCGGTCATCGCCACTATAAGTTATAATAAATATACTGTTAAACATCTCAAAATATTACAAGAATGAACAAAGTTTTGATAAAAACATTAAAATACAAAATGCACTTAAAACACGGAAGAAGATTGCACGAAGATCGCATTAAAATTCACACCACATTGAACCAAAGCCCGTGGCATTTCAGTCTTTAGTTCTTGTGCTGAGAGCAGCTTATTAGCTGTGACGTCATTTTGTCACAATATGTCAAGTTGACATTAGGAAGCGTGTACATGCACCGATCAGCGTATAAGGCAAAACGCACAGCATTAATATTAATGAGTGTTCTGAAACAGTGCACGGTCGCGTGTGAACTGAAAATTAAAATATCCGTAACGCGTCGCGCGTGAGTTGTATAGTTGAGTGTGTAACTGTCTTAACTAGATGGCGGAGCGTTAACAGTGACACGCGTAAATTTAAAAATAATTTGAATTTTAAAATCGGAACGTGCAGTTTTAGATTCGCAGATGTAGATCGTTGAACGAGATGCAAATACCGTAGGCCATAGATGTCACGATCAAACTGCCATCCATCTTTAGACATATAACTGCAGATTACTTTTATTTTTAAATACAAGTAACTCCAGAGTTTGAATCTGCGTCTACTTTTGAGATTGCTTCGTGGAAGGAAGACTACATTTTTAATTAATAAAAAAAAACAAGTATATTTCTATACAAATGATTAGCAGGGTCACGGGAACCTTTTTTTATTTTATTTTTACCCTAGGGACACCAAACGTGATTGCTTCGCGCCAAAAACTTATCTCCACAGAATCTCACAGATATAACTGTCCAGCCATACTTAGAAGAACCATACATTTTATCAGACAATATTAGATATCAGAGCAACGAATGCTAAGTAAATTGAACATGAAGAGATAAGTTCTATTGAAATCCGATACAAAAGCGGCAGATGTGCAAACATTATATACCTAGTCGGAGATACAACTGTATTTGAAGACACAAATAACGAAAGTCAAGGTTGTTGTAGAAAAAAAACTATTTTCTTGAAATTAATACATATAATTCAATCGCCTTCGATGAAATGAGGATCTACTTGAAACAAATACGCTTAGATCAATTGAGATCCTTAATCGAAAAC
This sequence comes from Bombyx mandarina, assembly GCF_030267445.1. NCBI lineage: Eukaryota > Metazoa > Arthropoda > Insecta > Lepidoptera > Bombycidae > Bombyx > Bombyx mandarina. The sequence goes on along the minus strand of NC_143223.1, from coordinate 11,524,942 downwards.
TTATTATATAATTCGTATTTTAAACATTTTAAAAGAAAATAAAAAATATATGCAGTCTCTGAATTAAATTATCGACAAACAGTGTATATTTAGGATTCTAATAATTCCGGCATCTTCTTTTTTTTCCATCGCACCGGACGCCACCGGAGATTTTTTGGGCACATACTATCCGGATTTGGAATTTGCATGACCTTCTTCCAACGAGGCTTAAGCAAAGTAATTGGTTTCTTGGAGTTTAACTGTGCTCCTGGCTTTGCTAATATCCATGAACTATGGTAACAATTCACCATCAGATAGGCCGTGTCCTCGACTATCTACAGTAGCATTAAAATTACACCTTAATTCAAGAGATCATAGTATGTATTTTGATCTTCCCTAATAACCATACGCATAAAGTAATTTATGTTAAAAAAATAAGACTATTTTCTTGCTATATCTATAATCTAGCTTCCGTATCGGTCAAACCACAGCTACACCATGTCTACCGATATTTTATTTTATCGTATTAAAAAAAAATTCGTAGCGCTGCGGATAATAAGCGTCGTCAAGGCCATTCCAGAATTTCAACGCACTTGTAAATTAATACCGCTAAAACCTACCGCTGTTCTTACAGGACATTAAACTGATAAGCATTTATGGTGAGTGGCGCATTTACGTTGTAGATGTCTATGGGCTCCAGTAACCACTTAACGTCAGGTGAGCTCGAGCTGTGAGCTCGTCCATCCATCTAAGCAATAAAAAAAGGACTATTTTAAAAGCGATTCGATTTGATTCAGGTTCGAGTATGGAGATAACATTTTGTCACCATTACCACCCAAAGCCTCTCGGAATGCCCAGCGGATCCAAGGCAACTGGGGTATTCAAATCTTCGAGGAATCGAGCGGTGGTTAAGTGAATAGTGTTAAATGGAGGCAGCTGTGCTCTTTATTTATTTAGCGGATGATTGAACGGCCATCTGCTGTTAATTAGGTACTGGAGCCCACAGACATCAACAACGTAAACGTCTTTATCCACATTAAGACATGAGTTCTAAGTCTTAGTTCTGTAGTAAAACGTCCAGCGACTGCACCACCCTTCAAACTGACACACGTTACTGCTCCACATCAGATGTGACCAGCGGAAAATGGTACTTACCCCCACGGGCTCACAAGATACACTACCACCAGTAAAAATGGTTTTCGAATATTTGAGATGTTTAAGAACCACAAGTGCGAGTTGTACTCAACTTGGCCGCGATTTATGCTTTACATAGAAAAGCCTTTAGTGCGCCATATAAGCATACCGCCTCTTATGCATACCTTTAAAAGGAAATTTTAAAATTTATTATTTATCATTGAGATGAGTCACTGTTATACAAGGCTTCACATATCGACCCGCAGAATAAATGCTTTTGGGGGCTTCCAAGAGGCTTAGAGCACATTCACCAGCAGAAGCAGTTCTTTATGGGATTTAATTGAACGAGAATAACCAATAACGGTTTTTTTTCATAAAGAGGTTGCGTTCGATATGATTATTAAAAAGAAAAAAGAAAATCCAAATTCGTAATGCAAATGGCGCCTTTCACTAGCACTTTACAAATGACCACCACTACTTATCGCTAATAACCGAATGAACTCCGCATAATTGCCCGTGAATGACTTTCTATAACGCGATTACTTAAAATTACTTCCAATTATTACGTCTTCCTTATTAAACATTCGGACGTACCTAAATAAAATTATTATGATCGAATCTATACTAATATTATAAAGAGGAAATATTTGTTTGTTTGTTTGTTTCGAATAGGCTCCGAAACTACTGGACCGATTTGAAAAATTGTTTTTCCATTAGAAGCCGACATTGTCCCGGATGAACATAGGCTACTTTTTTTAATTTTTCTTTTATTTTATTTTTTTGGTTTCATGTGAGTTTTAATGTTTCCGAAGCGAAGCGAGGGCGGGTCGCTATAATGTATATTTTTAATATTAAACTGAATTACATTAAAATCATTTCGTTTTTATAAAAATCCTCTAACTAGTTTGAGAGTCGGTTCAATTTACGATATTCTAAAGGCTACATTGTTACAGTCCAATGTTTCTGCAACAATAACAACTTTTTCTATTAGAACTAGAAGATTGATTATTTTTCATAAGTCTTCCTAGTTCAGCTCCGTTTCGTTCCAAATTTAAAGTTTTTTTTTTATTGCTTGGATGGGTGGATGAGTTCGCAGCCCGCCTGGTGTTAAGTGGTTACTGGAACCCATAGACGCCTACAACGTAAATGCGCCATCCACCTTGAGGTATAAGCTCTAAGGTCTCAGCATAGTTACAACCGCTGCCCCACCCTTCAAACCGAAACGCATTACTGCTTCACGGCAGAAATAGGCAGGGTGGTGGTACCTACCCGCGCGGACTCACAAGAGGTCCTACCACCAGTAACCATTTAAAGTTTCGTAAACAAGAAGTTATTAAAATAAATAATTTGGACATCCATTATCAGGTTAATTTTCGAAGTACAAAGATATATTTATCGGCTGACTGATTATTAGTAGTAGTTTTCAAGTGGCAAATTTAATATTGTTTTTAGACGTAATACTACAGAAGGTTAATGAATCCACTAACATTAAATTTTGAATTTGATCAGAAACAAAAACAATATACATAGTTTTGCAACTAGATGTACCATTCTAGAATGAATTAATCTATATATACCTAGTCAGGTCATAAATTCTGTCACATGTTTAATGTAAAATAATTGAAACAAGTTTATTCATTATGTAACCATTCATACACCAAAATGAACTTAACAAACATAGATTCTTATGACACTAAAGCTTATTCAAAATGACCTCCGTGATTTTGAATACAGGCCTTCAATCTGCGCGGCCAGTCGTCTATCGCAGCACGAACGAGGTCCATGTCAATATCGGCGGCTGCCTTAATCAAGGATGTCTTGAGTGACTCCAAATTGGGATGAGGCTTTGAGCACGCCTTTTCCTCCAAGTGTTGCCATATCTTGTAATCTAACGGATTCAAATCTGGACTGGAGGAGGGCCAGTCTTCGTGCCGGATGAAGTCGATTTCACGCGCCGCCAGCCAGTCTTGTGTGCTCTTCGCTCTATGAGCTGGCGCCGAATCTTGTTGGAATACCCAGTGCCTGTTATTGAACATGGTATGAGAAACAGGTTCCACAAGGTTCGTCAGGACTGTATTTTGATACACAACTGCATTCGTTTTTACACCTTTCTCACAAAAATGTACCTCTGTTAAGCCCCAATAAGAAACTCCCAACCATACCATGAGCGAGGATGGAAAATGACCTCGTTGGACACGCGAAATACGGTTGCTCGCTTCTTCACTACTGTGTGCGTACACCTTATCATTTTGTTTGTTGTAGCTCTCTTCTACGGTAAAAATTTTTTCATCCGAAAAAAGAATTTCCCGATATTTTTTTCCCGCGTACCGCTTCAACAAAGCGCGGCATCTCTTCAGTCTCAGGTCCATTAGACGAGCATTCAAACGATGTCCTGTTTTTCTTCGACATGCCCGAAGCCCTAAGTCTTCATTTAACACCCTTTTCACCGTTGTTCTGCTTAACCCCATCTGAAGGGCCAACAGTTTCTGCTTACGTTTGGGATTTCTTTGAAATCGCGCCTTCACAGCTTTTATCACTGCTGGAGTCCTAACAGACCGAGGGCGACCACTTCTTGACCTGTCATCTACACTAGAGTCTTCATTGTATCGTTTGATGGTACGATAAACGAATCCTTTGGTTATATTCAAATTTTTCAGTATGTTAAAAATTTGAATTGGCGCGTAACCGCAACGATGCAACGCAATAACTGCAACACGGTCTTCTTTAAGCAGTCTTCTCCATATTTAAAAATGAGTAAAATTCTAAAAGTATACATTTTTATTTTCATGAACAATTCGAAATTCGAATTCAATAAACTTTTTTGTGGCCAGCATTCTAAAAGAAAAGTTTTTACTGTGTGACAATATTTATGACCTGACTAGTTATCTATACTAATATTATAAAGAGGAAAGATTTGTTTGTTTGTTTGTTTCGAATAGGCTCCGAAACTACTGGACCGATTTGAAAAATTCTTTTTCCATTAGAAGCCGACATTGTCCCTGATGAACATAGGCTACTTTTTTTAATTTTTTTTTTAATTTTTTTTTTGGTTTCATGTGTGTTTTAATGTTTCCGAAGCGAAGCGAGGGCGGGTCGCTAGTATATATATATTTAAATGAATTGCTGTTCGTTAGTCTCGCTAAAACTCGAGAGCGGCTGGACCGATTTGGCTAATTTTGGTCTTGAATTATTTGTGGAAGTCCAGAGAAGGCTTAAAAGGTAGATAAATATGAAAATGCTCGGAATTAAATAAAAATAACAATTTTGTTTTCCCTTTGATGTGTCAGACGAATTCCTTTTGTTTGTTTTTAGTTTATTTTATACAAAAGTTTAGGTCTTTTATTTATCGATTGAGGCACTACGAAGTCTGCCGGGTCAGGTAGTTATTCATAAATTATTGCACATAACAAACCAATGTTCGCACACTCAATTTAATAATGGGTGCTTTTGCCGAATAATTCGTGTATGAAGTGATTACGCGTAAAGATACTAACAACCACTCCAGGTCGCGAGTTCAAAGCTAAACAACGTTCATTAGGCATTATAAAGTTATAAATTGCAAAGCGAAAGTGTTGGACTATTTTAAAATGGTCAAAACTAAAAGAGAGTTCCGAATTAGCTTTGATTTGGCAACGTAGTTTTATTTCAGAGACTGAACAACTTAATCTTAATTATGTAGTGCTGGAGCCAATTACACGGAGTATCTAGGCAGTAAATAGATCGTCTTTAGCCACATTTAATACAGGAAAGCTTAACGATGCACTTTTGTTTTTGTTTTGATTTACAATTAGCGGTTTCTTAGTGGATGTAGACTTTTTAATTTTATCTTATCTTAATATTTTATCTTAGTGCTCTGAGGAAATTATTCGAGATGATACCGGCATCTCGTTTTTACCATCGCACCGTTCGCCACCGGAGTAGAGTTCATCCATACTACCTGGAGCCACTGCGGTCATCCACAGTGCGTTTTCAGAGGTATTTTTTGCCACGTACCATCCGGCTATGCAATGAGCTCCCCTCCACGGTGTTTCCCGAGCGCTATGACATGTCCTTCTTCAAACGAGGCTTGTGGAGAGCATTAAGCGGTAGGCAGCGTTTTGGCTCTGCCCCTGGCGTTGCTGAATTCCATGGGCGACGGTAACCACTCACCATCAGGTGGGCCGTATGCTCGTCTGCCTACAAGGGCAATATTTTTTTTTTTATCACAACTCTGTAGTTAAATACATTAGTCGCAAACGATTTTCTTGCTGCAAACGAAAATGGAATACGAAAGTGATGTTTCTAAAATTTGAAGATATAAATTGTCTGGAAGAGCGAGATATATTTTGTTTTTAGATATCATCAGCCGATGTTCGGATGTTGGCTTATCTTGATTCACAGCGTCTATTTTGTTGCTTTGAATTAAAAATTGATAAAGAGAATTTTACCCATTGTGGTATTTTGGGCACCAGGATAAAGAATGTCTCTCATATTGAGCTGTTTGGTGACCCCGCTAATTTCTGCCGTGAAGCAGTAATGCGTTTCGGTTTAAAGGGTGGGCAGCCGTTGTAACTATACTGAGACCTTAGAACTTATATCTCAAGTTGGGTGGCGCATTTACGTTGTAGGTGTCTATGGGCTCCAGTAACCACTTAACACCAAGTGGGCTGTGAGCACGTCCACCCATATAATAAAAAAAAAAACACTGCGGCGCTTGGGAACGAAGAGAATCCATATTGTCAACCAACTCAATCCCTTCAGAACACACATACCTACGTTTACGTACGTGTAGGTATATGTATTTAAACGCAACATAATAATAAATCTCGTCTTCTTGCATTAAAACTGTATAATCTCAAAACTTACAAATTTTAAAGGTTTCAAATGTGATATTTTTGATATTAATCATCTTTGCAACATTTATTTTTTATTTTTTATCAGTTACATTACGTGTCTTTTAAAGTAAGATAAAATTATGTATTAATTTTTGTTAATAGTAGTCAAAACATAGAGAAAAAAAAACTAAAACTAAACTACGCTCTTTTGACAATATTTATGAGAAAAATATTGTATGTGATACCGAATGCTTCTGCATATTAACTCAATTTCGAATATTTTTGGAAGTTGTACACTTTTAATGCGAAAAGACGATATGTATTGTAAATTATATCCTCTACTCTTTCTCGCTAAATACAGACGTAGGTAATGAAAATTTTACGGTTTAATCTCGCATTTTTTATTGTCATTACATGTATTATTTGCAACGTTACGTATACTTTTTACAGCCCTCGTGGTTCCGGCTGTATCGTAAAATAGTTTTAATTATATGTTAAACTAGTGACCCGCCCTCGCTTCGTTTCGGAAACATTAAATTTTATTATTGATAGCGGAGTCCCGCGATGTTACCCGCGGTTATTGTCGTACCGCGGGTGAAGCCGCGGGGCGAAGCTAGTCTAAAAAAAGTAGCCTAAGCTACTCCTTATATCATCAGCTACTTATTAGTGAAAGTCCCGTCAAAATCGGTCCAGCCGATCCAGAGATTAGCCAGAACAAATAGAGAAAAAGCGGTTATTTCAATATTACAAACAGACACTCCAATTTTATTTATATGTATAGATGAGTAGCAGATACATAAAATATAATAATAGTCTCTTTGACTGGCTCGATTGTGCAATAGTTAGTGCATTTTGACTGAAGCGTCGTGGTTCATGGCTTCGATTCCAACATTAGTCCAACATACGTGTGATTAAGGGGATTATTTGCTCTTTGTCTGAGTGTTTATTAACTACATATGTATATATTCAAACGTACATAAATATGTTTTGTTATGTTTATTGCTTAAGCAGGTGGAAGAACTCGGGCCCACCTAGTGTTCAGTGGCTACCGGAGCCCGTAGACATCAACAACGTGGATGCCACCAGCAATCTTGACACCTTAGTCCAAAGTCTCAGTTTTGTAGTTCACTAAGGTCTATCTGTTTTTTTATTTTTTATTGCTTAGTTGGTTCGACGAGCTTACAACCCACCTAGTGTTAAGTGGTTACTGGAGCCCATAGACATCTACGACGTAAATGCGCCACCCACCTTGAAATATCAGTTCTAAGGTCTCAGTATAGTTACAACGGCTGTCCCTCCCTTTAAACCGAAAGGCATTATTGCTTCACGGCAGAAATAGGTGGGGGCTTCTTGTGGTGGGGACTCAAAAGAAGTCCTCCCACCAGTAAAAAAAATCTTAAAAATCTTATCTTATAAAAATCTCTATATTATTATTGGTCTTAACCCACGAAATTACTCGTATTTTTATCGTGTCTATATTGATGAAAAAAGCGTAGTGAAATATAGTGAAAACAAAACACTAACCAATAAATAAATAAAAAATTACCAAACGTGAAAATAGAATTCCATATTTTTCAAGAAAAATTCATTAGAACTTATAATTGATTGTCATTCACACATCAATAACGTTTCAAATGTCCAGGACTTCACAGGTAAAAACTTATTATAAATCTATATCTATACTATAATCTATACTAATATTATAAAGAGGAAAGATTTGTTTGTTTGTTTGTTTCGAATAGGCTCCGAAACTACTGGACCGATTTGAAAAATTATTTTTCCATTAGAAGCCGACATTGTCCCTGATGAACATAGGCTACTTTTTTTAATTTTTTTTAATTTTTTTTTTTTTGTTTCATGTGTGTTTTAACGTTTCCGAAGCGAAGCGAGGGAGGGTCGCTAGTAATATTATAAAGAGGAAAGATTTGTTTGTTTGTTTGTTTCGAATACGCTCCGAAACTACTGGACCGATTTGAAAAATTATTTTTCCATTAGAAGCCGACATTGTACCTGATGAACATAGGCTACTTTTTTTAAATTTTTATTTTATTTTATTTTTTTTGTGTTTTTAATGTGTGTTTTAATGTTTCCGAAGCGAAGCGAGGGCGGGTCGCTAGTCTTTATATAAATAAGTAACATACACAGACTGAAGTCTTCCTAAATAGCTTCTTTTAAATGATATAAATAATTGAATAATGGTTTAGATTCACAACTCGATATTGTATTACTGAATAATAATCATAACTTTTTATTAAAAAAATTATCAAAGGGGTCCAGATTTTTGCAACTTTTCAAAAGGGTTTGAAATTTTCGAATATGAGATAATATCTGTACCTCTGTATACAGGAGAACATCTATTGAGTCCTCTGGTAATATTTGTATGTACATATATATAATATAGTATGTAAATATATATAGCGTCAATAAACTTCCATTGACTCTCTTCATTTTAAGTTAACTCAAAAGATTAGTATGGAATTGGAACAGCGCCCCTAGTGGCAAACGTAGGCAAACGTTCACAACTCGCACTAAGCACACTGGTCATCAAAACGTACCGGGAATACTTAACTAAAGCATCGTTAACTCTTATTTGAAAATCGAATGCTGAAAATTAATAAAAAAAAGAAAACAAAAGAGTTTTTGTCCCGTTAACGGAGACGACAGTGAGAACAGTAATGTTCGCGTGCTCCATTGATCTCGAAAACCAATTTCGGTGAATCACTGCGAGTATTGCGAGAGTGACGCAGACATAGCGCTAGACGTTTTCACATTTAGGCAATAAGCTTCCCACTTTCGTGTATTTATGGGTTCTTAGAGCTTCAATTCGATTGGGTTTCGGTTAATAAATTTCTGGAATTGATCTAAGATTTTTTTCGAAGAAGAAAATTAACTTTCTTTATGACATGATAATTTGTAAATCTTTCGAAAATCTCATGTCAATTCAATAAATAGTTTTATAGACGCCCGACAACTAATAATTTGTTCACGCAGGTAAATAGCGATATATTATATTTCCAGACCACAAACAATTATATTTTAGGATTTTCGTGGAAAAAAAAATATTTAAAAAGTTGAAAATTTGTTCGAAATTGGAATTATTGAAAAAATATATATATATAAATCGTAGTTTCATTGAACGAGTAAATATACATATAGATTTACGAACTAGTACATTTCAAACATCGGACGCTCCCTTCATTTATCAACAGAAGGTGTTGTTTACCCGGCCACCTACCAAGTGTTTGTGTAAAGATTTAGACTAGACACACGAAACTGCCTACCAGATTGTAGAGAGAACGAATAGGTAATAGTAAGAAATCGACGTAGAGAGACGCATATACTACATATACCTATTACCTATACCTACACATTTATGTCACATATCCTGGGCTATTACTGACATTTATATAGTCGAGACTAAGATATGTAACAAGTTTTCTAACATAACTCGTATTAGATCGATTCATGTGCCCGCACAAGTAGAAATCGTTCGTTTGAATTATCTTTATTATACCTGCCGCGAAACAATAATAGCTTTAAGTCTGAAGGATGGAAAACGATTCAAAATTAAAAAAGAATACCTAATCTTAAAAATATTCTCGTACATTCTTCATTAAAATTTTCAAATTAACATTTATGAACTCATTTGAATTTTACAATTGATAGTCTGAAGTTTTAACGTATCACAAATATTATTAAAGTTCACTCAAATATACTACCTTTACTGGTGGTAGAACCTCTTGTTGGCCTATTTTTGCCGTGAAGCAGTAATGCGTTTCGGTTTGAAGGATGGGGCAGCCGTTGTAACTATACTGAAACCTTAGAACTTATATGAAAGGTGGTTGGCGCTTTTACGTTGTAGATGTTTATGCGCTCCAGTAACAACTTAACACCAGGTGGGCTGTGAGCTCGTCCAAACATCTAAGCAACAAAAAAAAACTAATTTTGAAACTTACAGCGTACCACAGAATTATATGAAGTATCCACGAACATTTACTTAGAGCAAGAATGACTTAGTGAAGGTTTCGTCTGACAAAGGCAATATATTTGAAACGGCTATCAAAAGGGCTAAACACCTAAATCACGTCAAAACAATTTGACCCTTAACCCAATACACATAAAGTGCCGCAAATCTAAATTGTTCGAATGTAATCAAAGTTCATTCGAGTACGTGACAAAATAAGGGAGTTTATTTAATAAAGGTGTGAAAGTTTGAAACGTGACCGCCGAAGTTGTACTAAATAGCTTTCCAAATAAAAAGACCACTCACCACTTAAGCTATTTGTACATAAATTAACTATGTTTAAAATGCAGTTGGGGCCAATGGGATTTAAAAAAAAAGTATATACAAATTTACTAATTTAATAAAAACACTTTTGTAACACTGCGTATTGCAAAATGGACAACTTTGCGAACATTTTTATATATAAAAGACGCGAAGATTCTTTTCGGCCATTAAAACGATTCATTCAATAGTTTAATGATTAAATAAAATTAGAACATTACAATTAAATGTAGGTACTAAAAACATTGTATTGATTTGTCCCTATTCTCGCGAAGTCGCAACTATACTTGAGATCTTAGAACTTATATCTCGAGGTGGGTGGCGCATTTACGTTGTAGATGTCTATGGGCTCCAGTAACCACATAACACCAGGTGGGCTGTGAGCTCGTCCATCCACCTAAGCAATAAAAAAAAAGGGATAGATATAAAAAAAAACACAATTAAGCTGTGATCAAAATAGATAATATTTCCTTTCAATCTAATAACGATTGTCATCAATCCCCGGTTATGCAAATAAGATATCAATTAGCAAGTAATTAACAAAAAAATTGTATAATCAATGTAGCACTATAAACTATAATTTTTTTTTTAATATTTTTTAGAAACAAATACATAATCTTAGAGTTTGTTTGCTAAATGATAATAGTTTTTTTTTTTTTTTTCTGAAAAAAATTCCTTGTGATTTTCAATGCACAGATAGATACAGAGTCAGATGTTTTGGTATACTACATCTTAGGGTGACATAAAATAATACGCTCTTTTTAACAGCATGTATGTTTCATAACGTGACGTAAAAATATACTTGAAAAATTATCCTAAACGTTTTTCATAAATTTAACTCAGACCCCATTTTTCAAGATAATACCCTTTAAGGCCACTTTTCACACATCTGTGACGCTCATAACATGAAATAATATTTAACATTTTATTGATCAATATAGGTATATTTAATTAATTACGATAACAATTTCCTATCAAATAAGCCATGACTTCTTTCTTCACTTTTAGCAATAAAACATCTAATCGAATATGTCGGTCACTAGCTTTACAGCCACTCAATCTATGTATCTTTTTCAGTATAATATTTATGTACTGTAGCTACGTTAATATTTTATTTACTGACGCCAGTAAATGTTAATGTTGCTTACTGGTGGTAGGACCTCTTGTGAGTCCGCGCGGGTGGGTACCACCGCCCTGCCTATTTCTGCCGTGAAGCAGTAATGCGTTTCGGTTTGAAGGGTGGGGCAGCCATTGTAACTATACTTGAGACCTTAGAACTTATATCTCAAGATGGGTGGCGCATTTACGTTGTGGATGTCTATGGGCTCCAGTAACCACTTAACACCAGGTGGGCTGTGAGCTCGTCCACCTATCTAAGCAATAAAAAAAACATTGATATTGAATGAATCTATATTATATAACGCAAATAAAATTATCAAATGCCATCACTTTCATTTAACCAAATCAATAATTAAATAACTGCCTTCGACATTAAAATTTAGACTGATATAACACAATCGAAAAATATTACGTCATTATTATGTGTGTAGCTTCGAATAAATCACATAATTCGGGCTGATCAAACTTTTCAATATTTCACACAAATCAAATTATTGAGTAATCGAGTCGTTATCGATTACGCGTACACGACAATCGACAAAAATCGTCACTTTCTACGTCTGCACACCCACTAAAGCTTACGGACACTTTCACGGAACCGCACGTAATTTTTTTTCATTAATCAATTTATCGACTAAACTGTAACACCCACGAATGTAGAATAATTGATATGGATTGCATTTTTTTTTTTCATTTATAAAAAAAGAACCCAAAGATAATCGATTTGAATATTTTTGTAAGATGAATCGATATTCTGAAACTAGATCTCGCTATAGTAAAAACACGTCTCATAGTGTCCGATATTCGTTACAGTTATGTTTCGTTTACGCTTTATTGAGTTTATGACATAGATGTTATTTAAACTGCGTGGATTGAATGATATAGATTTTCCGCGCTCGATGCTTTGTTTGCTTTCAATTAATAGTTTTAATCTAGGTATACATTACTAGTTGACCCGGCAAACGTTGTTTTGCCATAATTATATAAGATTTCTAGGGTATTTCAAGCTTATTGTAAGTGTGTAAGGATGTGGTAAATGAGTGAAAGAGGCATGTAGCGCTGTGAACGATGGGGGAATATAAAAATAACAAAACCTCATTCAACCACATAATGCCTCTTTATAACAAAAAAAAATGTCCAAGAAATAAAAAATAAATGTTAGGGGCGGATAACCCTTATCACTTAGGGGTATTAAAAATAGATAGTAGCCGATTCTCAGACCTACTGAATATGTATATAAAATTTCATAAAAATCGGTTAAACCGTTTCAGAGGAGTATGGTAACTAACATTGTGATGCGAGAATTTTATATATATATAAGATATAATTCATTGGTACTTATGTTTGTCGCTGAACTTTTTAACTTTTTATGTGTTTTTTTTGATGCTATAGATTTATAATTGAAATCCTTAGAAGGTGTCCCGATTGTGTTTCAAGTTTATTTTTAAAATTTTCGTAAATATTTGAATTTTAACTATCAATGATGTCTTTGGCGCTCTCGTATTGGAAAACTCTAAAGTTTGTTCATTTAAACATATAAAAATCATTTTTTGTAAACTTTGATAAAGATAAAAAAAAATTAAATTTTGCCAGACTGTTCTTGAGAAAGATTATAGTTGGAGCTCAAATGGGGCAAGTGATCATGATTTTTTTCTAGTGCTGAACGACGTTTTTTAGTAAAAACGAATGAACGAATGAATAAAATCTAACATTAGACTATGGCTAAACAAGACTAGTAATACAAACAGAGAAATGTTAAAGCTTTCTATTATTATCTTATACATATTATTATATATACAGTAATAAGGTCTGCGTCTCTGTTGTATATTATGACGTCTATCCTACCCTTGAAACTGGAACACATGACTGGTTCACGGCAGATATAGGCAGGGCAGTGGTATCCAGATGGGCAAGCTTATAATATTTTGCGCGGTAGGCAGGAGCTTGGCTCTGAGCCTGACATTGCTAACGTCCATGGGCGATGGTAACCGCTCGCCATTAGGTGGGCCGTATGCCCCTCTGCCAACAAGGGCAATAAATAAATAGTAGTTTAAAAAAACTAACAAAATACGCTTTTATAGAAAATCCAATTAAAAAATAGAAAATTAATTTTAATAAATTTGAAATAAAAATAGTGTAAGAGGAAATTATTTTATTGTAAAAAGCGTGGGGTGCATGGTATAAGTAGTTATAAATATTTTATGGACAGACTAGCTGACCCGACAGACTTCGTACTGCCTCAATCGATAAATAAAAGACCTAAACTTTTGTATAAAATAAACTTAAAACAAACAAAAAGAATCCGTCCGACGGGGGACACATCAAAGAGAAAACAAAATTGTTATTTTTATTTAACTCCGAGCATTAACATATTTATTTACTTTTTAAACCTTCTCTGAACTTCCAATAATAATTCAAGACCAAAATTAGCCAAATCGGTGCAGCCGTTCTTGAGTTTTAGCGAGACTAACGAACAGCAATTCATTTTGCGTGAAGCAAAAGTTTTTTACCTCTTTTTACGAAAATTGCGCCGACGGAGGAGTATGAAATTTCCCACAATTATAGAGAATATGGAGAAAGAGAGCAGAATGCAATTTTTTTTAAATATGCTTTTATTAAATTAAGTAAAAAAAACATTACACACACTACCATGTATTTGACACACAAACGCAAATACTCTTTTGTTTATTGTTAGTCTGTGGTCAAATTGATACATATTAGATTAATATTGTTTGTCCTCAATAATAATTGTCTATAATGTAGTCTTGGCGAAATTTGTTATTATAGAAGTATACCTATAGTCTTTAACAATAGAACCTTAATAATGTTCAAACTTATAATTTGAAATTAATTATGGTCGTATTTCGACCATAGGACGACCACTAGACTATGATTAATTCATATGATATCGCATATATAATAAATAAATTTTTATTTCAGTTTTGCAGCCAAAATCCTCGGTCCTGTACTTTTCGCAAACGAATATGGGTCAGTAAAATATCGACCTTTCTTCAGGTTACATCACAACAAACAATTCGCGGCGACGCTGAGACAGCTGAACAAACATGAGCAAATTCAATTGGCCAGTTTCAACCGTGTAACTGTATAAATAAATTACATTTAAGACCGTAAAGATCGTCTAAACCAAACCTTAAATACAATTGTGCTTGGAATTGGTTTTTTTTTATTGCTTAGATGGGTGGACGAGCTCACAGCCCACCTGGTGTTAAGTGGTTATTGGAGCCCATAGACATCTACGACGTAAATGCGCCAACCACCTTGAGATATAAGTTCTAAGGTCTCAAGTATAGTTACAACGGCTGCCCCACCCTTCAAACCGAAACGCATTACTGCTTCACGGCAGAAATAGGCAGGGCGGTGGTACCTACTCGTGCGGACTCACAAGACGTCCTACCACCAGTACATGAATACTCGTTTGAAAAAAAACTACTATTAAGCTTAAAAAAAAATACATGAATTATTACCGTAGCGTATTTAATGAAATACCATAAATAGAACAATTTACATATATACATACGTATTTAATTAATAATACTTTTACGCTTTATTGACTGTTTGTCGATGAAATATTCGATTGTCGTCAAATAACACCTTATTGTCCTCCTTTTCTAATGGGTTTCATCCTACTATTACTTTTTTCACTTTTTATTATTTTTAAAGGCTTCTTTCTACCCTGGTCTATTAGTCGTCCATGAACTACGAAGACTATAAACTATTTGAAGTATCGGATATAATAAAATTAAAAGTCAAATTAAACAAAGAAAGGAATCATATTTTATCGTACACACATTGGATTACAAAATCAAGCATATAAAGATATATTATATTATTTAAGATAACATATATCGTTATTTATTTATTGCTTAGATAGTTGCACGAGCTCACAGCCCCCCTGGTGCTAAGTGGTAAACTACTGAGGGTTAACCGGAGCCCATAGAAATCTACAACGTTAATTCCGCCTTGAGATATGAGCTCTAAGGTCTCATTATATGCTGGCTGGGAGAATGAGGACATAGGAGAGGCAGACAAGAAAACCACCAGCTTCGAGCTGGTTCGACGAATGTAATCTTGTTCAAAAAACATTTTTCGCTATATATTTTTTTTACAATGTAATTAATAACATATATATGGTTTGTTGGTTCGTTTTGATTACAGGAAATTATTAGAGAACCAAACACCATCTACTATACTACATCTATCATTTTACTAACGAGGCGTTATCGCAACTTTATAAGTTTGTTAATAGACTGTTATTTATAGAGCAATATTGAAATTAGAGCTTTAATGAAAAGCATACACAATCGCGAGTATACATATTTTATTTAAGCCTGTAAGTTTTATTTGCTTTTTTCAGTCTTAATGTAAAAAATGAATACTATTAATTTGTATATTTTTTTGTTTTCATGACAGATGTTTATAAGAAAGAGATATAACTTCCATACTATGTAATAATCCTCCTTTAAATATAAGTATTTATTATATTAAATGAAACTATGTATGAAAAATATACAGGGACAATTATAAATAAAATAACGGTATATTTGAGTTTCTTTTATCGATATTTTTTTAACTCGAATTGCGCTGCAAATTATTTTATTGCTTTTCCTCAAACTGAGACTGTAAAATGGTTTTTTTTTTGGGTATTTATTTAATTGCTACAGTTCCTTGACCTCACGCAATAAAATATTAATACGACAGTAGTATATTGTGTATATTAAAAAAAAAAAATTATGTGATATGTTCAGTAGCGTCTTTTTCCTAACAAATTTAATATTACATTGCCAACGAATAAAGGTTTATTTAAAAATAAAAATAAATCTACTTACCAGATAATAAATTTTCGTCCTCGTGAATAATTTCTTTTTTCTTATTAGTATTGTTTCTTTTTTTTTTAAATGCACATTTAAATAAATAAAATTGAATTTCACTGCCCGTATCCACTGCGGTTGCGTGTACGCGCGTCTGTCTACACGATGTACCCAACGTCAGCGCGCGCGACTCTGAGATCGCGAGTGGCGCCCGACCCGCAACGCGCTAGTATATACGCCGTCGGTCTGGTTGCACTTTCGCCGTTTACGAACGCAATCTTCCGATCTAGGGGTTGTTGCTTGTTGCTATCCTCCTTCTCCTTGCGTCATTCTCCTTATTACCGAGGATCGTGACGCCCCGCTGCATCAATCTCTGTTGTACAATTGTTCTCTTTGGCATCGTCCAGACAAGATCGAATTTGGTCCGACCACCATTTTTTTTTTAGTTGGGTGGACGAGCTCACAGCCCACCTGATGTTAAGTGGTTACTGGAGCCCATGGACATCTACGACGTAAATGCGCCACCCACCTGCAGATATAAGTTCTTAGGTCTTAAGTATAGTTACAACGGGTGCCCCACCCTTCAAACCGAAACGCATTACTGCTTCACGGCTGAAATAGGCAGGGTGATGGTACCTACCCGTGCGGACTCGCAAGAGGTCCTACCACCAGTATAAAACTCGTGACTGCCCCGCTGCATCGATCTCTGTTGTACAATTGTTCTCCTTGGCCTCGTCCAGACAAGATCGAATTTAGTCCCACCATCTCGTGGGACTGCGTTCTCTGGGACGTTTACCCTCTATTTTGCCCGTCACCATCAGCTGCTCAAGATTGTGACCCTTCTTTCGAGCAATGTGTCCAAAGAACTCCAATACTCTACGAATGCATATTGTGGAAAGTCTAGTTTTAATATTATGTTCTTTTAGCATTGACAGTGCTTGTTGCTATGGCCCTTACATCAATTGTGTCCGATCGGTTGTCGTAACTTTTTATTACCCGATCACACTTATCTCAATCTACATACTAACCGATCTATATCTGATTTATAAACATCATCTATTTCTGTCCAACAATAACGCGAATGCATTGCTAAAATTTGACTACATGATTTTATCTTTGAATGGTAGATGTACAGTCGAGAAAGTTTTCTTTTGTTTTATTTAAAGGATAAATGAGTCGTCTATTATCAAAGGTGGCAATCTGTGCATTTGGACAAAAAAAATTTATTGATATGTCAATACAGATTGATTTGAATATAATCGTCTCCTTCAAAGAATACGGTTCAAAACCTGCATTAAATAAAGGTTAATAGTTAACCTGTTATTTATCTAAGATGTCGTTCCGAAGAGTTTTGTGACTGCCAATGGAATACAACGTGAATAATTCGTTTTTCTGATTTACCAATCATTGTCCAAAAGTCAGATTGCCGGCTTTGATAATAGTCGACTCAAATTAGGTAAAAGTTCTGAATACTACGGATTGATGATGGAATCAATAATAGCTATAACACACAGTATTAATATGAAACGATATTATCCGGAAAAATTGTCGCTGGTAATGTTCCGTTTGATGTTAAATTTTGCTGTCGGAACTAATAAAGACTTAAGCGCACACTCATACAAGGAAAATGCCTTCCTCTATCTTGAGAGACAAGATCGAAATATAATTGCATCCAAAAATCAATCATAGCTTAATTCCAAACTAAAGCAAATCATAAAATTTCTAAAGGTAAAGTTTCGTGTTTTCCCGCGATTTCCGCAAAAAAAAAACAGTATTATCATTTCGTGACATAAATAATACAGCGCCAGGTAAGATGTTGAATACGATCGATAAGAAATCGAATAAAATTATGATCAATCAGCGTGATTATTATTCTAAGCAGCAAAACGCGGCGGCGCTTCGATAATTAGTGCCGCCGTTGCATTCAGACTCTTGATTAGATCAATTACGAGGAACAGCACTACAGTCAACTATGTTGTGCGCACGTTACTATTGTACCTATTTAATAACTGTCACACACACGGCCAGCGATATATAGCAGATTTTGTGAACTAGATGGCTAAATAAGATCTCGAGTCTAGCGTTAGGTGTACATCACAACGTGAATACCATCATCTTGCGAATGAATATTAAGGATTTGCCGCAGAAAAAAATCATGCCGCAAGGCAGAAAAAAAAAAAAAAAAAAAAAATATATATATATATATATATACAAAAATACCTACCCTAAAGGACTTACAAGATAACCTACCACCACTAATTATGCAACTGGACCACATATCTCAAAGTACTCGAGTGATTCCTTCACACCAAAACGTAAATATGCTTAGATACAAACATGACGTGGTGTCTATGTATACACATAGACACATACATACGTGCCACAGGTACGACAAGCACCAATAAAATTAGTGGAAATTAAAGCAGCCGTCGAGTATTCATATCGTTAAGAACGTTTATGTTCTTATCTATTTTCTATAGGGGCCGTTTGGTATTGGTGCCTATAGAATTGTTCGAGATACCACATACAAGATGATTTTCTCATAGCAAGAACTTTATAACCGATGTGTATACTAAATTGTTTTATTGACAATTTCCACCCTGAAGGGCGAACCGATCATATAGTTTACGATAGTAAATTGATAGTTAGAAAAATATAGTTTCATGTAAATAGATAACAGGAAGCGGAGTTCAAGTTCAAACTGTTTGATAAAGGTTAAACCAATGTATTGGTTTATTGAGATAACATCGACGCCATTTTATTGTAGTATTGTGAGCCTGCACGGATTAGTACCACCATCCTGCCTATTTCAGCGGCGATACCGTAATTCGTCCTGGTTCGGAAGGTAGGACTGTCGTTTTGCTGTCCAAAGAACCGATAGGTATCTGAAGGCAGCGTCAGAACGCTTCATCGAGCTCACCTATCGGTCTGTCAGTAGTTGGAATAGCTTCTTAGGCTACCAAAGATTAGGTAGGGTTAAAAAAATGCTACACAGAAGATCGAGATCACTATTCCCATTAGGACAAAAATGTGACGAACAGTTTTCTATGTACTACCTGAGAGTTTAATATCTATTCAGACATCTACTGCTCAAATAATCAGTTTCTGGTTCCAATAGATCAGTATAGCAAATCCTAATCTGGAACCACTTGACTGTATTTTTTATTGGTGGTCGTCTGGTGACTCCGGCCGGGTAGGTACCACCACCCTGTCTATTTCTGCCGTGAAGCAGTAATGCGTTTCGCTTTGAAGGGTAAGACAGCCGTTAAACTGAGACCCAGAAATGATATCTCAAAGTGGGTGGCTGATTTTACGTTATTGATATCCATGGACTCCAGTATCCACCACGTCTCGTATTTCTATAATACACAAAGAAAAACTATACCCTATCCTTCTTCGAGCGTTACTCATTCATTTAGAAGTAACAGACTGAAAGTTGTAGTCATTCATTAAGTGTATCAAGGCCACCAATTAGTTGTAACTGTTACGTGCGCCATCTGTTGAACGATCATGATACTGTGACAGAAACTTTCCAACAGTGCCAATGACTGTAACAAGTTTCGTCACAGGAAAAACATACGAAAAAACATTCATTTTTATATAGATCAGATATCAGATGATATGTTACTATATAAAAAAATAGATTAACTTAAATGAAAAAAAAATGTTCTATGATATAAAAAAAAGTTCTAATTGTTATGAGACCTAAAAGTACATGTTTTTTGAAGAACAAACAGAGTATATCTGCTAGCACTTAGCGAATGACAAATTAAGTACAAACCCAACACGCCCTTCCATAATTCTCGTATAACTTTGTCATGGTCTCGTAAAACCTATTTTTAGAATCGGCTAACCTTAAATACATTACGTAGGAACTAAATATTATGCCGATATAATATTATGGGGTCATTTTACCGCTATAATGAAAATTGTATGCGTGCAATTTGCTAAAACCGATAAAACTTGAATAATTGAACGATCTTGCCTATAAATTTAAGGCTATTGGCTATTATTGTGATGTGAATCAAATATAGGACAAACTATGAAACTGTAAATAAAGCTTGTTTTTTTTAACCACGTGCCTTCATTGTATTTATTGTATATAGGTATACTTTACATTCAGCAAAGGAAGCAATCAAATTAAGTATAGAACATAGAACAATTTTGAAGTGTTTAAAGGTTGGCCACACTGTTGTGTTAATGAATCAACAGCCAAGCTGATCAAACGAAAAAAGGTTAATATATTTATTTTACATCTTTGAAACTAATATTATGTTTGTCTGACGGAAGTATGAATAAAAGGTTGAGTCAGTCCAATTTTAAATGCCTAAATCTATTTTTCAGGTACCCGAACAAGTTTCAATTCGACAATATTTAATAAAAAAGTTAGTAATAAAATATTTCAAGTTGACGTGACTCTCAATGTGTGGTTCGACTATTTTTGTAGCTGTTCACAATCAATCTGTGGACTTGCTAAAAGAAACGTTCTGCGGTCAATAACATCATTTCGCCTATGCATTTAGATCGTATTTAATGCGCAAACCCATTACAAGCGCAACGATACATTTTTTCTAGCGATCCAAAGTTAACCGCAAAATATATCTGTACAAAAAAAAATCCAAACTGCACTCGCTCAGTAATGCGCACTCATCAAAATACTCTTGACAAATGCACCAATTTTTATGTCGAGAAATTGGAAATTACTTTACTTTTTATGGCATACACCTATGGCACTTTAATTAAAGGATTGAAGTCGTTTAAGTTGCAACTAAGTATGTGGAAGTTGATGAATAATACTTAATATTTTTCCTTTTTAATACCCTTTTATTAGCTTCAGACGTATGTATGTATGTTTGTAACGGAATCTTTGAACATGATTTTGACCCCCTTCAAAACGTCGGATTAACTCGAAATTTGGTATACTTATTAAGGACCGATGACAATTAAATATTTAAAAATAAAATGAAAAATAAAATTTAAAAAATTGAAATTCAACTAAGAAATGAAAAATAAACATTACTTTAAAAACACTAACAAAACACGCTTTTATATAAAATCGAACTAAAAAATAGAAAATAAATTTAAATAAATTTGAATTAAAAATAGTGTAAGAAAAAATGAGTTTTCTCCTACCTACGCCGAAAGTTCGGTTTTCGTCCCTAAGAAAGTGTAACTTTTCCTCCCGCTGTACAGGGAAGAAAGTGTAACTTTTCCTCCCGCTGTACAAGGAAGAAAGTGTAGCTTTTTCTCCCTGGGTACAAGTGCGCATGCGCGTTAGTGTCTACGTCTGCTCTCACGCACCTAAAATGCTCCGCCATTGTTGTGCTCGGGTAATTTACAATATTGTGTTTAGTGTAAAAGTGAAATAAACAAAATGCAATAAAAAATTTAATTGTGAAGTATTAAACAAAGATGAGTTCATCAGGCAGTTCTTATTCAATTAGTTGTAGTTTAATTAAAAAACAGTTAAATTGTTATTTTTATGAGTACGGGGGGGCTCCGCCCCCTCTACCCCCAGCCAGGGATTCGCCCCTGGACCCCGGCTCGGTACTCCACGAACTTTCGGCCTGGTAGGAGAAAAAATGTATGTGCAATGTACTATTATTGTAAAAAAGCGTAGGGTGCTTTTCAGGATATTATCAAAATAACCCTTCTACTCATATCTGTTCATAAAATATTTATAACTACTTATACCATGCACCCCACGCTTTTCAATTCAAATTTATTAAAATTTATTATATGATACTTTTTTTAATGCCTTCCTTTACCTACCCATTACTTGGTACCCTAAGGGGCTATTCCAGCTACACGCAAACGGGTAGATTGGCTCACGGGCTCAACCTCAGAGAATTTGCTACACTAGGTTCTACCCCCGGCCTATCTATCGTCCATGAGCGACGTTAACAACTCACTATCAGGTGGGCGGTATGGTCGTCCGCCTACAAGGGCAAATAAAACACTAGCTCTACCTTTTTTTTATTGCTTAGATGGATGGACGAGCTCACAGCCCACCTGGTGTTAAGTGGTTACTGGAGCCCATAGACATCTACAACGTAAATGCGCCACCCATCTTGAGATATAATTTCTAAGATCTCAGTATAGTTACAACGGCTGCCCACGCATTCCTGCTTCACGGCATAAATAGGCAGGATGATGGTACCAATCCGCGCGGATTCACAAGAGGGCCTACCACCAGTAATCACGCAAATTATAATTTTGTGGGTTTGATTTTTATTACACGATGTGATTCCTTCACCGTGGAAGTCAATCGTGGACATTTGTTGAGTATGTATTTCATTGGAAAAATTGGTACCAGCTTGAGATTCGAACACCGGTGCATCGCTCGACACAAATTAACCTTAGAGCTTATATCTCAAGGTGGGTGGCGCATTTACGTTGTAGATGTCTATGGGCTCCAGTAACCACTAACACCAGGTGGGCTGTGAACTCGTCCACCGATCAAAGCAATAAAAAAAAACTAGATAAAATAAAGTCTCAAAAACAGGTATAAATACGGTATAGGTAAGAGCCGGTTAAAGCAAGTGTAGTAAGCAAGTTTCAGAACGAAGAATAACTAGAACAGCGGTTGGGGAACCTGGGTAAATTACCCCAAAAGGAGTAAAATGGAATTTTGGGGGGTAAAGTATATATTGAAGTAAAACTTCTTTAGAATCGTTGTCAACTCGATGAAACGAAATGAAACGAAACGAAAAAATAAGTCCATAGAGACACGAACACATAAATGTATAGGATTCAGTCGACGAGAGAATGAGATAGAACACATTATTTGGAAACACTTTCACGTGATTGACTAGTTATTGTTTTCTTTTCAAAATTATCATGGGGGCTATAATATGAAAAAAGCGATTTCGTCGTTTTTTTCGTTCTTAGCCATGGGATAATATCAACTTACACAAAAATATTTTGGGGTAATAATTAAAAAAGTTCCCGCTGAACTAGAAGAACCAGAAACTGAGGGGAGAAGTAGTGGACAAACGAACAATCGAGATGATTACCTGCCTGAAACTAGCAGCAAGCTCTAGACGAATTCTATATTCAACACGGACGAACAAACATACCATACAAATATTAACTAAAATAATGTAACATTAAAATAGCTTATTTATCTAAAATTAACAATGTACAGCCACACTTAAAGCATAACTTCATAGCACGTAAAGAATTATGTAAATTATGTAAAAAATCTAACACAAAGTAACGTAACAATATTATTAACGAGATGAAATGTTTAGTGCACGTATCCAATCAGCGTTAGTAGGGATGTTTCGTTGCTAGTTTTTTTTTTTGTTTTGCTCCTTTACATGTTAAGTTGTTGTCGAAGTTTAATGGCGTCGAAATGGGAACCAGCCGTCTTCAAACAAGAGATCCCAGTGTCCATAGATAATACACTCTTACGGTTGGCAATGTCTTAGCTTTGCCCCTGGCATTGCTGAGGTCCATGGGCGACGGTAACCACTCACCATCAGGTGGGCCGTATGCTTGTTTATATCATCATGATCGGTTACTCTTGGCAGAGCAGTCGTGGTCATGCATCATCATAGTCATCATAGTCGAGTCAGGTCGTAGAACCCTTGTTTATTTTTTATATACAAAAGTAAAAAAAAACTCGATATATAACGATAATACACTTAATGTAGTTGCTTATGTACATAATAATTAATTAAATTGTAGTACAGTTCTTAGAAATAGACAAGACAATGGTGCCAAGATGACGATGCACCTGACCAAAAGTAAAATTAAAACCAATTTGTTATTCCATTTTATAAGACATGTTGACTCCGTGTTACAAATTATATACGCTACAGCAAACTTCATTAACTAGAGGTCCCGCAGTAGTCGAAATTCGACTGTAATTAATTGGAATTGTAAGTTTGTACACTATTATGATTGTATTTTATACTTCTATAATCACAAACTACAGACGTCAAGAACAAAATAAATAAATAGTATGCATGCGTGTGTGCGTCAACTACATGGTATGTAGTGTGTGTAATGTTTTCTTTATTGATTTAATTTATCTTTTATGCGTTATTTAAAAAACATATTAGCATTGTGCACTTCTTCTCTATATTCTCTATAAGTGTGGAAAATTTCATACTCCTCCGTCCGCGCCATTTTCTTAAAAAAGGACACAAAGTTTTTGCTTCACGTATTAATATATAGATAAACCGTTTTTTTTTATTATAAAATAACTACGAAATTAATATACTTTGCTGTCGAAATAAACATTTAACATTTGAAGAGCGAAGAGCGCGTGAATCATCGAAAAATCTCATAACAGTGGGAACTTCATGATGCGTTCTGTGTATGTTTTTGTACGCTCCCATAGACACAGCCCGCTGAGTTTCTCGCCGGATCTTCTAAGTGGTTCGCGTTTCCGATCCGGTGGTAGATTCTGCGAAGCAATGCTCTTGCTAGGGTCAGTGTTAGCATCACTCCGGTTTGAGCCCCATGAACTCACGTACTAGTTAAGGTTATGCTGAAATAGCCTCTCAAGACTATCAGCTTAGGTAGGGGAACAAAAATACTATCTGCTTTGCCAACATTGTTACTTTTATCTATACTTTACTACTTTCGGATTTTGAATTACTTTCTTGAACACTTAACTACTGGTGGTAGGGCTTCTTGTGAGACCGCACATATATGAACCACAGAGCCCGGTCGGTGAAGTACTTATGCAATTCAGTTTGATGAATGGAGCAGCAGTTATACTATAAAACTGGGACTTAGAACTTAGAGGGTGGGCGACAGTATTTACTTTCTGGATGTCTATGGGCTCTGGTAACTTAACATTAGGTGGGCCGTGAGATTATTGACCCACTAAGCAAAAAAAAAAGGTTTCGATAAAAAAAAAGCATTTACGAATTAACATCCCTATTATTGTTGGGAGGAAGTTAACACTGTAAAGCATGTGAGCGTAACATATCGTACGTAGCGGCTATAAATTTCAAAAGTTCGCATCTCTAATCAATTAACTTGAACATCAATTATCGTGTACGGTACCGTTTTGTTTATTAACCGTGTCGTGATGTATTCGATAATGTCTTGTTATTATTAGTACTGCAACGCGCTTGAGGGCCCCCGAAAAATTGTCGTCAATTTTAGTGTAGATAAAAATTGACGACAATTTTGTGAAAGACGATATGGGTAAGAGGGGAGTGAGCGCAGAAATGGTATATGATAGAAGAGTATGGAAGGAGAAAATATGTTGCGCCGACCCCAGGTGACTGGGAGAAGGGCAGGTTAATGATGATGATGATGATGAGTAGATACAGTTTTATCTATGTTCAATGGTCTTTGGTTGGAGATTATTCGGTCATATCAACCTCATTATTACTTAAACAGAGTCCGCAGATACTAATAAGAACAATTTGCTTATCCAGAGTGCGTATCCAGAGAGGTTTGTGCTACGTATCACCCGACTCTTAAATGAACTTGACATTTCCTCCTTCGAATTTAAAAATTTAGGCAGAGGCTCAGTTGTGCCCTCGGAATTCATGAGCCTCAGTGACCATCTAAGGTACACGGTCGCCTATGCTTATAGCCTTGAGAGGCTATTTCAGCTTCACCCTAACATGTGGGCGAGCTCACGGGGCTCAAACCGAAAGTGTTGCTAACACTAGCCCTAACAAAAGCAGTGCTTCGCAGAATCTACCGCCGGATCGGAAACGCGACCCACTGAAAAGATCCGGCGAAGCACGGTCGCTGAGGCTCATAGGGCCGTATGTTTTTTTTTTTTGCTTAGATAGGTGAACGAACTCACAGCCCACCTGTAGTAAGTGGTTACTGGAGCCCATAGACATCTACGACGTAAATGCGCCACCCACCTCGAGATATAAGTTCTAAAGTCTCAAGTATATTTACAACGGCTGCCCCACCCTTCAAACCAAAACGCATTACTGCTTCACGGCTGAAATAGGCAGGGTGGTGGTACCGACCCGTGCGGACTCACAAGAGGTCCTAACACCTGCTCAAAGGCAATCGAAAAGTAAACCTCAGTATGTATGCAGACAGATCGGGGTAAGTTACAAATATACGCTTGCAGACAGTAAATTTGTCTTAAAAGCTTCATTATATTATACGGCACATTAAGTGACCTCTGCCTCTCGTAAAATACGCCTTTAATGATATTATATATAAACTGATGTCGTTAAACTTAAATTTACTAAGCTAATATCGATATTAAGAAACACGAATTAGCAAGCTAACTGTGCGACCTCTCCTGTTCATTGTGTTTCACCTTCAGAGCATGCTTATGTCGAATGCATGCTAAAACGTATCTTAATACATGTAGCCAAAGTCTTAACTCTACTGTAATGGCCACATTCCTAAAGGTATATGGAAATCAGAACACTGATTGGCTAGTTTAAAGAGGCATAGAGCCGTATCTTCTCGTGTAGGTTTACAATATCCTCTAACAACAATAGGTACGCGAAGTTATGCATTATGCGGATTTGATATCTAGGTATTATCGATCTTATTCCTTTATCGTGAAAGTCGTTTATATGCATTTGTTAATAAAGGATTTCAAAAAAAAAGAAAAACTACTTTTCTGTGGGATTTCAACTGTGAAAACGTCATTTTAACTACCAAAAGTATTTTACATATCTAAGCTAGTAAATTTTACTTATACCTAAAATTAAAACAAAATATTCGTTAAGCTAAATTTTACGAGAATTATGGCTGAATTTTCAAGAGTCAGATTATAAAGTTGAGAAAAATGTTGACACTAAATTAGAGGTGTTTTAAAATCGGCAATCTAGATGGTTCGTATTAGGAGGCTGTTTATGTCTGATAGTGATTCCAAGATTTTACATCAAGTTAATAATACGTAGATATTTAATGTTGACTTGCGTAGGGCTGTACAGTTTGGAAAGCCTTCCGCTTGACTGGGGTTGTCAATGTCAACTAAAAAAATGTAAGCAATTAAATCATATTACACATGGAAAGAACATAAAGAACTACTCGAAGAACATGGTTTTAAATAAAACTGACTGACACAGCTTTTGCGCATAAAATCCATTTTTCCCTACAACAATATTCTGATAAATCATGTATTCATTAAGTGGTTACTGGAGCCCATAGACATCTACAAACGTAAATGCGCCACCCACCTTGAGATATAAGTTCTAAGATCTCAGTATAGTTACAACGGCTGCCCCACCCTTCAAACCGAAACGCATTACTGCTTCACGGCAGAAATAGGCAGGGCGGTGGTACCTACCCGTGCTGACTCACAAGAGGTCCTACCACCAGGAAAGTCTCGTCTGAAAAAATAACCAATTTAGATGGGTTTAAATAAAAAATAAAAATAAAAAACGGTATTATATTTATATTAAACAGGATTTTATTTATATACATACGTTTTAACATCAGGTGGGCTGTGAGCTCGTCCACCCATCTAAGGAATAAAAAAAGAATGAATTGATAATTTGTCGTCTTCTCTATAATCTTTTTTTTTTGTTTTTTTTTTTGTTTTTTTTTTACAATTTTATATCTGTCAACCCTAACCACAGTCTAGTTCCCGTCGATCTAATCGAGGATCTAGCTGTTCAAAGGCGCATATGTAAAACGCGTTTCGAATTTCACACGAAGAAAAGGCACCGTAGAAAACTGCTTTAATTACTCACGATTAAAATCTTCGGGAGCACAATTAAGACAACTTTTTAGTACGATAATGCATTCACGTTAGGTACAGTACAAACATTCTGGTATTTGTTTGAGCTGTGTATGTTTTTTTTTTTTTGTTTTAACCTCCAATTGAAATATTGGATACTTTTTGTTCGATGGTAACGTTTCAAACTTGGAACAAGCACATAAATTAAAAAAAAAACACTTAGTTAACAACCAACACTATTCAAATGTCAAAAAATGTCCAATGTCAAAAAAATTATGTGTGGTGTCGTGGGACACCGGATAGGAACGAAGCGTGCGAACTTATTGTGGTACACTTCAATCACGGTTGCTTGCATAAGAGCTACTGTATTGCGCAAACGAACGCTCTGAGATCGTGGTCAATGCATGATAAAAAAAAAATATTATTGCAAAATTAAATCGTACACTGTGTGCATTACTAATAAAAATCTTACGTTACGGACGATTTTCCCGGTTAGGGTACCCCTCTGCATCATCCCATAAGGAACTTCGTTCCAAAAACTGCGAAGTAAAAACTCTCAAATATTAACTAATATTCAAATAAATCTGTCGAGTATTCGACACGTCGACTTAATAATAATAATAATGACAATTTAAAAAAAAAAGGAGAGATGAAACAGTGAAAGTAAACTCAATTATGTCTACGACATGCCAAAATCGAAGGACATCATCATACTAAACTAAACGAATATTCATTCATGACATTCATCCATCATTTGCAACGGATGTGTTCAAATGAAAGCGTGTAGATTCACTTATTCACATCGTTATATTATTTTCACTTCACGTTGTATCTATAATGTATGTTACAATGAATACAAAAACATCACCAAAACTTACGTTACGCTTAATAAATTTTAAAACGTCGAGCCCCGTGAAAAATGGTTACGGCGAAAATGAAATTTGAATGCAAATTTTTCATACACATCAAACAATTCGAAAATAGTTTTAAATTGCGAATTTGCATCACGAAAGAATACACTTATGTAGTTAAAAAAAAATACATTATTGTATTAACACGTAAACAGCATCAGTGATCACGGTGGATACATTAGCAATGACATGAACAATAGAGATGAGATTTGGATACAAGATTACTTATTTAATAAAACCTTTACTCTAAAAGCATGCGTCACATAGAAAGTAGTATTACATTATTATTTTATTAGTAAATAGTTTAAATTGCTGCTGGTTGAAAAAAAACTTTTTTAATACTTTTAAGTCGTTTGGCGTAAACATTTCAAAATAGGTTGATTTATTGTCATTAGATTAATCAGAACATCCATATATCTGGTCTGGCTTGTTGAATTAGCTTGTGAACGTTTGATTTTTTGATTCTCAAGGTGGGTGGCGCATTTACGTTGTGGATGTCTATGGGCTCCAGTAACCACTTAACACCAGGTGGGCTGTGAGCTCGTCCACCCATTGGTAAATTCCCTAAAACCGCGCATATTGACTGATGATTCATGAGCATAAAGAATTATTCACTAATCAGAACATCCAAATATCAGATCGGGCTTGTTGAATTGGCTTGTGAACATTTGATTTTAGATATTCATACATACTTAAGTGAAATCGAACACATTGGTAAATTCCCTAAAACCGCGCATATTGACTGATGATTCATGAACATAAAGAATTATTCACTCGAGTTTAGCCCGACATATAAATCCCTTTTGCGAATCACAAAAGCACCTTATACGATCAAGATTTTACACCTCATTTTCCTGTTATGATAACAGTTTGCTCCTAATGACTTAAAATTTCTACCATCACTGTGCTTAGTGTGAGTTTTCGATAGCGTAAAAGTTAGCCCAATTTTGTGTGCAGCTGGAACAGCGCCCCTACCGGCAAACGTACGCAAACGATCTCATTCCATACAAATATGAGCAAACTTTTACGCTATCGCGAACGTTAAAATACTCGCACTAAGCACACACATCTCTAGCTCTAGAACATTAGGCGCTAAGTGCTCGAAAACGCTAGTAAATTATACACAGTTATTAGATATAATTCAAAAATTTGATCGCTTGTCTATTGTACTACTTACATAACTAATGAGTGATGTAGCTGATGTTCAATACTATGAAGTTTTTGTTCTTAATGACATTTATTTGTTCATCCATAAAGGAAAGCCTTAAAGTAGTAGGTTCTTGAGGCCCAAGAGATAAATAGCTTATAAATTAAACAAACAAGCCTATATTATTATGCTATTATTGTTCCTCTACTCGAGCTCTAGGCTCGGTTTACTGAGCTCCCGCCCCGAGACCCTCAGGGAAAGGGTGGCTCAGTTTCCCCTCCTACGAAGACCGTATCCCCCAAGACTTTCGTGATGATGGTGACCGTGTGTATGGCAGCTTGTTTCTGCATGATGTGTGGGTTGATGTTTGCATCTAATTTATCTATGTATTTCTGTAGGCTTTGACTATTACTCCGGTTGCTCCTATTACTATTGGTACTATTACTATTGGCTATTACTATTGGTACTATAAACTATAGGTTATTATAATGTTATTAAAGATATATTTTTTTACAATTTTATTTTTATTATACGATACTATTCATTCATCATTGTTATAAATATAAAATTTTATTTAAAATTTTATGTTTCAATTTCGTAAACTTTCATCATGATAAATTGATCCGGGTAAAACCAGTAGTAGGTACCTGCTATATTCCCGAAAATGCAATCTAATTAATTCCGAATTAGAATTACAATATGAACAATAGAGACGCACTTAAAACCTTATTTGAGAACTGATTAGTTAACAGGATTGCATATATAATCTATAGATGTCTAATTTCATTTTGACAAAAAAAAAAACAATAAATAAAATAAGGAATTCAAATTAATTAAATTAATAAAATGAATGGAGTATTCACTAATGTGTTGTGGTATATTGAATTCTTTGTGTTTGCTGTGACTTTAATAGGTTTCTTTTTTTTCTTTTTGTATTTTGCAGATTTGAATTTTATTTCTTATAACATTAGATTCGATATGAGGAAAAAGTGAGTACATATTTTAAAAACATAATACATATTTATGTAATGAGCACATGCTACCTAATTATTGTAAAACAAAAAAGGATAAAGTGAACGCCAAGCTATCGGCCCACCTTAATGATGTCAATAGCATAAATAAAAAATATTTAAATAGTCATGAAATATTTATCTATAATAATTGTTATAAATACTCATAATATATTTTTGAAGCTATACTTCTTTAGGCGCGTTATGAAAAATTGATGAGAGTGAAATTTTACGACGCGCGCGCACCGTGACACAAAATTAACAGAATGAAGTTGCCCACTAAATCGCTCATTACAATACGACCGACGTAACTTGGCGAGTCTGAATATAGCAGCAAGTGAACTTTCCGAACCGTACCGAGAATTACCGAATTTATACGATGTCAAGAAAAGGGATGTCCAATATGCGTGTTTGAGGATGTTGTTTAATCGATTTTTTTTCAAATTGATTAAAATTTATATAAAAAATTAAGAAATAAATTTAATAAAAATAAAGTATAACTTCTTACGCGCGTACATAAATACACGCACCCTTTTTTTATTATAATATTGTTACTGGTACTGACGTAAAAGTGGAAGTAAATACCTACCAGTAAAGAAAAAGAGAGTTTACGTTATTAAAACAAAAGGAATAACCATTATACTTAGGGATATACGCTCCACGTTGAAGCAGGATTTTAAGTTGTTCAAATAAAACAATATAACCATGTCTTATTTTAGCACATTACAAGTTATACCTACTAAACAGCTAGTCTAAGAATTCTTGCAAGAAGACTGATTAGTTGCGGTTTTCATGTTATTATTTGTATTGTAATCCCACCGCAGCGTCTGATCAACATTATATTACACTTACAAGAAGCATTACATCAACGTCTTGTTACCATATATATTGGTTTTATTAGGATAAAAGACATGGTTTGCTTTGCGAAATTTGTGAATTTTTTTGTGAAAATTAGTTTTTGCGGGGAATCGAAATAGGGAAGGTCTTCAACAAGGCATGTGAAATTCTTCGATAGGCAGATTGATAGATGGTCGGACCACCATTTTTTTTTATTGCTAAGATGGGTGGACGAGCTCACAGTCCACCTGATGTTAAGTGGTTACTGGAGCCCATAGACATCTACAACGTGAATGCGCCACCCACCTTGAGATATAAGTTCTAAGGTCTCAAGTATAGTTACAACGGCTACCCCACCATTTAATCCGAAACGCATTACTGCTTCACGGCAGAATTAGGCGAAGTGGTGGTACCTACCCGCGTTATCTATGTATGTTCACCGATTTCTCGAGAATGCTTGAACCGATTCGACTTGATAATTCGTTTTTCTTTTTTTATAATAATCAAGATCTGATAGGATCCTGGAGAAATCCAGAAAAATCTATAATTTTCAAAGCCTATCTTGAAGTTATTTGGGTGTTTCTTGTTATTCTTCTTATTCTGTGTCGCCACGCACCAGCCGGCCGACGCCTTGTACATCAATATTACGCGCTTGATCATTATTTTGCTGTGATGTTATTTTAAGATATCTTCTCATACTCATTAAATACTCATAGCGAGATATTTATTAAAACCAAGTGAGGGGAAATTTCAGTAAAATAAAAAATAAAATAAAATGTATTTATTTGGATAAGGATTAATATCATCTTCATAAAAACACCTTCACAAATAATGCTTTTAGAAGAAATTTGTTTAATATCATCTTCATAAAAACACCTTCACAAATAATGCTTTTTAGAAGAAATTTGTTTAGCATAAAAAACGTTATAGTGAGTTAGCCTTAAAATATAGACATATGCGGTTACGGACTTTTTTTAGAACTTTTATAGGGGAATAATTCTGTCATACATTATTTTAGGGAAACTTTAACCGTTTCCACAGCGCGCGCCACTAAAGCTCTTAAAAGGGAAATCCCCGACTATGACACATTATTTATTTGTGCTCAGCCTGTATTGATATTAGCGTGATGTTGTATAGTTAGTCTATAGCTTATCTCAATAAATGAGCTATCTAACACTGAAAGAATTTTTCAAATCGGACCAGTAGTTCTTGAAATTAGCGCGTTCTACGAAACAAACAAACAAACTCTTCAGCTTTATAATATAATATTAGTATAGATATTAGTATAGATATTCAAAGTTTTCTTGAAAATATCGAACAATTTTATTAATTTTATTAATCATGTTTCAATATTGCAGATATATTGCAGACGGCACATGGTTTTTGCAGAGTTGAAATAAATGAAAATGCAGCCTAAAATTATAGTGTAATATAATGTATTATAATTTTTTTACTTAGAGCGCTAATTTTGTCGAATTTTCCTTTTCTTCTTGTGTACAGCTAGCTCAGGGTATATCTGTAGTTAAGAGGTTATCAATCGTAGCTTCATACAATTTGATCAAGGTATATCTGTAGTTAAGTGGTTATCAATCGTGGCTTCACGCAATTTGATTAGTACCGCTTTTTTTTCTACTGGTGGTAGAGAGTCTTGTGAGTCCGCACGGGTAGGTACCATCACCCCGCCTATTTCTGCCGTGAAGCAGTAATGCGTTTCGGTTTGAAAGGTGGGGCAACTGTTGTAACTACACTGACACCTTAAAACTCATATCTCAAGGTGGATGGTGGCATTTACGTTGTAGATGTCTATGGGCTCCAGTAACCAATTAACACCAGGTGGATTGTGAGCATCCACCCAGCTAAGCAATAAAAAAAAAAAAAAAAGGCTCCAGTAACCAATTTTTTAAACGAGCAACTTTTTTTAAATATCTATTACGTATATACTATAGTATAATGAATATTGACAATTTACACAGTTAGGCCACTGTCATGGAGCAATGATGTAGATCAGCCTTTCCCAAAGTGGCCGATAACGCCCCCTTGTGGGCGCTACATTCCTAAAGGGGGGCGGTAAGGGACCCAGAAAAAAAGGGAGCGTTGTGTAGGGGCTTAGCAGGCGATTTGAAATTTCGTCTAGGACGACGCTCAGACACCGACTGAGCTGTCGCTATAGTGGTTTTTAATTAGGTGAAAAAATGGGGGCGCTAAAAAATATTTTATTCTCAAAGTGGGCGGTAGGCAAAATAAGTTTGGGAGCCCCTGATTTAGATGATTAATTAAAGTATTTTATATTTAAATCAGCAGATTACAAAGTAGCAAGCAGAAACCGTCAAAATTGCCCGTTGTCGAAGTCGATCGGAGACCAATATGGTGCGATCTCAGCTGCATCTGGTTTTGCAGACTGATCTCTACTGTGTTCGCGGTGGCGTTGTGCTATTATTTTGCGTATTCTCTACTGTCGGACACGAAGCTGAAGTTTGGACTGTTTATGCCTTAGCCGGCATGGCTCTGGTTGCGTCATCGTAATAAAAGCCACGAAAACGGATTCAATATTTATTTACGGATTGATTCGATTTAACATAGCTAAAAATACACTGATAAATGTACAAGACAAACAAAAGAAAACGAATAAAAATGTGTTATTAATTATCAATCACAAACAAGTTTAGGATTTCCAACATTAAATGCCAATAAAAACCTTTAAGATTCGTGTGTGCTAGCTTACAAATTTCTTTTTTGGTCTTAAACAATTTAAAGATATAGTTATTGTAGTTGTTATCTTTGTAATAATAAAAAAAATGTGTTACTCATAGCTAAAATATACTTAATTACATCTTCCTTCCTTCCTTACACTATTGACAGAGTGGTCGTGGTCATGTATCAGCCGAATCCTGCGATACCGATGCTCTCGCGATGCGACGCCATGTGGCACGATGTTTCGCAGAATGAAAGCAATCATATGGCAATCATGTATGTTGGAGTGAGTCACAGATTTTAATAGATCGGTCCATCTTGTTGGAGATCATCCGCGAGATTACATTAATTACCTACATACAATTAGATAATTGGGCTTTATTATTAGCTAATTGATATTGTGCTCTTATCTGACGCTTCTTTTATCTAAATCTGCAGCGACGTGTTCAGAGACGACTTCCCAGCCTGTTTATACATCGCTAAGTCTGTTATTCGTTCTGGTTTGAAAGGTGGAACAGTCCTACTCCGCCTTCTTGTCAGAGTGACAGTTTTCAGGTTATGGGGTTCATGGACTCTATCAACCACGTAGCGCGTAGGGTTTATTGCTTAGATGAGTTTGACGAGCTCACAGCCCACCTGGTGTTAAGTGGTTACTGGAGCCCATAGACATCTACAACGTAAATGCGCCCACCTTGAGATATAAGTTCAAAGGTCTCAGTATAGTTACAACGGCTGCCCCACCCTTCAAACCGGAACGCATTACTGCTTCACGGCAGAAATAGACAGGATGGTGGTATCTACCCGTGCGGACTCATAAGAAGTCCTACCACCAGTGGAACCAGTCGTTTGCACTTTTAGCGCAATCACAAATGCACAAGGGAAGGGTCCACCGATGGCAATAAAAACGATAAATGCGTGTGTGACAACTCGCGGGAAATGGTTCCGTCATGGATTGAATGCTCAGGAATAAAATTCAGTGTACATAAATTGAAATATAAAAAAAAATATTTTTGACGCTTGACTCTAAAACAACGTGTAAAAGTTAATACGTAAATCAATTTCAAATATTTTATAGTATTCATCACGCATTGAATAATGTGATCAGATTTTATTAGAAGTATTTACATATTAAAAAAAGAATTTAATTTCCTACGCTCTTTAGTTAGAGAGGTGACACTTTTTACTTATTCAGTACATAACTAGAATAAAACTATGGTCAATGTTAATATTCATCTAAAAAAAACTCATGATTATGCTTAAATGGTTTTTATTTTCTTTTAACCTTACGTAAATTATATGCAATTCTATACCTGTTTTCAAAATTGTAACTGCTTAAAAGAAAATACCCAGCTTCCAAATTCATTGATAAAATAGCCAAATAAAAGCTGTTAGTAACATACAGACCGACTAACTTACAAGAGTTACAAGACAATTGGGTAGATTCGATAGTGTTTTCGATTTTGTCTACGGAGTTTTATCTATATACCTATATAAAAATGAATTGCTGTTCATTAGTCTCGCTAAAACTCGAGAACGGTTGGACCGATTTGGCTAATTTTGGTCTTGAATTATTTGTGGAAGTCCAGAGAAGGTATAAAAGGTATATAAATATGAAAATGCTCGAAATTAAATAAAAATAACAATTTTCCGAACGGGTTTCTTTTGTTTGTTTCAAGTTTATTTTATACAAAAGCTTAGGTCTTTTATTTATCGATTGAGGCACTACGAAGTCTGCCGGGTCAGCTAGTAAATGCATAAAAACGTTAGGCATTCATTACCTTGTGTGCGTTTCAAATACCACTTAACTCACAATGCCTTACTTTACCATTTGAATAGAATTTAGATCTTCGAAAGCTAGCCTCTGGTGACTGGTCACCTAGATGTGTTGCAACAATAAGGACTAAAGAACTCTTCAATCACAAATTAAACATCATTGATTTAGTTTTAAACGTATCGAGAGTGTGAGAATAGTAAATATTAATTATAGTCGGACAGAATTCGGATGTTTAATGACAGAGAGAGATCCAAAAAGATGATCCAAAAAATGTTAAATTACCCGTCCACAAAATGGTTCGGTTTAATTTTATTTCAATTATGTTTTTTGTACAGGATGTACGTCCGTGAGCGTAATCACTTTTGAGTTTCTTGTTTCAGTGAAAGTTAAGTAATGCACTTACTTTTTTTTGGCGTTCGGTTTCATAGCGAGTGAGATATTGTCTATGTTTTTTGTAATAATTTTTAATTATGGCTACTTGCAGGTTATAGATGTATTATGGTAATGAATCAAAGAGTCTGACTCTGATAAATAGCACATATTTATTATGGTGATGTAATAAATAAGTGCTATATAAAAAAACACTAGGTATTACTTATGTTTACTCATGGTTGAAATAGGATAATAATCACTGAAGCCTCTAAATTTGTTCATTCTACGTATTTTACATTTAGGTATAACTGATTCTTCCTAAGCAAGTGGGGAACCATGTAACAGTTTCCATTTGAAATGAAAAACTCTTAAGCCGCGTTGAGCACTTTTTGTTACGGGAAAAATTATGGGTTCGCGTCATCGACACGCTAATGTTGTTTAAGTCAGCTGCGCTTCTGTACTCGAATACATACCTACCTAAACGATTATTAACTTTCGGAGAAGGCCAACATTTAAACTATATTAATTATTAGTAGGTAGGTATATCATATAAGTACCTACATACTGTGTTAAATGAATGAAGCTGAATAAAAAACAACTTGATTTATGTATCTGAAACGTTTATATGATAATATTTATTTAAATTAAATAGATTGAAACGAGATGAGATGACATGAAATTAAATTATGTTCCAGTTAAATGGTGATAGTTTAGTAAGAGCGGTAGACTTTCTAGAAGAATCTGAGAAGCCACGTTCACTGGTTTCATTTCATTTTGCGTTCCAACCAAAAAGTCTTTTACTAAAACTAATGAGAATGAATATGAATTTCGCCACCCCATGAGACAATGTTGAAATTTCAATTATTATGTACATATTAGGAAATTATATTGTTTGTAGTTACAATTATTAACAAATCATAATACAGGGCTGGTCTTAAATTATTTCATAGAAAGGTTGAAATTTTTAGATTTGGTAGTTTTAACGAATGATCATTTAATGGAATGTTGCGTTAATATTTTCTGTGAGTGCTACATAATTTCACAGAGAGCTTTTCTGTCCTTTACTTTCATTGGAATTAATTAAGTTATCACACTTAGTAAATACTAGTTGACGAACCTATAACGCAGCTATAACACTTTGAAAACGCCGCTGGTCATTCTACAACAAATCCCTTACTCGACCGAAGAAATGGAGTGTTGCTACTATAGGCATCATCATAACACCAAAAATTTTGAGATTGCGTTGCTGCTTTGTTATGCTTATGAATACTGGTAATAACTAAAATTAAAATAAAATTGATGGTATCATTAATTTAATTTGTTTTGGTCTAGATACATACACAGTATTATGCTTGGCTGCATGGGCTTTATAACTTTGTTTATGTATTCAAGTCTGTGAACAAAATAAAAATTATTGTCTATG
This sequence comes from Bombyx mandarina, assembly GCF_030267445.1. Lineage (NCBI taxonomy): Eukaryota > Metazoa > Arthropoda > Insecta > Lepidoptera > Bombycidae > Bombyx > Bombyx mandarina. The sequence continues at coordinate 11,486,979 of NC_143223.1, read as the reverse complement.
TTTCCAGTGAGTGTTGCTAGATGTACTGTAATTACGGTAAATACCACGTACCGCTATTGATAATTAAATAGTGTAAGGGCGTTATCATCTTAGATATAAAAAAAATATATATTTATGAATTAAAAAATAACATGCAAAAAAGATAAACTTCTTTTGTGATGTGTAGTATCGTGGTTTCCTTAATTTTTTATCCTTAAATCAAATTTCTTTGGTAATAGGGAATTTTGTGTTTATGATAAACGACCTGTTCACAATTTATATATATTTTAAATTATATATAGAGCAACAAATAATATTATTTTTTAAACTTTCATTAAAAATAAAATATAAGATAATTAATATGTTACTGCCTACAGGAGCAATGAGATCACCTACTCGCCCAGAGAATCTAGTATAACACCTCAAGGTTACTAGAATAGGTAGGGAAACAAAAATCTTTCTCACCTTCTCCACGGTGGAATGGTTCGCGAGATGCTCTGCCTATTTTCTCACTCTCACTCTTCCTAAATTGTATCTCTCTAGCCGTAACAAATCTGTCGCGCCTTTTTGCTCTCAATGCACCTAAAGAGATTTCACTTTAAAAATAGGTGTTTGTTATAAAACTTTGTTCTAGAATTCTATCCCTGAATGAAAAATAGTATTAAATCAGTGACATGAAAACCAAACAAGCATTTTTGAGGACATCTGAAGAACTGTACAAGTATAACAAACGATTTAAATTTCAGAGTGCAGACTCCATAAAATTTTATTTTACTCAGGAAATTGTAAAATAGGAACTGATGATAAATAGAAAAAAACGTTTTTAGGTTAGAAAGTGATATACAGGTAGTGCCATAAATTACACAAAAAGCAGAAATAACAAAGTGTAAAAGTATTCCAATGGAAATCTAAAACATAATGTTTTATAATGCAGTTCCAAGTGATAATTTAGAAAAATAAATATGTATGTGGAATATATTGAATCTACAATTGGAGACGCTTACTTTGCTTTACACTTTTTTACTGGTGGTAGGACCTCTTGTGAGTCCGCACGGGTAGGTACCACCACCCTGCCTATTTCTGCCGTGAAGCAGTAATGCGTTTCGGTTTGAAGGGTGGGGCAGCCGTTGTAACTATAATTGAGACCTTAGAACTTATATCTCAAGGTGGGTGGCGCATTTACGTTGTAGATGTCTATGGGCTCCAGTAACCACTTAACACCAGGTGGGCTGTGAGCTCGTCCACTCAACTAAGCAATAAAAAAAAATAAAAAAAACACTTCTGTATTTATAAATTTCTCATTTAAGTCTGGCAGCACCACAACCCCAATGAATATTCAAATGAATATTCTTTGATCTGTATCATCTGTGGCTATCTGTCATTAATGTCATCTTTTCGAAGATAAAGCAATTCTAGACAATTCTGGTGTTGGCCTTTAGAAGAAATTTGCTTGCGATAGTGTATTGCATACGTGTATTAAACGACAAGGAGTTTTAATTGTAGAAGAATATATCAAAAATTTTTGAAACACTTTAATATGTGCTATATCTGATATTATTCATACAAAATGTCACTATTTAATGAGAAATTTAATGTACCCAGTAATTTCAACATAAAATATTCTGACAGTAAGGACACATCACATTATTACCAGAAATTAGCTGCTCCAACACACGGCTAATGCTACCAAAGAAGTTTCCTTAGAAAAGTTAACAAAATTAGATTTTTCCTTCATAAGTAACGACACTAGTCATTGAAGTAGGTACCTAATCCGAGAGGTTAAATATGAAATAAGGTATTATGTACTACTATATCGACGAAGAAGAACAAAGAATGAAGGGTACTCTGCGCGACTGGCGAAAAGCCCTGAGAACACCGATTACATACAGAGTTGGTAATGCTGTTCGTATACAACCACAGTTTGTTGTTTTAATGACATCAATGGGAACTTTTCTGCTTTTATTAGTCTATTACTGGTGGACATCAGTGCAGGGGCCCCCTGTAATTCAGTGGATCCACAGAACGAGACAATACAACACTACATATCCAATAACTAGACCTGTTATAGCAGGGGATTATATTACATTCCGGATTGGCATTGTAGCTGATCTTGATACTAATTCTAAGAGCTCAACAAAAGCATATTCTTTTCATAGTTATTTAAAAAAGGGCCATTTAGTTTATAATCGCGTTAAGAACAGTGTGACTGTGACTTGGGATTCACAGCAACCAACTTTGTTAACATCCATGTATTCACATAAAGGGCGTGGTATGGAATTGTCTGAACTAATCGTTTATGATGGTAGACTGCTCACGTTTGATGATCGATCAGGCATGGTAAGTTGATATGATTCCTTATCTGCAAGTAGCCTTTAAGACCTATACTGGCTTCACCTTGACTGGTGGTTGATATTTCATTAGATTACACAAATTAATTCAGCAATTAGAATATTATCTTTAATTTTCGAGTCATGCCCAATTAAAACTACTTATATTGTATATCTTGCTTTTGGAATTTGAAGTGTTTTGAGTACTTCAAAAATTTTCATAAAATGGAAATACTAAGATGAAAATAAAAAGTGGGAGATTGTAAAGCAGTTTTAAAGTACCAAATAATGTGAAATGCTGTTAATTTTGATAAATTATTAGAAATCAAATGCAGAAACAGGGTGAAAATTATATCTATTGAATTTTAAGTCTCATCTCTGCAATGTATTTGACAATGCTGATCAGCTTTTTCTTAAAAAATGGAATCGTATTAAGCAATTAATATATCTCATTGAAATGTTGCTGTTTGAAAACCTATTAACAAATTTAAGGCTTACAATTATCTCCCATTTCTCGTTTTGAGTGGTGGCAAATAGATCCTATGAATAATAGGCGACAGTAATTTACACATTATACTAGCATACTGCGATTGCCTATGAGCATTTACTGGTTGTGTTTTGTAAGCCTGCATGCAGAGATATACCCAAACTATCTATTTCTGTGATGAAGCTGTCGTGCTTTCTGAAGGGTGGGACTTCAATTGTACAATGCTATTAAGACTGACATGTAGACTGAAGGTGGCCCACGTTTACATTGGGTTGTAAATGGGCTCCAGCACGCACTATACATCAAGTGGTCTGTAGGTTCATATACCCTTATCTATGCAATAAAAACAATATAAATAATATGAATTATCTAAAAAAGAAATGCACAATATTTTAATTTCACAGCAATGAATAGGTCATTAATTTGTATTACCTTTTATTGGAATGTTAGTTGGAAATTAATCTATAATTATTATTTTTAAGGTTTTTGAAATAATATCTAACAAAATGGTGCCATGGTTAGTGTTGACTGATGGTAATGGTCATGTCGAAAAAGGCTTTAAATCAGAGTGGGCCGCAATGAAAGATGAAATTCTATACATAGGATCTATGGGCAAAGAATGGACAACTTCCAGTGGAGAGTTTGAGAACTATGACCCAATGTGGGTAAAAGCTGTTAATATAAATGGAGAGGTACAAACGAAAAATATTTTAAATTCAGAATATTCTTCATACATTAATAAAAATACATTAAAGTTCAAATTCTGTGAAATCTAATTCTTGAGAGTGTAACAATTGTATTGTGTATAATTCAGACAGCACCATAAAGTATATTATAATTTTATACAATCATAAGTGCTGAAAAAAAGTTTCAACAAGTAAATTAATAAAATATACCTATACAAATGCTCAAATTAAATTTAGGTATCTAGGTTTTTTGAGTCTTTTAATAATTTTTTTTATTAAATATCAGGTTCAACATTTGACGTGGGTAAATCGATATAAAGCCATAAGAAGTTCAATCGGGGTACAATGGCCTGGTTATGTTATACACGAGTCAGGAGTCTGGTCACCTCACAAGCAACTATGGCATTTCCTGCCGAGGAGGTGTAGTTACGAACAATACAATGAAACAAAGGACGAAATTAAGGGTTGCAACTACCTTATTACTGCAGATGATAATTTCAGAAATATTAAAGCTAATAAGGTAACAAATTTAACTTAATATTTGTGTCAGTGAGAATTAGTTTTTATAAGTAACAAGAATCAGACCTGTTTGATGGTGAGTGGGTGCTGTCAGCTGTGAGTAAAGACAAGATACAGGATACCTACACATACCGTGACAGGAAGGATACCTACATGTATCATAAAGTATTGTGTAAACTATCTATGAACTTCTGTAAAAAAGAAGGACATGCTATAGAACATTAACAATTATATTATTATGTTATTTCAAAGCTTAGATAGTACAGAGAAAAGTTACTTTTGGAAAGGCAATATGCATTTTGTTGAAAACCGTTCATGAATTCAAAAGGCTATAATTTAATAGACATCTATCTTAAATACATTTTGACATTGTTTTGTTCATATTTACTGAACCTACATCTGAAAGGCAAGTAATAACCATCACCTGCATTTCTTCAACATAGTAAATGTTCATTTCTTAATAGTAATGAATTCAGAACTATACCATATACTGTTAAAGAGGTATTTATGATATTATGTTGTCAGAAATCTAGTTTTAATGTTAAGTTTATTTATTCAATTCTCAATGTTTCAAGTAGTTTACAGTTTTAGCAGCTATAGTTTTCCGTAAAAATGTTTTCTGTGATATTTGATACTTGTCAAAGCTACATTTCATAAAACTAAAATTCCACCTCTTTAGAGATGCTTCTTAAGGAAATCATTGAACTATTGTTAATCTCATTATGGATAAGGAGTTTTTTTTTTTTTTTTAATAATAATATTTATTCAAGCCTCTTAAAATGCAAACACGTACAAGAATTCTTAACACTAGTATAATAATATACATGGCTTTTTTATGAGGTATACAATAACAAAATTCCCTGACTTTTATGCTAGGAAAACCTGTGTTACAAAAGTCAATGATTCAGTGCTAGGTCACCAGGTAAAGAAAGTTAACCAGGAAGAGAAAATTGTGTGCTTAGTGTGAGTGAGCAAACGTAGGGGCACTGTTCCAAGTCCATACAAATATGAGTTAACTTTTACATGATCGAGAAGTTAAAAAACTTGGACTGAGCAAACAGAACTCTTTCAGTAAACATTATTTAACGAATTTAAAAATATTATTATTTCAGATAACAAAATTTCAACCTAAGCATGGCTTCTCATCGTTCAAGTTTATACCTGGATCTAATGATGAGGTCATAGTGGCTTTGAAAACAACTGAGTTTGAAGGCAAGACCGCGACATACATAACAGCATTCACCACTGATGGCTTAGAGTTACTATCCGATACTTTTGTGGAAAACATGAAATATGAGGGCATCGAGTTTTTGTGATTGTGATTTGTGATAAATCTATTTAAATGTAAATTTGTAATATAGAATTAAAATTGTTGATTTGTGTTGTTATTATTTAGAAATAAATATTTATTGTGTACCTAAACATAGAACGGATACGACCTGAAAGAATAATTCGAAATTTGATGGGGCTATATGATTTAATAATACAAGTTGAATTCTCTTAGTGATGGCTGTTAAAATGTGGCCATATAATTTTGTACTCTGGCAATACCAGTCTTTTTAGTGCGTGAAAGACTGAAATTTGATCAGTGATTTTTATAGTTCTATTTTATCAAGTTAATGTTTCTTTGGGCTTAAATATCTAATAATAACTGATTATCTGTTTGGTGTTATGAGTAAATTTAAAGTAAGTTTCAAAAGTCCATTAAAATTTGTTCATTTTACGGAAGCTTGTTACAATTATTAAGATTTGTCAAAATTGATAACTAAAAATTCATGTAATCGATTTGATAAAAAAACAAAAGTGACAAAAATTAAAAGTCAAAACTTTGGCACAGATAATTGTTGTCTTATTACATACTAATCACGAAGTTTTTCATACAAAGTCAAAAGAAAACAAAACATTCTTGTTTCAGTTCACAAAACTTTATTTAAATGTAAATTGCACAAAATATATATATAGTATTCGATTATATCAACACGTTCGACATGTGTATTTTGAATATCAACAAAAACCCTTAACTACAAACGATACAACTTTATAAAATCAAAGTTAAACAAAACAGATTCAATATATTAGGAACGTTGTACTAACATTTATAAATAGGCTTACCATTGCCCTAATTTTTATATTCAAACAATGTAGTTAACGAAATTCATTTTAAACCAATAGACCTTGTTATTTCTTCGAAGACAGTCCACGCCATTGCGGCCATGAGAGTTCTACGAAGCATCCTGGGTACAGCACCTTTGAAATACCCTTTAATACCGTACGTCTGTAACAACAAATTAATTTCCATTTTATTCCACGTTCCAGCTATGATACGTATATGGGCGACGAAGTTGATAAGGGTTCCGGTCTCAATTGAGACATGTGTATTATCTATGCTTATCAATAGACTATATCAAATACATATGTAACCTAATAGAATATAACATTTTGTTATTATTAATTAACCGTTTTCGCACAAGGAGGTACTCAATTTAATTATTACATTCTTTTTATGTGTTTCAAAACTTTTATTTTGTCTCAAAGCTGGTGTTTGTCGTATAATCATTTAAGTTTCATCCTGATGACCAGTACGTAGTATTTTTGAATATACATTGATGATATTCGGATTTTTGTTGAAGTCAGTTTTATTTTTATTTTGTATTATTATCGAAGTGTTAAGGAATCATTATTACTGTTCAAATGTCACCAACTAAACATTCAAGATCATGGCAATGCGCCAACATAATTGAATTCACGAACATCACCTGATAAATAATACCAACGTGAAGTTTTTTATCCTAAAATTATTCCAAAAGAATACTCAAAAACCCATGGCGTAGATAACCTTTCGCGTTGCAATCGCCAAAAAATGTACGATTAATTAAAGTTAATTACTATAAAAATACATTTAAACTTGACTCTTAGCCTCCACAAAGGTTTCACACCGAGGAAACGTGCTAAACTACAGATAATAAAATAGAAGGATTGTTTTATTAATTCGAACAAAAATAAATGCATGCGCATATTTTTTTATTGGCAAATCGAAATTTACTTTTGTGCATATATTTTTTCTAATATTACAAAAGCTATTTTAATGATTGAAATCATAATTGCTCTTTCGAAATAAATACGTTTGCAACTAATAAATTTATATATCTTATTTTTCCCCTGCCTATGCTGATAGCCTTGTGAGGCTATTTCAGCTTCTTGACGTGTAGGTGAGCTCACGGGGCTTAAACCGGGAGTGTTGCTAACACTGGCCTTAGCAAGAGCAGTGCTTCGCATAATCTACTACCGGATCGAAAACGCGACCCACTGAGATGATCCGGCGAGAAACTCAGCGGGCTGTGTCTATGGGTTAATTTACTGGTCGAGCCCTTCGGCGTAAGCGACGCGACGGGTTCGGCGAGGACGGTGACCGGTGCTTGAGGTACCTAAAAGCACCGTTAATGGATCGGGAGGATCCGTAATGACGTGTTTAGGACATATCATACTAATCATACTACTACTACTTATATCATACTAAAATTTATGTCATTTCTTTTATTAAACACATACACACCTGATGGACGTAAACGGCGGCACTAAAGGCGTTCGGAAACTTATCAGGATAAAGTTGCATTTTCGTCTTGAGAACGTCGGCCGGGTTTGTGGCCAGCGAGGCAGCGATCCCGGCGACAATACCGCACGAGAAATGAATAGCACTTGCAGCGCTTGGTGACTGAAGCCATTCTGTGAAAGAGTTAAAATTATGAGTTTTTTTTTTTTGTAGACAGATAGACCAATGGTCCAGAGTCATTGGGAAATGGAAGCTGAATACCGGCTACGAACATTGAGACCTCAAATTAGAGCTTCATTTGCGTTTTAATAATGGCTATAAAACGAAATAAATCAATAATTTCGTGGCAGAAATAAGTACTATTCAGGGCCTTGAAACTGCGATACTTTAAGGCAAATATTTTTTCTGTATGGAAACTAGCGACATCTTGTAGCAGATGTCCGTAAACTTATATGTTGTTTAAGCTAAAGCATTTCATTATTGTATAACTAAACACAGAAAAAAAAAAAAAACATACAAGCATTTATTTGTTACAGACAAATTGATTAAATTTTATCAGAAATTATTATATATATTTTTATATTTTTTCAGAAAGTTCAGAAACTACAAATTGATAAAATTTAATCAATTTAATTCGATATTTGACAATGTTGAGGAGTTAAATAGTATATACTACATATGGAGGGACATTTGCTTTATACACTTCACCACATTCATAAAAATATTATTACGGTTTCATATTACGATTTTTACAATTCTTACTATTCTATTTTAATTCGAGTTATGTATTTGAATTATATTTTTTTCTTTTTTTTCGGAAAGACACCATTTTATTCTAGAGCCGATAAACCATTGAAATATTAAGGCATACATAAGTTTGAAGTCATCGTGGCCTAATGGATAAGACGTCCGGTGCATTTGTATCGAGCGATGCACCGGTGTTCGAATCCCGCAGGCGGGTACCAATTTTTCTAATGAAATACGTACCTACATAACAAATGTTCACGATTGACTTCCACGGTGAAGGAATAACATCGTGCAATAAAAATCAAACCCGCAAAATTCTAATTTGCGTAATTACTGGTTACACCTCTTGTGAGTCCGCACGGGTGGGTGACAATGACGTTACATTAAAAACAAATAACGACATAAATTATTGATAATGATTACAAAGGTGTCGATAGAATTCAATTTTATTTAAACATGAAAGTGTCCATAGATAACATTATTGAATACCGACGAATATTACAAGCAAATAAAATGATAAAAAAAATTCTAGAACCGTTCAATAGACTTAATTGAGATAAGAAATGTAATTTAACATGAAAAATATAAACATGTGAAATATGAAGTGGATGTAATTTAATTATTGGTAGCATAACTTTTTTTCTGCCGCCGCTGTTGCCGACGAGATAACGCGGCTTTTACTTAAACGATTCGTATCGCCACCGTTCATTGCACGATATTAAAATCAGCATGTTGTTCAACGTGAGACGACATATCAATCCTACCACCGTTGGTTGCATCAAAACAATAATGTTACTTGAATTTTTTTTTGCCAATCGTTTACTGTCAAAGGCAAAGGTGTTACAGGCTAAACTGCAAATACAATCAACTTGGTAACACATTGAAAAGATAAACTAGAGTCATATTGGAAAACGCTAATCACGTTCATAGATTTAACATAATTATTTTGTAAAAAAAAATATATATATATATATGTAATGGCAATAAACTGATGGTAGTTATAGCACCGTGGACCACGCATGGAAGAGTACCATTTTGCCTATTTCTGCCGCGAATCAATCGTGCATTTCAGTTTAAAAGGTGGGACAGTTGTTATAAAACACATATGGAACTTCCTCTTCAAATCTCAAAGTATTGAACTAAATATGTAATTTTAGCTAGATCGTGAGCTCTTTTGCTTCCTGGCATTGTTGATGTCCGTGAGCATAGTAGACCACTCATGATTAGGTTGGTCGTATGGCTCGTCTGCCTATTGAGGCAATAAATAAAGTATTTATTTATCGGCGTTCATAGACGATCGCCCAGTCTAGCCTAGAGTAGTTATCAGTGCCTGAAAACAACATATGCATATATAAGGTATATATAGGCTAATAACATCTTTTGCTCCAATTTTTCCACTCCACAATGGCACCTAAAGCATTATAATTTTGTAGGACCGAAATAAAATAATTCTTAATACACTCAAACGTATTAAGCTAAAGTATTTATCATTTTCGTATTAATCTTATCACAGCAGGATTATTATTCTTACCTTTGGGAACGGCTTGTTTTGTTTGAGTGTAAAACATTAGATATAGTCCCGAGAACGGCGCGTCTCGGGCCAAGGTCGGACCCAGGCCGCAGGACAGACCTCGAAGACCTTCCGCTTTGTATATGGATTTCAGAGCACCACTCAAACTGGTGTATTTGTACACCCCTGATTCGTACCTGGTTAGAGACATAAAAAATAGTTACACTCAATGATTTCGGCTTTCAAGTGTCTAATAGGATACAAGTTTAGTTTTTTTGGAACGAATTTCCTTATGGGACGATGCGGAGGGGTACCCTAACCGAGAAAAAACGTCCGTAACGTAAGACTTTTATTAGTAATGCACACAGTGTACGACTTAACTTAACGTACAAAAAATAACACATTTTTTTATCATTCATTGACCACGATCTCAGAGCGTTCGTTTGCGCAATACACTAACTCTTATGCAAACAACCGTGAATGAAGTGTACCACAATAAGTTCGCACGTTACCGAATGACCGTGGGTTGTTGCGAAACCTCCAGTTTTATTTTCTTTATACCTCGAATAGAACTTAAAATTATAATTTTTATAATAAGGAACTTCGTTCCTATCCGGTATCCCACGACACCACACATCTTTTTTTAATTACTCTCAGTTTTATTAAGGTATATCTAGTTGGTATTAATTAGCTTAGTTATAGTTGGTAATAACTAAATAAAGCATATTTATCTGTCTCTGTAGACGGGCTCTAGAACCAGAAAGAATTACTAACACTGGCCTTAGCAAGAGCAGTGCTTCGGTGAATCTACTACCGGATCGGAATCGCGACCCTTAAACGTAATCCGGCGAGAAACTCAGTTGGCTGTGTCTATGGGCTAGTACGCATGTTCGTTGTAGTCGACAAGTTCAATGAGGACGGTGACCGGTGTTAAGCTATTGTTTTTCTTGTGACCTCTAATTTGTATGATAATTTAATCGTACACAGAAGATACAACGCACTCATTCCCGATTCCTTTATCGATTGTGTTTTCAATTAATTTCAGTAGACTCATTGTGACGATCGATCAAAACAACCGATTAGCCAATTGCGAAAACATCCGATACGTGCGAACTGATTTGACGTCAACGACAAGCCCACATTGCAAAGTTCCTTTGGCAAACAAAGTTACGAAAACAAAACGATAGCAGAATTGGCGGGTGTTGCGGGCACTTCCCTGTTCGATAGCAGATTTTTTTCTCTTATAACTCGTGCAAAGCGTGCGTCATCAGATTTAGATGAACGAAATAACCGTAATGTGTAAGGCACAAAAAATTAATCTAAATCGTTTACTGGGGCTTTGTGTGATAACATTTAATTTTATATTAGCGAAATAGCGAATTTTTTTTTCGGGATTAATCTGAAAGATTCGAATGATTTAGAAGTGGTTCTACGAGCTGTCTTTTCGAAGAGCAATCTCTATTAATTTTTATTCCAACTTACAGTAAAATTAAGAATCCTTACGTAAACACTAGAAATGCGGGTATTAATGAATCATTTCGAAAATGCATCGTGCGAATATACCATCAATATTTCCCAAATTTATAAATAAAATTATATATACGATACAAATAAGTATAAGTATCACATTCACAAGCTTACCTAGTTTTTATCACAGTTATTGGTATCAAGGCAATCCCGCTCATGGTCCTTGCGACAACGCCCAAAAGAACAGCCTCAATAGCTTTCAAGTCTCCCGTAGACTTCCCCATCTTCCCTTTGAGCCAATGCAGTGAAGAGAAATATAATCCGACCCCGGGAACACATCGGGCAACGGAGGGTACCATCCCTCGCCACAATCCAACGATTTGCTCCTGACGGATTATGTTAGCGAAGATCGTTATCATCCCGGGTTGAATTCGGCCGCTGGAAAAGGAATTAATAATAAAGCTTTTTTTTAAATTAATGATTAAGTCATTGAGCAAGAAACTAACCATAAAAATAAGTAGCTCATTAAGGGAACGAAAAAAGAAAATGGTCAAACTTCCACATGGCAATTACTGAAATTTTACCGATCACTGTTTGGCCCGTATGGAACTCCTAAGATAAGTTGTTCTATTTTTTTTCCCCTATCTATTCTAGTAACCTCGATGGGTTATTCTAGGCCGAGCTTGTAGGCCAGCTCACAGGGCTCAAACCTGACGACGTTGCTAACACGACCCTAGCAAGAGTCAGAGCTTGTCGAAAACAATTTGAAATACTATTTATTACTACTATAACTAAACGTGATAAAATTAAAATAAATGAAAGCTGCTGTGGGTAGGCCGAATTGACACGGACGGGTTAATAACCACAATTTCATAAATTCTGTAGCGTGAGGCATTAACGCCGTGATGTTGATACTCTCCGGTTACCACTCAACACCAGGTCAGCCGTGAGCTCATCTTAATGTATACAGCAAATTAATAAAAGAATAGAGAGAATACAGCTAATTTTAAGTATGTTTTTACTTATCAATTCTAATCGATTAGTTCATATGTACCGGTAACGCAGTTTGAATTATCTGCAATGTTAGGAGCGTATGTAACTTTGTTTTGCTTCAAAGCGCAATAATCATTGGTATTGAAGAGTTGCCAAACTTTTTAAGCTGCACACGGTGTATAGTATTCGAGTTATTTTAACCTACCTACTTTATAATGTATCATACCATGTACCATATAATATGGTATTATTACAGTCGTTTTTCCCGTGAGCTTGTAAATGAATAAGTTCTGAGCGAGCACGGGCTCGATTCGGGATATGAATAAGTAAAAATCTAAAGATATCATAACATAACACACAACAGTGTTGATGCCTATTAGTATTACGTGTTAATCATGATAATATTAAAGATTACAACGATCAATCAATTTCGATTATTTAGCAACCCAGTAACATAAATGTCGTTGACGTTGTTAATAATATATCACAAGACTAAAAAATGGGTCCAAATATTTAATAAGTGAGCAGAAGTGTCATTACCAATGGTGCAGGGTGTGCATTGCACCTGCGCCCGTGTTATCTCGCCAGACGTTATAAATCAATGCCAAATAAAAAGAGCTCTGGTTTGCATACATTGTACAGTGCATATGGTCCGGTATTGAATTTTGACCGCAATGATTACATACGGGCGTTACATGAGCTAGAGATACCTTTGAGCTTGAAATTATTTTTGATTAGTTACATTGTAACGTCGGGGCATTTCTGATCTACTCAAACAACTAAGAAAAGGAAGAAAAAAACGGTTATTTACTTGACTGTAGCCGCCATGACATGATGATTCGGATTCTGCAAACGAGTCTTCACCAAATCCAATGGCTGGAAGAGCACAGTGCTGAATGTTCCAGAAAACGAACCCGCAAGAAACGCTTTGAACACCGGATGATACTGTGAAAAGTTAAAACATTATGTGAGCTGTTGGCACATTCATACGCGGCCAATGATAAACTTTGGCCCAAAAGTATACGATACGAGTTAATGTATTGATGATGAAGAAATTGAAACTTACGTTAGTCACGATGTCCATTCTGATGCACTTTCAATTCTACTTGGATTTACCAAAGATTCTTCGTCAAGTAATATCTTTGGAGTAAATACCAAATTTATAGTATTCGAAATTGTAGAGCCAATGGCAAATAGAACGTTTTAGTTGAAATAGCTTCAAATGTAAGCCTAGATCGTATCCGAATAGTCTGAATAGTAGATAGGGTTGATTCGATACAGTAAAGCTATGGTCATTTTCTGCGCAACGGCGTTCGAAAAATACATGTAGGCTGCTTCTGCCAGGGATAATCGTAAAAGATTTAAATAAATATAATATGAAACGCCTGGAGCGTTGCCGATAGTTGCAACTTTTTAATTTCGAAATTAATTTGGGGACAGAAAATTACAATCAACGAATTTATCCATCAGGAATTAGATCACTTGCGTAGAAAAATTAAGTGCGCGATAGTAGTTTTTCGAAACAGTAATGATACGTGCGCTCACGTAGACTTACGAAGGCGAACTGAACGATAAACTGCCGTGTTAGCGACGATAATGAGTAACTTATACATTTTGTTATCAGGGACAGACGGAGTCCGGACGGGTAAGGGAGGTGGAAGGTCTTGATCGTTAACCCTTAGAGATAATGAGTATCCATACGTACATACTGACTAGGGGGTAATGAGGTACATGCGATAAATTAGGGTCGACACATCATATTTAGAATTAAAATTAAAAGAAGATGCCGAGAAAGAGGAACGGAATAGGAAGGTAAAATCTCCAAAATCATTGTACACAGGTAAATTCTTGAAAAAAAAATGCGGCAATAAGTTATTCAAGCTAAGCTTAGCTTATTACGCGTATTATATAGCATTATGCACCGTATTTTTCATCATGTATATACAACGAACCTACAGTTCACCGGAGGATAAGTGGTCACTGTTAAAGATAACCTATGCCATTAAAATAATTGATATAATATGATGATTGTATTTTACTAATGGCTATCTTACTAATTAAACTTTAAAAAATAAGAAGGATACTGGCGATACAGCACTTGATTTACCAATCAACAAAATACCCCCTATCACCAATCTTCTTTTTCTCCATCTTATCCCAGTAGGTAGGGTCGGCACAGCAAAATTTTCTCTTCCATTCTCTTCTTTCAGCCGTCATCTCAACACTCACTTCTTTCTCATATCGTCATTCACACACTCCATCCATGTCTTCTTCGGTCGAACTCTTCCCCCTCTACTATACTACCATACACCCTCCAATACAATAACATTTTTAAAATTGCACAGAATTTGACAATTTTTTAAGCACAATCATGGTTTGGACAACCTTAACACTTTAAAATCAGGAAATGACAATAATATATATTTATTTTGACTACAATTATTGTATTTTTACAATTATTGTATTAATCATGAGTATATTGTAATAGTTGATGCAATTTTGTTCATCTATTGCATTTCATACTATCACTACAACATAATTGACTTTAAAAAAATAATAAACAATATTGCTTATTGAATTTTTTGTCTACTGTTTAGCTGTGGGTAATGAATTTATTTTGAAAGCTCACAAACTAAATGTCAGTAAGCAATGAAGCAGCAACATATATTATGTTAGCATTTTAAAGATTATATATAATCGTTTAATAATATAAATAACCAATTAGATGCCAACTAAAAGTTTTAAAAACAATAATGTATTACGATCATTCTTTATCAAAGAACCTTTTTAAATTTGAATTCCTAATCAGTATATTATTATTTGATTTAGTAAGTCTTTTATTTTCAGCAGCTATATTGATTCATATATTTTTATCATTGTTATTAAAAAAATTATATCAACACAGATTAAAATGATTACACTATTAGTGTCAACATGTTTTTGTCCAAGTATAATAGAGCAATACAAAAATAATGCAATAAATAACATAAATGACAATAAATCCTGAAAATACAAAAGTTAAATGTGCTGTATTAGTAATGATAGACTTGGTTGTACACTTTTTTAACATAGCTACTCAATCTTCAACAATTTCTTGAAACCAACATTGGGTAAAAATAATGTATTCATTGTTTTAATTTCTTTTTTGTAAACTTTAATTGCAAGCCTATAATGAATAGCGACTAGTCCACCAATAATAAATGGTCGGACAAAACTTTTTGTTAATGAAAAACTATTCAACAGAACTACTCAATAGAAATTTCAATGCATAACAACATTCTTTGTTTTGTTTAGTAGTCATTTAAACAGTGAATCTTCAATTTTGAAGCTATTTACTGTATGATAATACTTGTATGATGTAAAACATAACATTACTTGCGACGGCCTCTCCACTATTGATATTACTTCTGTTGATAAGTGTAAAAGGAACACAAGTCTATTTGCAGTAAATATATGGCCCGGGGTCAGTAAAGGACACTTTATCTTACACAAACAACTTCGCAGGGGTCCACTTACTTCATTATCTGTCGGCTTGTCGAGGTCAACGGGCGCCGTTGTATCTGTCGCCCATCCATTCGAAAGCGCTTCCAAAGATTGTGACATTATTTTTCAAAATATGCGAAAATTAAATAGAAAAATTCAGTACATAAAATATTACGTCTAGACTTCTTGCACATTTTCACTGATTATAGGACCAAGGTTACAGTAACACTGAAGCATGTTTGATTACAAAGATAAAATTACTGTGCCAATGTTTAGAAAAGCTTATCATATCTCTATTTTGCTGTCATAAAATTTAAAATTGAGTAAGGACTACTACGATTTGTATGTTGGAAAAGTAAATACACTATCTCTGATTTTTGTTGTTTTAAATTCATTGACATATTCTAGCCAGGCCAGCTGGCTGAAATTTTCCAGTAATCTGAAAATTGGTAAAAATAATGTATTTGTATTGTCAAATCACAAAAAAATAGTGATAGGTAATTCGTTTTTTAATGAGTAATCATAGATTATACACTTAATATATTTGAGATGCGTAATATTTTGCATTTATTTGTGTAGTTTAAATTTGACAATTGACACTTCTGTTTGACAGTAAGGCTACACTATGACCAGGGTTGAATTTCGTACTTTAATTATAGTATTTCTACTACAATTTCGTGCTTCGTACTACCTATGTACTATCCATATCTAACGGTAGTACGAAAAAATACTATAATTTCAATACCTTGCCTATATGACTAATATAAGTAATATTTCTTATTTATTATTTTAAAGAAATAGCAAAATGCCCTAGATTACTTAGTACTCCCCCATTCTAATGCGGACTGCGAGAGAATATTCAGTAAAGTGAACCTTACCGAAACCAAGATAAGGAACAAACTGGCAACACAATCCATAGACGCCATCTTGTTATCTTGTAACGTTATCAAAAACAGTAGCAAAAGTGGGAATTGTACTGATTTTATTCCTACTAAGGATATGTTAATAAGATTAAATTCTAAGATTTCTGAGAATGAAATAAAAAGTAAAATATTTTTTACAAATACTACATATTATTATCTTTTTTAATTTTTTATGGTATCGTTTTCATCTTACCCAAATCCAGCCCTGACTATGACTGTAGGACTCCATTAATTGATGCCTATTACCCCTCTGTGAAGTTAGTGTATAGCTAATTAAATTTTATTTTGTCGACTATGGATCCGCTAATATATCACATTATTTTCTAAGTGAGAGTTGAAGTTCAGGCATGATCCGAGCGCAAGTGTATTTCAAATAATCAAATGTTCGGACACTTTGATTATATACACGTGTGTATAATCAAAGCTCGGACCATTACATTACTAGTAACAAAGGAACGCTGCTAAATTCATTCTCCAATCCATTCTGGAGATGTAAAATATGCAATCAGAAACGTAAGACAAAATAGAAGCGGATACAACCAAAAAAGTGTCAGAATTCGTTGCAGTTTTCAGTGGAACTGACAAAATAATCCCGGATAATCCCAGCTTACATTCATAGAGATGGAAAAGAGACTGAGGCCATACATTAATCACGAAAGAAAATAAGGTTACATATTTTCTTCAATATTACGTAGGTATTTTGTAGGCAGCGGCTTGGCTCTGCCCCTGGCATTGCTGAAGTCCATAGGCGACGGTAACCACTCACCATCAGGTGGGCCGTATGCTCGTCTGCCTACAAAGGCAATAAAAAAAAAACCTAACTTATTTCCTATAGCCTAAAAGCTTTATTTCCTTCCGATTACAAAGAAAAGTCATGTAGAGGTTTTTAAAAGCCCTAACGTAGGTAATCGATTAATGGTCACAAAAATCCTTAACAAAATTAAAGTACCCTATGAATTAAGTGAAGCTAATCAGCTAAAACATATCCCATGTTGATATTGGTCAATAGATCTTCAAGAATACGCTGCATGATACTCAGCTCGTGAGTCGATCGCCGAACAAGCAGTGCTTCGATTGGAATTATTAACTGTGACTAGAACATTATTCAACTGTTTTGTTAAATTTTCTCCCCTACCAGACATAGCGTAGCTGGAATAAGCGGTAGGCAGCGGCTTGACTCTGCCTCTGGCATTGCTGAAGTCCATGGGCGACGGTAACCACTCACCATCAGGTGGGCCGTGTGCTCGTCTGCCTACAAGGGCAATAAAAAAAAAGAAAAGAATAGCCTTATAAACTACCCGCTAATAAGCGTGGAAAAAAATTAATTGAACAATGAGGTCGTATTATCTTACTGTTTCTAACATCCGCTGGGGGTCTTACGGGAGACATCACGCGATGATGTGATGTCGCTTAGATACCCTTAGGTTATCGTCTTCTACGCACATTTTCCGTATCGTAACATAAGTTTATTAACGTTGACGATATTAATTATTATTATGACTTTGTCTTAAATGTATTGGTACGTTAATCAAAATATGGACTTTGAAACATAAGAATGGTGCTAATTCAAACATGGCGTGTACAATTTACTATTAAACATAATATTGATACAGTATTATGCCATATGCCAAATAAAAACTATTTTAGGTACCTAACGTAAATAAATTGTAAGTTTAAAATAATGGCGCGATATTATTAGGTATGTGGCACAGTGAACCATTTTAGAATAATTGAACACCAATACGGTCGCATCGCCCGATACGAGGAGCCCGGTGTCTTTTTATTCTTTAGGCCACGACGATTTGAAACTAAGGTGATTTTTTAATAGCTATAGGAAATTATTAAAAATAAAACACATAAAATTCAGAAAAATGCATGAAATGTTTATTTGAACCGATAGTGCGGTTCATATAATTTAATGTTTGAAGATTATTTAATCCATCCGCTTAGTCCAATTTTGGCATACACTTTCCAACATTTTGGCCGGTATCTCACAAATAAATGCTTCAATGGTGTCTTCCAATGCGTCAATCGAATCGGGCTTGTCAGCATAGACATGAGCCTTAACATAGCCGCACAAAAATTATTCTAAAGGCGTTAAATCGCACGATCTAGGCGGCCAATTGACCGGTCCCCAACGTGAATTTAACTGTTCACCGAATTTGGCTCTCGATTGGTTCATTGTTTCGCGTCCGGTGTGGCATATGGCACCGTATTGTTGAAACCACATGTCATGCAAGTCAAGCTCTTCCATTTTGGAGAAAAAAAGTTGGATATCATCTCACGGTAGAGTTCGCCATTCACAGTTACGTTGCGATTCAGATCATCTTTGAAGAAGTACGGTCAAATGATGCCACCAGCCCATAATCCACACCAAACAGTAACTTTTTCTGGATTAATTGGTAGTTCTTCCAATGCTTCTGGCTGATCTTCGTTCCAAAATTGACAATTCTGCTTATTAACGTATCCATTGAGCCAAAAGTGAGCTTCGTCGCTGAACGCAATTTTTCGATGAAAAAGTGGATTTTCCGTCAACTTTTCAAGAGCCCATTCACAAAAAATTCTGCGTTGTGGTAGATCGTTCGGTTTCAATTCTTGCACCAGCTGTATTTTGAAAGGTTTCACACCTAAACCCTTCCGCAAAATTTTCCACGTTATTGAGTAACAAAGGCCCAATTGCTGCGAACGACGCGGAATCGATAATTGATACAGCTGCAATATTTTCTTCAGTTCGCACTGTACGTAAGCGTGTTGGTGGTATAATGTCCAACAATGTAAATTTGGTGCGAAATTTATTCATAATAGCCCGAATAGCAGCTTCAGTGGGTCGATTAAACTGACCTGAAAATGGAAGAAGCGCGCGATGAGCTTTCATAACAGAGCACGCATTTTTACACGCTTTATATTAGCTTCACTTGTACCTATGTAAGTTTGTATGTTTGTAACTGACTCCCTTAGACGCGATTTTGACCCACTTTAAACGGCCAGATTTCATTCAAACTTTGTAAATTTATCGAGGACCGATGACAATATACTAATTTGATAAGATTATTCCATTATTCAATTTGCAAAATAAGATTTTTGCCAATTTATATAATTTTTATCTATAGTCGATAAGGCAGGAATTGATGTTAAAGAATTAATAGTTTTAAAAATACGCTTTTATAGAAAATTTAACTAAAAAATGAAAAAGAAATAATAGTTTTAAAAAAACTAAAAAACACGCTTTATATAAAGTTCAAGACACTAAGACAGAATAAGACACTAAACTTGTCAATTCCTAAGATTAATTTCTATGAAACTTTTTTTTTTTCTTTAGCTGTTATTATTTTTCTTTACACTCTGACTAGGCAAACAAAGGGTCTTCTTTGATGTATTATGATGTGAATACATACAAATTTTACCTATCTTGAGAAATGAGATTGAAATCTCAATTGTATTGCAAAAATGACTATCGATTAATGAATTGGACCGCATGATGTAAGTCACAATAGGTAATGACAAAGTTCAATTGAAAAAAAATAAAAAAAACACAGTCATTACACAAGCGCCTGTGCAACTTGTGGAGCAGGTTTTACGTACCGTTCTAGACTAAATTTTAGTATTATAAAATTTGCGATTGAAATAAGTATGCTACCTACCAACATGATATCTAAAGGTAGTTCAAATGAATTTATCTTTTGAAGAATCATTCAACAGTAAACTAAGGATATGCAAACAATTCTTTTTTGTCAAAGTTAGACTAAATGTCACATTTTTATTCACATCAGTGTACTTACTGCGAATATAGCGCAAAAGCTAACTCAAATTTGTATGGAGTTGGAACGTTTACCTATGTATTCCGCTAGGGGCACTGCTCCAAACGCATACATGAGTCGTCTATTAACAAAGGTGGCAATCTGTGCATTTGGACAAAAAAAATTTATTGATATGTCAATACAGATTTATTTGAATATAATCGTCTCCTTCAAAGAATACGGTTCAAAACCTGCATTAAATAAAGGTTAATAGTTAACCTGTTATTTATCTAAGATGTCGTTCCGAAGAGTTTTGTGACTGCCAATGGAATACAAAGTCAATAATTCGTTTTTCTGATTTACCAATCATTGTCCAAAAGTCAGATTGCCGCCTTTGATAATAGTCGACTCACATATTTGATTTAACTTTACGCTATCGAGAACTTTAAAAAACTCGCATTAAGCACACAAAAGAGCTTGATTAATTCAGAGAAAAATTTGGGAGAATCCTAGAAACCACGTCCTTTGGCTTAATTTACTTTTCCCACACATACTTACCTAAGCACCTTTAGAGATCATACTAAAGGCACCATTATTAACTTTAAGAAGCCCCAAATTAATAAACTAAATGAGTTCAAATAGCTTCGCTACTCGCGTTCCCGCCATAATTAAATGGCGTAATAATAATAATAATAATAATAATAATAATAATGTTTTTATTTCAAGTATCCATGACTCATATAAATTGTTAATAAAACTTGACCTATGTTATTAGTTATATTTAGATCACAATGAATTACTGTGGTAACATCCCATGGGAGATGGCACCACAGCGACCCATGTATATACAGTCCAGCCTGCTTGCGATCATGCTCAGGATACTGTTGGAGCTGGCCCTCACTCTGTTTACCAGTGTAAATTTGATGTAATGAAATGATTACAAAAATATTGACTACCGTTCTAAGAAAATGGACTTAATGACTTGACTTAGAGGATCTGTTAATAGTTGGTAGTCGACAGTTGGAAATGAAAACAAAAACCTTCTTAATTAAATTTTATTCTATTCTACGTACTTCCAAAAAGCCGGGACTTAGTGAAACTTACTTAAATATAGAATTGTCAGTAAAATACATAACTATAGAATAATATCTATTAATATGAGAAAATACATGTGGATATTTAAGTTATAATATTATTATAGTAAATTATTAATCACAGGGTGATCTAACGCTTCTTTAAATGGAATGATTTTTGAAGACAATAAATAAATTTTGAAACCCTGATTATCAATCCAAAAATGTTAGACACCATTTTAATTTTGACAAATTATCTTCGCCCTTAAAGGGCTTGAAGGCACGATAGTTTAATTACAGTAAAAAGAAATTATAACATGTACAATGTAAAATGTTACATCAGGATTCTACAATTCATAAATTTTATGATTTATTGGCACAAGTTAAAAATGAAGCAAAATATGTAAATCATTTTTGTAATGGTCAAATATTAATTTTTCAATTTTGAAAATTTCTTATTATTATATAAAGATATAAATGAGATTATAAATTTCATAGCAATAAAATTAATTTGAGGAATGTTAAAATATAAACATTACATAACTATTTTATTTAATTAACTTATATGTTTTTAAAGATTAAACACGGTCGATTATCCTTTTTTTGTTTTGTAAAATCTTAAATAATTATTTTAATATAAATGGAATGACAAACATAACTGAAATCTTATTATGAACTAGGTGTTATATCAACAGTAAAAATAAAAAGGATTCGTCTTTTATTTTCAAAATGTCATTCTTACCTACATTATTGGAATCTAAGTACAGACTTTTTTGTAAGGAATGACTGTTATTAAGAATGTAGAAGTTTTCGCGCCTAAATTTTAGTACAGTGACTTAGAAGCATCTAGCATGCTTGTAACAAGCCATTCAAATGTGCACGTTTAGACGTTTTACATGTGTCTCGTGTTACCAAAGTTGATTCCGCTTTGGTTGGCGCCCTTATTTGAACCGTACTGAAGAGATATGACTCCCTGACCAGCCCGGAGCTGCTCCTCGGAGAAGTTTCGCACGTTCTTCTCAGCTTCTTTCGGTCCTATTGACGGCTTCCCGTAGGTTCCAGCCTAAAATGACATTAAATATATTTTTTAATACACGGTAAAACATCAATTTAGACTAATATAAATCTAAATATTTTGTGACATTTCTTTGTAATAGTTCTCTTTAAATTTAGATATATTTTTACGCAATTTTCACAGTTCCCGAGTTTTTAGGTTATGTTGTTCGGCGGACGACACAAGTATTATCTATGACGTGTCTATGACGAACACTAGTATGTCATTGCGTTTAATCATGTTTAATGACATAATATGTTTTTCTTAAAAACGAATTAATCAACGTGTCAAAAATAAATAATTTTTAATTTATTCGTTAAACTGAAAAACCAATTCGAGCTAACGCATAGGTAAATATTTTACCTACACTACATAGTAGAATCAAAGTAAAAAGTAGTAATATGTTCTTCTACCTTTCTGCCCAGTGACTGCAAGCATATCACGACGGAGTTGAGATTCTGTCTCTCCCACAGGTCGACAGTTTGAAAAGTTTCCTGTGCCGGTACACCCAACTGTCTTGCGGCTTCGAGGAAAGCGTTGATATTCTCCATGCACTTGAAGGCCATCGACGATGTGTTGATCTTTTTGATCATGTTCGGGTGGATGTTGTTGGCTAGCCTGTAATAATATGTTAAAAACTATGTTAGATATTTATTTATTTGAAAGAGGCAAATATATCATTGTGGTTTCCTATACATTCGTTTTTTTTTTCCTTTTGGCTATTTAAACTAAAATATATAATGTAATTTTTTTTATATATTTTTTACCGACATATTTCTTTATTAAATGAATTTTATGATTTCCGCATTGACTTACGAATCATTTCTTAATTATCATTGTACCGTGTATGTACTATTTACTATATACCTAGTAGTATGTGTGGGTGTGTTTTTACTTCACTTAGAAGTTTGTACGTATCTATTTTTGTAGGTATAACTAACTTACTTGCACAGAAGTGTGCCGTCTTTAAGCACTTCGTAGAAGTTGTCCATATCCCCAGAGGTGTTCTCTGGTTCGCCGGTGATCATCCGAATCCATTCCAACGACTCGTGGGCCAACTCCTCGCTGTATTTGCTGTTGATCTGGAGTATCAAGAAATTATAATTAAACTGGCTGACCCGGCAGACTTCGTATTGCCTCAATCGATAAATAAAAAACCTAAGCTTTTGTATAAAAACTTAAACAAAAGGAATCCGTCCGACGGGGGATTTTTATTTAATTCCGAGCATTTTTATATTTATCTACCTTTTAAACCTTCTCTGGACTTCCACAAATAATTCAAGACCAAAATTAGCCGAATCGGTCCAGCCGTTCTCGAGTTTTAGCGAGACTAACGAACAGCAATTCATTTTTATATATATAGATAGATATATAGATTATGTCATTTAGAAAACCAAACGTTACTAACGTAGAATATTAAAAAAAAATCAAGCTAAAATTTACATAATACGCTGGGCTTGGCTCTGTACGGTTTCCGTTCCAGAAATTTTCTACCCTTTCGGTATATTAAAAGACACATTAAATATAGGGGCGGCTAAAGTATATTTTTATTAAAACAATAATAACTTTGAATATCATTTAATGTTTTTATTTAATTCATTCGCAATACATTACATACAAAGTGATATGTTAAGTTTTTACGCGTTTTTTTTTACATTTTCTATCTCTTTATTTATCACTAGTACCTACTAGCTTATTAAATATCGGTGAACCTATAGTAATATGTAAGTAGCACGTTCATTTATTTTATTTGTTCTCTTACGTAAAAAGGAACACTACGAATTTATGGATAAATAACTGGCTTATACACTACCGCTAAGGCCAATCGATTCGTCACATTAATAAAATATCTCACGAAACATATTATATCTTTTGTTGTTTTCGAAAGGTTAAGCTATTTAAGATAAACCAATGAATTTTGGTGTATAAAATAAAACAGTTTACATATTAAACAATTAAGCTTACTTGAAGCTATTTTTAGGAATGTAGTGAAGTTCTTCGGTCGCGTATGAGTAGGTACAACTGTAATATGGTATTACTGAGCTACTAAAAAGCAACGAGTAGACACTTAACCAAATTATACAAATCGTATTTTACCCTACAATAATAACCACGGAATAACCTTATTTATCTACTAGCGCACGCTATGTAAAGAATTTTAAGTATTTTTTTTACACATTGGGTTACATTATTGGAGTTTCAGTAAGGATCTCTATTTTTTTTTTTAAATATAATAACCATAGCCTATGTCACCCGGGGATAGCGTAACTTTCCAACAGTGAAAGAATTTTTTAAATCAGTTCAGTAGTTTCGGAGCGAATTCAATACAAACAAACAAACAAATCTTTCCTCTTTATAATATTATTATTTATCTATTCCGTGATAATAACCACAACTGACGTGCGATCAAAACTACTTTTACGGATTAAGCTCGCGGACGACTGTGACCACGAAAACTGTAAAGATTTGGTTCAAAACCTCGGAAAGAATGTAATGATATTAAAAAAATGATAGATTAAATCGTAAAAGTGGTATCAATTACGTACATAATAATATATGACTCGCGAAAATAATTAAATTTGAATCATAATAAGAGCAGATAGCTGTCAAGCCTAAAATCGACTGTTTTACAGAACACGGCGTGAAATTACAGATACGTCTTTATATTTATTTAACAGCTAAGCGTATATAACATGCTCAGTGCGATATTCATTTCAATTTATTATAATGCAGAGTGGAAATTAGATGCTGTCGACTTGTACGTTGAAATTGAAGGTCACGCTGATAACCGCCGAGCGAATAGCTGTTTCTTTAAACAATAGTTTCAACGTCAAAAGGCTTAGTATTGTTCGAATCGTGAACTAGTATTGAACAAATGAATTCCGATGCGAACATGCGAACGTGACAACATATATTTTGAAAATCTAAGACATATGCGAACAGACTTTCGTTTCTTCACGATGTAAACAAGGGAAAATTCTTCGTAATTTCACCACAATCATTCGAAGGCAAAGAAAGCTGAGCAAGTAAATAAAATACTTTTTGCTTTAATTAAAATTACTATTGATAAAGAATTAATAGTTGCGATGCTGTTCAGAATTAGCAACAGAATTAATAGGACCTTATTAGCAATGTAAGTGACACACTTACAGAAATAAACATGACTCAAATGAAATTCGAGCAAATTGTATAAATATGTTACGTACGACCTTATTAAATACTTAACCTACCATGTTATGACATCGCACCGTCACTTGTTTGTTATACTAAGCTTGATATTTGAAAAGGATCTCTAGCCTTTTTCGTTAAATTAACTGGTGGTAGGACCTCTTATGAGTCCGCACGGGTAGGTACCACCGCCCTGCCTATTTCTGCCGTGAAGCACTAATGCGTTTCGGTTTGAAGGGTGGGGCAGCCGTTGTAACTATACTGAGACCTTAGAACTTATATCTCAAGGTGGGTGGCGCATTTACGTTGTAGATGTATATGGGCTCCAGTAATCACTTAACACCAGGTGGGCTGTGAGCTCGTCCACCCATCTAAGCAATAAAAAAAAAGTCCTCATTTTGACAACAAAATGTATTTATAATATTCATCTAGATAGATCGATTTACCACATCAATTTTTTTGAAGTTTAAAAACCTTAAGGATGCTCAATGTATTCATCTCAAGTGATACCACTACGTCGGGTTCAACTTTTGAGTTTTTATTTTTATTTTTTATTAGGTACCTACAATGTTTGTTGTTCAATGAAGTCATCTTGTTGTTGATTGGTCATTTCAACAATTTCTGAGTAATTTGATATCCCGACTTATAGATACTTAATTATTCAAATTTCTTGTTCAACACTTTAGTCTGAGTTCATTTTAAATAAGCCTTTAATATTAAAAACGGGGAATTGGGTTATTACGATGGCAGAACAGTAGCCCGGCGTCCACAATGGTGAAAAAAATATCCTTGTGCTATTTATTTCTTATCGGACCACAATGAATTTTAAAATATTAACATGACATTAGCGACATAATTTCGGTTTCAAATTGAACAATCTATTTTGTATTTAATATCAATGCGACTATTTATAGGAGATTTTTTTCAAATTAAATGAATAAAACATTTTAATTAAAGTTGGAGTTACTAAAATAAAAAAGCACACGCATATTAATATTAAAATAATTTTATAAATAGTATATGTGAGCGTAATTAGGTTGGTCCTATCGAGATATTTTGCTAAAATTTTTCATATATAACACGTACTTTTTTACGATACGGCGCGATGGTATTTGTGCATCATGTTTTTCCTAAAAGAACACTGAATCAATAGTTCCTCATAAATATCGTTATTAATATATTATTTATACTCTAACGTTGCGTGGCTGATGGTTCCGAAAACAACTCGATGACGTCAGCCTCGAAGGATTCAAAGCGTGACTCAAGCCTTGGAGACGCCAGACATGCTTGGTGCGAGCAAAAAACATGAGGGTCTTTCGTAACCGGATTTAAATATTTTTTTGAACTAGGACGCCCGGAAAAGTACTAAGATTTCGTGAAATAAAAGTGCAATCAAGACGTGGCTTTCTCTGCAATGCAACTCTGGAATTTGTTGCCGGATTAAATAAAACCCCCGCAAGCAAACATGTAATATTTTATATCTTGTTTTTTTTTAAATAAAACGTTTCTATAACCCGTCTCTCGAGGGCTGACCCCATTCGTAGCTGTACGGTTGCACGCTTTCTAGTACCATAAAACCCGATTGACCTCTTTATCTGGTCTATTCGTGGCCCTTAATTATTATTCCGAAGCGTTCTTTAATTTGTTTGTGAAGGCAAAGGAAGTGAACTTTTTAACGTGTCCTGTTGCACCTGTCCAAATAAAACTGGGGTCCTTTTGGAGGAAGTGAGTCTTCGTTGATGTCGGATAATAGGGGACTACTAATTAGAATGTTTGAATGAATTATGGCGGTCACATTGTATAAAATTTGACGTTAATTTTTGAGTTTCCGAGAAATGGTCCGAAACTATATAATACTACCCGTACTCGACCGCTTCGCTGGGCATTTAAAATTAACATTATTATTTATTGTCATTATTATTAGGGAGTCCAACACTCACATAAATCTTAGCCTATCCATTAAGTACATGTATTTTCTACATGGATACCAAGTTTCAAGTCAATCGGATGCATGGTTATAATTATAGTTATAACGGAACATCCGTAAAAACCACTGTAGATTTATATATTAGTATAGATAATGTAGATACAAATTTTATCATCGTACTTGAAATTATAACAAGAATACAGAAATCCAAAGCGAAGTCCAATGACTAAAATCATTTGTTGCATTTATGTTGAATGAAATTTATAATATAATAATCGCTAAGCGATTCCTGTTTTAGCGTTTTTTCATTAATTTCTTATAGCATGATATAATTTAGCATTTAGATCCGACTGTTTTTCGATCAAGCCCATTATCGACCGTAGTTACTGCTTCACTCACACTTTTCCATCACACAGTTTTAATAACACCATCATGAGGATTATGGCGTCTTATTAGCCCGCACTGGTAGATACCACACCACCTATTTCTGCCGTGAAGCAGTAAATACGTTTCAGTTGGAACGGTGTAGCAGCCATTGTACCGTAAAACTGAAACTTAGAACTCATGTTTCAAGGTGTGTAGCGGCATTGACGTATTTACGTTAATCCATTAGCGGTGCTTTTAGGCACTACAAGCACCGGTCACCGTCCTCGTCGAACCCGTCGCTTGCGACGAAGGGCTCAACGAGCGAATTAACCCATAGACACAGCCCACTGAGTTTCTCGCCGGATCTTCTTAGTGGGTCGCGTTTCCGATCTGGTGGTAGATTCGCGAAGCACTGCTCTTGCTAGGGTCAGTCTTAGCAGCACTCCGGTTTGAGCCCGTGAGCTCACCTACACACGTTAGGGCGAAGTTGAAATAGCCTCTCAAGGCTATCAGCATAGGTAGGAAAAAAAATTACGTTAAGTAATAAAATAACTTAGTCCAAAAGCGAATAATCCGACATTAATATAATAAGATTCTCTGTAATTAATCTACCGGTCGCTTTATTTCAGTACATTACTGATAGCTGCTAATTATCAGTTTTATTAACCTTTCGAAGTTTAGCCTTTCATTAGTCTTAGGAACGCAAAGAGCTAATAATATTAAGCACTTTTTATATTGTTATGATGATTTGGAAAACCGAACACAAAATTCCGTAGTTAAATTAAATATTACTATCAAATAAAGGAGGTCATTTGGTGAGTTAGTCCCGAATAGTGTTGATAACGGGCATATCGCACTCATTATAATTGCAACATAAACATTTGACATGAATGCAAATTAATTAAGCGGTTTCGATACATAAATTATTTTTGTATGTAAATATAAATGAGTTTTATCGTCTCGTCGAGGTGGTTGGTGAATCTAACTCCAACACCGATACAGGTTCTATTTCCGGTCCGAGTCGATTTGTTTGAGGTTTTTTTTTCTGGTATTCGAGTTCTGGTCTTGTTTGGTCTGCTGTACTTGTTAAGTTTTTTTTGTATTTTTTATTGCATAGTGATATGATTTAAAGTTCTTGGTAGCAGAGTGCAGGCAGTTACGAAATAATATACCTACTAACACACTTTTATATATTAGTATTAGTTACGTCGATTTTTTAGAATTTATTATCGAAATCACAGTTTTCTTATTTTATTATACTTCACGAAGTGACAGACATTTTTTTTCACTTCTTCTTATTATGACAACTCTTGTCACTTCTTTCTATGTATATGTTTTTGATAAGGAGTTTCTATATCCATTAACTCCAACACTTTCCCTAAACATTTACATAGTACACAGTCCTAGTGCCTGGCGTAGAACTGCATATGACGTACGAGGTAGTGATTTGGTAAGGATGTCTGCGACTTGATCCTTTGTTCCGATCCGTACAACGTTGCAGATACCCTCAGTTACCAATTCTCTGACGTAGAAATGTCTGAGCCGGATATGCTTCGTTCTCTTGTGAAACTCGGGGTTGTGAGCAAGACGAACAGCAGCTTCATTGTCCACATGCAGAACCGGTACGTCCGCAATTGTAGTCAATGCCTGGTATAGTCTAGCAAGCCACATTAGTTCTCTGCCAGCTTCACTAGCTGCCACAATTTCGGCTTCTGTAGTGGAGATAGCGACCGATGTTTGTCGCTGACTGATCCATGAAACTGTGCCTCCAGAATAGCGACAGATCACTCCCGTTGTGGAACGTCCGGTTTCTGGATCACCTCCGTGGTCGGCGTCGCTAAATCCTTCTAGGATTCCAGGTTTGAGACCAGCTTTATATGAGATCCCATGCGAAAAGGTACCTTTGATGTAGCGCAAGATACGTTTTACCTTGAGCCAATCTGTCTTTACAGGTTTCTCCAACTTTCTTGAGACAACTCCGATGGCATAAGCAATGTCAGGGCGAGTACCAACCATTAAGTATGCCAGAGCACCGACAGCTTCTCTATATGGGAAACAGGAAGCTTCCGTTTCTTCTTTCCCTTCTTGAATAGCCTCTCTCTCAATCGGTGTGGAAACGGGATTACAGTCACTCATTTGAAAGCGGTCTAATACCTTTTTCGCGTATGCCTCTTGGTTGATGAAGATGGAGCCATCCTTTCCTCGATGGATTTGAAGACCAAGATAATATGTCGCTGGTTTCGTCGTTATGCGCAGTCTCTTCTTCAAATCTTCTAAGAAAGCGTTAGCCGTGTCTTCATCAGTGGCAGCTACTAATCCGTCATCGACGTACAACGTGATCAGTAGTTTCTTCCCGTTAACTTCTCTTGAATATAAGCAGCAATCAGCTTCGGACTGTTTGAAGTTCATATCCAATAGGATCTCTTGAAAGCACGAGTTCCAGCACCTTGGTGCTTGTTTAAGTCCGTACAGGCTACGGTTAAGCTTGAAAACGGTAGACGTTCCTTCCGTGAGGTTACACCCTTCTGGCGGTTGAACGTATATTTCTTCCTCGAGCTTTCCGTTCAGAAAGGCTGTGCAAACGTCGAATTGGACCAGATGTAAGTTTTCATGCGCGCTAACACTGAGTAGTGCTCGTACAGTAGTCAGGCGTGCGACAGGACTGAAGGTCTGGTCATAGTCTACTCCTTTCCTTTGTCTGTACCCTTTTACGACAAGTCGAGCCTTGTATTTGTCGATCGTGCCATCTGGATTTCGTTTGATCCGTAAAACCCATTTGCAGGGAAGTGCTTTTCGTCCTTTTGGCAATGCACACGGCGTCCAAACGTTCAGGTCTTCGAAGGATTTCAATTCGCTACCCATTGCCCTTTGCCATTCTTCGCGATCGTCCCTTTTCATAGCGTCTGCGAAATTATTTGGGAATGTTTCAGTGATACAGACGTAATCTCTTAGTCTCTCAGGACGTCGAATCAGTGAGCGATCTCTAAGATTATAGCCGGTTGGCGGTGGTTCAGCATCATAAAATAATTCTTCTGGAACTGTCGTTTCGTCTTCATGGTCATGGTCTTCGTAGAGGACTTGATCCGATTCTTCTCCCTCGAGAACATGATCATGGTCGTTGGAGATTGTTTCGGTAGTTGTATCTCCCTCGTGAACGTGTGTTTGCTCTGGAATTGCAACTTCTCTTTCTAAGTTCGTATTTGGCGTTATGGTAATCGGGTATTCTCTTGTCTCAACTTCTGTTTTAGGAATTTCACTGTTACAGATGGGAAGAGGTTTCTCATCGAAGATTACGTCACGAGAGCGGACGAGCGTCGAGTGTTTTCCGTCTGTGACCCAGATACGGTAGCAATCTTCGTCGTACCCGATAAGTCGACCTTTTATCGCCTTTTTGTCGAGTTTTCTACGCTTCTGCTTTGGAATATGGACATATGCGATTGAGCCTATTATTCGGAGATATTTAATAATAGGTTTCTTTCCATACCAAAGTTCATGCGGAGATTTATCTGAACTTGTGGGACCTGTTCTGTTCAGTATGTATGCGGCGGTATTAATGAGCTCTGCCCATAGCACTTGCGGTAATGGCTCATGAGCGTACATCATTGATCTTGCTGTCTCAACTAGGGTTCTGTTCTCCCTTTCGCTTACTCCGTTTTGTTCAGGTGTATACGGGGTGACGAGTCGCTGTGCTATTCCATGTGTGTCTAAAACATTTTTTATGGACGCGTTGTCAAATTCACCGCCGTTGTCACTTAGAAGGCATTTTATGGTGTGTCCGACTGTTTTAGTTTGAGCGATCATCAAAACTAACTTGTCTTTGACCTCGGACTTCTTGCGTATGAAGTACACCATACGGTAGCCAGTAAAGTCGTCTTTGAACAGAACGTAGTACTTATAGTTTGAGAAGCTAGGTTGAAACGGTCCGCAAACGTCGGTGTGTACGATTTCTCCGGGCGCGGTAGCTCGGGTTCTTGTACCGAATTTGAGTCGATGCGCCTTTCCAAAGATGCAGCCTTCACAGGTCTCTTTATCCATCGGCAGGATTAGACCTAGTTCCCGTTGGATCGTCGCTCTTACGTGTCTTTTATTTTGGTGAGCGAGTCTCTCGTGGTACAGTTGCATCGTTGCTGTAGTTGCAAAGACTTCGGGTGGTTTTTCTGGTAGTACGGGTTTTACTTCCAGTCGATATAAGCCACCTTGTTTTTGTCTCTTCCCTATTAAGCATACTTTCCCGTTGACAATGACGTTGCATTCAGTTGTCCTGGATGAAAAGGTGCTATTCGGGACTCGATCGTGAAGTGCGAGTACGGAGAAGAGGTTCTTGCTTATGGCCGGAACGTACCAGACGTCTTGCAGGCTGATGTCGATTTGTTTCCCGTTAACATATCCTCTAAGCTGTACTGTTCCTTTGCCTTTGGCACGGACTTCATTACCAGCGGCCGTTGTAACAGTGTAGTTCTCATTGAAATGTTCGTAGGTTTGGAAAATATCAGCTCTGTTGGTGACGTGGCTTGTTGCACCATTATCTATGTACCAGTTCTCGTTGTCCCGTGAAACTGTGAAGATTTCGTTATCTTCTAAAGACATGAGTAACAAATTAGCGGTCTTTGAAGTAGAAGGCGTTGCTGTCTGGGTCGGATTTTGGCTCTTAGGAGGTCTACCGTCACGGATCCATTTTTGACAGTTGCGTACTCTGTGGCCAATACCTAGGCAGTAGTTGCATTTAAGCTTCTTGTCCTTCTTCTTTTCCGTATTCGAAACCAGGGCTTCCGAATGATGCGAAGGTACGTTGTTACCTTGCAGTGCCCTTTCAAATGCGCAGATATGACTAGTTAGGCTTTCTACAGTACGGTTGGATTTGGGCAGGAGGAGCCAACTACTTCTGAAGCTGAAGTATGAATCATCAAGTGTGTCCAGTATCTTACAAACAAGTAGCAGTTCGGGTAGCTCTTGGTTACTGTCCTTCTTGAGTTCTTGATTCAGTTCAGTCCAGATGTTCTTTAATTTTGACATGTGGGTGGCTATGTCGTCTGCTTGATCCTTCTTAAAGCTGAAGAAACTCATACACAGGTTGTAGGTTTTGTCCTCATTTGTTCCGTCGAACAGCCTGTGGAGCTCTAACCAGACATCACGTACATTAGTGAACCGCATCACTTTTCGAAGTGTGTCTTCTTGCATATTGGTGGTAAGTATTAGGATAGCGCTGGCATCAGCTTTATCAAACTTATCTTTTTGTTGTTGATAAGCCGCCAATTCAGCATCGCCGCATCCGGTAGGTGGACGAGTAGGCTCCTGGAACGATCCTTCAACTACTTCTAGGGCCGACGGTACGGTGCGTAGTAAGCATAAGGCTTTGTATTTCCAGGTGTCCCAATTTTTTCCATCTAGGAGGCCGATCTGAAGCTTTCCTGTGATACCTTCCATTTTCGTAGTGCGGGTCCGTAACCTGATATGTGGGTGGCTATGTCGTCTGCTTGATCCTTCTTAAAGCTGAAGAAACTCATACACAGGTTGTAGGTTTTGTCCTCATGGTCATGGTCTTCGTAGAGGACTTGATCCGATTCTTCTCCCGAAGTGACAAGAGTTGTCATAATAAGAAGAAGTGAAAAAAAATGTCTGTCACTTCGTGAAGTACAATAAAAAATAAGAAAACTGTGATTTCGATAATATATTCTAAAACATCGACGTAACTAATACTAATATATAAAAGTGTGTTAGTAGGTATATTATTTCGTAACTGCCTGCACTCTGCGATTTGAAAATTGGACTCTGTGCTACCAAGAACTTTAAATCATATCAATCGGATCAAGTCCTCTACGAAGACCATGACCATGAAGACGAAACGACAGTTCCAGAAGAATTATTTTATGATGCTGAACCACCGCCAACCGGCTATAATCTTAGAGATCGCTCACTGATTCGACGTCCTGAGAGACTAAGAGATTACGTCTGTATCACTAAAACATCGACGTAACTAATACTAATATATAAAAGTGTGTTAGTAGGTATATTATTTCGTAACTGCCTGCACTCTGCGATTTGAAGATTGGACTCTGTGCTACCAAGAACTTTAAATCATATTAGGTTACGGACCCGCACTACGAAAATGGAAGGTATCACAGGAAAGCTTCAGATCGGCCTCCTAGATGGAAAAAATTGGGACACCTGGAAATACAAAGCCTTATGCTTACTACGCACCGTACCGTCGGCCCTAGAAGTAGTTGAAGGATCGTTCCAGGAGCCTACTCGTCCACCTACCGGATGCGGCGATGCTGAATTGGCGGCTTATCAACAACAAAAAGATAAGTTTGATAAAGCTGATGCCAGCGCTATCCTAATACTTACCACCAATATGCAAGAAGACACACTTCGAAAAGTTATGCGGTTCACTAAAGTACGTGATGTCTGGTTAGAGCTCCACAGGCTGTTCGACGGAACAAATGCGGACAAAACCTACAACCTGTGTATGAGTTTCTTCAGCTTTAAGAGGGATCAAGCAGACGACATAGCCACTCACATGTCAAAATTAAAGAACATCTGGACTGAACTGAATCAAGAACTCAAGAAGGACAGTAACCAAGAGCTACCCGAACTGCTACTTGTTTGTAAGATACTGGACACGCTTGATGATTCATACTTCAGCTTCAGAAGTAGTTGGCTCCTACTGCCCAAATCCAACCGTACTGTAGAAAACCTAACTAGTCATCTCTGCGCATTTGAAAGGGCACTGCAAGGTAACAACGTACCTTCGCATCATTCGGAAGCCCTGGTTTCGAATACGGAAAAGAAGAAGGACAAGAAGCTTAAATGCAACTACTGCCTAGGTATTGGCCACAGAGTACGCAACTGTCAAAAATGGATCCGTGACGGTAGACCTCCTAAGAGCCAAAATCCGATCCAGACAGCAACGCCTTCTACTTCAAAGACCGCTAATTTGTTACTCATGTCTTTAGAAGATAACGAAATCTTCACAGTTTCACGGGACAACGAGAACTGGTACATAGATAATGGCGCAACAAGCCACGTCACCAACAGAGCTGACATTTTCCAAACCTACGAACATTTCAATGAGAACTACACTGTTACAACGGCCGCTGGTAATGAAGTCCGTGCCAAAGGCAAAGGAACAGTACAGCTCAGAGGATATGTTAACGGGAAACAAATCGACATCAGCCTGCAAGACGTCTGGTACGTTCCGGCCATAAGCAAGAACCTCTTCTCCGTACTCGCACTTCACGATCGAGTCCCGAATAGCACCTTTTCATCCAGGACAACTGAATGCAACGTCATTGTCAACGGGAAAGTATGCTTAATAGGGAAGAGACAAAAACAAGGTGGCTTATATCGACTGGAAGTAAAACCCGTACTGCCAGAAAAACCACCCGAAGTCTTTGCAACTACAGCAACGATGCAACTTTACCACGAGAGACTCGCTCACCAAAATAAAAGACACGTAAGAGCGACGATCCAACGGGAACTAGGTCTAATCCTGCCGATGGATAAAGATACCTGTGAAGGCTGCATCTTTGGAAAGGCGCATCGACTTAAATTCGGTACAAGAACCCGAGCTACCGCGCCCGGAGAAATCGTACACACTGACGTTTGCGGACCGTTTCAACCTAGCTTCTCAAACTATAAGTACTACGTTCTGTTCAAAGACGACTTTACTGGCTACCGTATGGTGTACTTCATACGCAAGAAGTCCGAGGTCAAAGACAAATTAGTTTTGATGATCGCTCAAACTAAAACAGTCGGACACACCATAAAGTGCCTTCTAAGCGACAACGGCGGTGAATTTGACAACGCGTCCATAAAAAATGTTTTAGACACACATGGAATAGCACAGCGACTGATATGATTTAAAGTTCTTGGTAGCACAGAGTCCAATTTTCAAATCGCAGAGTGCAGGCAGTTACGAAATAATATACCTACTAACACACTTTTATATATTAGTATTAGTTACGTCGATGTTTTAGAATATATTATCGAAATCACAGTTTTCTTATTTTTTATTGTACTTCACGAAGTGACAGACATTTTTTTTCACTTCTTCTTATTATGACAACTCTTGTCACTTCTTTCTATGTATATGTTTTTGATAAGGAGTTTCTATATCCATTAACTCCAACACATAGATGAATGGACGAGCTCACAGACCACCTGGTGTTAAGTGGTTACCGGAGCCCATAGACATCTACGATGTAAATGCCGCCACACACCTTGAGATATGAGTTCTAAAGTCTCAGTATAGTTACAAAGGCTGCCCCACCCTTTAAACCGAAACGCATTACTGCTTCACGGCTGAAATAGGCAGGGCGGTGGTACCTACCCGTGCGGACTCACAAGAGGTCCTACCACCAGTGAGAAAATGTCTTTCTTATAGATGAAACAAAGCTAAAATTGGTGGTGGTATTGACGGTGGTGATGGAAAAGGCGGGATTGTAAATCCGCATCGTAGCGGATTTCGGCACCATGTAACTAGGTAATTAAGCTAAGCTACTACTACTGTTGACTACATTGGAAGAAAAGTCACAGCCTGCCTAATCTGAAGTGGAGCTCATGGAGATCACACCGTAAACCATACTACCAACGTTAGCACATAGGTTATGTCGTAGTGTCCATTTCACTTGACAGCTGTCTCAGCCTTCTAATTTGAACACGAATTTGGCAAGACGATGACACCAGACCGTGCGGGCTCAAAACACCATGTACCTATGGATAATTGGACTATAATAACAATTTCGAGGGGTGAGGCTATTTGGTTTAAGCGACATTTCAGTTAATACGCGACATTTGTCTTTATAATTAAAGGTCTGTTTTATTTAGTATTAGCATCAACAATTCGATGTTTTAAAATAGCCGAAAAAGTTTTGTTATGATATTTTTTTCCAAAATTTAAACTTTAAATGGTTGACATAAAACCACATGTACAAAGTTTAAAAAATGCCGCTTAAGCCTTTAAATAAAGCCTTTCACTCCTCGATACATAAAAAGATACGATGTAGATCTCTAGATCCATATAAAATTATGGATAAGGCTGCGTCTGTCAATCCCATTTTACATAAAGGCGTTCGTTCATTGCTAATCTCATTGCACATACACACGTTCATAAAAAAAAACGACTGTTACCATAAATAGCTATGATTCAATGTCAACGGTCGAATTGCTGTTACGTCACTATTACAGATAGAACGGCTTCATAAAACGTTTCGGGAACTGGTTTTAAAATTTGTATTAAATATGATATTAAATAAAAATAATATTCTATTTTTAAAATATTGCTTGCAAAAAGAAACTTGTAAAATATGCAGTTGTAAATAATATTCTTTTTTTCTATTTTCAAAATATTGCTTATAAAATAAAACTTGTAAATATGCAGTTGTTTCTTCTTTGTTAACTGCATATGCGTTATACATGTTTGAATATTTAATATTTTTCATTATTTTATATTTTTGTACTTTGTTGTTCTAAATATATAAAAAAGCAATATAAGTTTAACTTGCACTATAAATTAGATTTAGCTTAACAAGCAACATTTGTCGTGTATTTTAAATTGTGTGGTAAAGTTTAAAAGCAAGTACTTTAACTTTTCAAACACATTCCAAGATAAAACTGTTTTTCGTGATGATCGAAAATAATAATCCAAATTAAAGTAAAGCAACATAGAAGTGCTTATACGTTCTATTGATTGCAAAATTCAGACTAAAGCGATTCGTTTAATATCCGACAAGTCTTGCCACTTGCCAAGGCATCGACAATGGCTCTTACGAGTAAGGAGTGAGGAATGGGGTCGCCGGTCGACACGAGGACGGCTGCACGACCAATGCTGTACAACCAGTTGTATCTGATTTGCAGAACAGCATTGAGGTTAAGATTTGCGACTTTTGTCGGTTAAAAAGCGAAGAGGCAAGCTAATGAAACACCAGAACTTTGGTATGGCCACTAGAATGTTTTGAATGTTTACTCATAAAGTTGCCGTTTTACAATATTGGTCATTGGATACATAATTTATGTGTCTGGCAATAAATGCTAAATTGAAATGATTTTTTTTTTTAAAGTATGGAATTCTATTTTCGAATTCGAGCATTTATTTATTTATTAGTGTTTTATTTTCGTTAGGTACGTTTGCATTTATTTCATCATTAAGGACACTATTAAAATATTAGTAACGCCGTCAAGAAATGTCGTCGTACAAACGACTCACAATATTAGAGATGTGTATGTAGTGAACACTATAAGCGAACGCCCCTAGTTATCGACTTCAATGCTTCCAACATGGTAATTTTGATATAAAAAATGGATCCCGTGGTCGCCCAAAAACTAATGGTCGAACAACAACGACGAATTAAAGGCGACTAGCACCAGCGTTAGTATAAAAACAATTTCGGTCCATTTGCGTCAAATTGGTTGGTAAAAAAAACTTGATAAGTGGGTGTCACACGATCTGAACGATCGACACCGCGACGAATCTGTAAGTTATGTATGCTTTGCTATGTTGAACTGCTATTTCACTTGCTATTAAAAATGAATTATTTTTGATAATCGTAAGGTTATTATGTTGGTTAAACTCTGGTTCAGCACTTAAGGAATGTGTCAAACAAAAACTCATCCCCAAAAAAGTCGTGTTACCTACCGATTCATCACAACTCGACACAGGCATCACTGCGGATGTATACTGTGAGGAACTGGACACAACGGTGGAGAAGCTCGCGAATATCCAGCCACCTTGGTTAATCACTCGTCCCCGATGTTCCTACACAACGCTCGACTTCATACGGCATAACAGACAGTCTCTAAGCTACTTGTAGCTCTTGAGCTAAGGTTAAAATTTTTGCGTCATCCACCGTAATCACCAGATCTGGCGCCGACACACTACTACTATGTACTTTTCCAAATTTGGACAATTTTTTGCAGGTAAAACAATCAATACCCGAGAGGCAGTACTAAATGCCTTTACAAAGTTCTTTGACTGCCGTACGTACACCTGACTTCTTCAAAAAGGACATTGAATAATTACCGCACCGCTGGCAAATACGCATCATTATAACAGATGCATACTTTGATTGACAGAAATTAAAAAATATAAAAAAAAAACCTAGAACTTTCTCTACTAAATGGCAACTTCAGAGATAAATAAATGAAGACCTGATATTTAGTTTTTTGTTGTTGTTTTAGGTAAGCATAGCTCAACTTTTGAAAGAAATTTTGAAATGTTGAAAGACTAGTGAAGGCAGGTAAAAGGAAAATTAACTGGAATCTGATCAGTGTTACCTACTGGGTCCAATTTTTAACTATATATCATCTAGAAACTCACTCAAAATAAAACATCAAAATCGGTCCAGACGTTTGGGAATAGTGTAACGACAGATATGTATGGATGAAAAAAGAAGTAGGTACTCATTTAAGTATATTTTGAAGATGTGTGTGGTTATATTATTGCGTCAGAGTAAATAGTAATATATTTTATCCGAAAGTTCTGAATGTTAGTGTTTTAATGAAACATTTCGTAAAATTGTAATTTAAAAAACCGCGCATGGTACTAACAGAGTGTACCTACACGCCGTTATACCTACAGGGGTTACGTATACACATTCACGAAGCCGTTATGGGAGCAATAAAAATAGCATGTTGTTACATTATGCCCTTTTCTTGTCCCTATTTATTTTTAATAACATATTTTGGAACACGGCCCTTTTTTGTACCCTATGTAGCGTAAGACTGAACAATATAAGGATGCCTTATTGAAGTGTAAAAATAACAAATGACGTCAAACCAATGCAAATACAAAAATGTGATTTCAAAAACTTTTAATCTAAGATTATCTAGCAAATATAAGCGTATGAATCCAACCCACAATAGCAATACATCAAGTCGCCAAGCTAAAGCAAAACATTGACGTTTGTATGAAACAATAGACAATAACATACAAAAACATTGCTACAATAATAAAACAGTGGTCTAATATATCATATTTCAATGTAGACCACACTTGACGAAAATGTTGTCTAAGCAAACGTGGACGTGTTAAATATTTATGATATAGGTTTTTAAGTATTTACTGTTATGACATATAAATCTGTAGGTGGTATTGAGAACAAAATATTGTTTGTTTTGATTAGTTTCGACGGCAATTTAAACCAAAACGAGCGCCATCATAAATTCAGTAGCAATTAAAAAACATTAGGTTAAAGAAATTATGCAGTAAAAGTGTTCTAATCAACTCACGAATAACTATGCTCGCTACTCGCGATTCGTAAAGCTGATTATATCAAATAGTATTACATATTAGATAGGATTTATTTTCGATAAAATTCAATTAGGGTTGGAAGTTCGGTTGCAAAATAATGAATTGTATCATTTGGGTTTTTTTCCCTAAAAGACTATTGTCATTGAGTTAGAAAAAAAAAATCTATAAGGGAAATTTCTTTGTATTTTTTTTTCTATGAGGCCGTTTGTGTTATATAAATAAAAACACTTATTTAGATTTCTTTATCAAATCGAAATTCAAATAGTTTCTAAAAATATTTAATTTAGATTTAATTGAAATATGTAAATACCATCGCCAAATAGATTTTTTAAGTTACTTTATAAGGTGTAAAAATGTAACACGTTATTTTTGTACGATTTCTGTTTGTTTGAAACATAAGTAAGCTTTGATGAAATCGAGTGAAATGCACATGTCAATCATGAACATATGGCTGATATTTAAAATGAGCCGTGTGTAAGCCTTATAAATGAATCGGCCTTATAAGGAGAGGTTTCTGTACCGAGAAACGGGAATGAGTCACCGTCGCGCCAGTATTAGTTTAAAATGAATTATTTCGATTTATAATCGAACATCTGGTACTATGAATCTGTTTGTGGATGTTACATATGTGTCAGAACTGGGTTTGTATTACGTATTTCGTAATTTTATTATCAATGAAACTGATATGCGTATTAAGCTGGATGTCTTCGATCAATTTAAAATGATCGTTTTAATTTTCTACAGAATAAAAAAAATACGATAGAATTTAGTGTACTTATAGTGTAGTTATATTTCGAATCGACTATATAATTATAAGTAGGTTTAATGGAGTAGGCAGGTACTGTGTTTGTCAAAATGAGCGTTGACATTTAAACCATAGATAATACACATAAAAAAAATTAAACTGTGACAATTTAGTAAATATTTAACTCTCTCAAAAGACACGATTTTCCAATAGGTAATGTAACGTGTTAACAGTAACGTGTCAACATTCGCCTTAGGGGTTTAAATAAAATAAAATAAAAAATTGTAATAGTTTGAAAAGTGAATACTTTCAAACTAAACAAATAAACAGATTCCTTGACATAATAATATGAAATATTGATAAAATACTGGCGGTGCGCGAGTTAATTAATTAGGAAACACGCAAACCTTGGATGACCCAAGCTTCTAATGCGATAAGACACATAGTGTCTAGTGTAAGATACATAGGTATGTATGTACGTACATACATACATCACATGTTTTGAAATTACACACACAAACTTAAAAATCGGTAAATACACGTATAGATGATACGCTATACATGGACTTTTATATTTGGTTGTGTAATAGGTTATTGACCATTTGGAGTTTCGAATGTCGAGTCAAGAAATTGATATTAGACGTTAATGTACTCTTTTAAAGAGAAGATAATATATTATTAAACTTATATACGATAATGAAAATGTTCATTATTGTTAATATGATTGAATGTGATTATGGAAACTATTATTACATTGTAAATAATTCAGATTGAGAATAAATTTAAATTGTGTCGTGCCCATGTGTACGATTTGTGACATTCTAGAAAATGCTATAAATAGACATTTACAACACTACATGGAAAGCTATAAAACACTGTCTAAGTAGAACCATTTCGAATCTATGGCGTCTACGTCTACTTTTTGTAATCGGTGTTTTGTGTCGTATGGGAAATGATCTGAAGAATTTGACATGATCATAATAACGACAGCGTATCATCTGCCACTGAAGCATATACCATACATTTCTAGAAAAAAAAACAATATCCGATCCAGACGACGTGGATGGGGCAAAGCAAAGCCGCCGTCGCGCAAAACATGTCTTGTCGGATCCCCCGGATCCACTCTCGGTGCTCCTAGGCTCTTCAAGCACCAGTCACCCTCCTTGTCGAACTCATCGTCGGAGTCGACGTGCAAACTAGCCCATAGACACAACTCACTGAGTTTCTCGCCGGATCTTCTCAGTGGGTCGCGATTCCGATAGTAAATTCAGCGAAGCACTGTTCTTGCTAGGGCTAGTGTCAGCAATTCTCTCAGGATGAGCCCGTGAGCTCACCTACCAGTCCGCGCGAAGTTGGAATAGCCCCTTAGGCTACCAACGATAAGGTATGACGAAAAAAAAATTAAAGAAAAATGGCACGTACCATCCGAATCTGGAATGAATTTGAATTACGACACGTCATTCTTCAAAACATGACTTTAAAAGTGTCCTCAGCGATGCTGTTAGCAACGCTAATGTCTAT
The DNA here is from genome assembly GCF_030267445.1 of Bombyx mandarina. NCBI lineage: Eukaryota > Metazoa > Arthropoda > Insecta > Lepidoptera > Bombycidae > Bombyx > Bombyx mandarina. The sequence goes on along the minus strand of NC_143223.1, from coordinate 11,444,470 downwards.
GAGCCACGGTGACCAGTCACCATCAAGCGCGCAGCAACATTGTGTGCCTTCCAAGACAATTAAAAGAAAAGGAAAATAATAAAGGTAAATAAACATGGTCAGTGGTGAATATTAAAGAAAATTTCACAACATTCTGAGTTAGCAAGAATTTCGAAATTCTTGAATGCATTTTTAAAAAGTTCACGAAATACGACGGTCTCCAAAAACTCTTGTATTTTGAGCGGAAAACCGGTTGTAAAAGCTGTATTGAGTGCGCCTCCTTGGCCCACTATCAGTACCGTTGTATCTTCAGAAAAAAAAAGTTTTACCTATGCACCACCAATCAGAATATTACATAGCCTCGACAATGTCATAAGTATGTCTTTACAAATAAATTTTTTCAACCGCAAATTAATCTAATGGAAAATGCAGCGAGCTTCATATATCTATGTATGATTTTATTTTCCTTATTGATCTCATTGACTGATCAGGATCTCTGAATTTATTAGGTACTGTTGACCGTTATTCGTGCTCAATGTGATAAAATATGTAGAAGTCGATGTGCTTAGTGCGAGTTTTTTAACGTTCTCGATAGCGTTAAAGTTAACTAAATTTGTATGGGTTTGGAACGTGTGCCTACGTTTGCCGCTAGGGGCGCTGTTTCAACTGCATACAAATTGGACTTAACTTTTACGCTATCGAGAACGTTAAAAAACTCGCACTAAGCACACAGAAATATTATAACCAAACCGACATCACTGACAGTTCGGTAAAACAGCCCTATCTTATACCTTTAAACGAGCAATTCTTGTATATATATAATCTGAATCTCGGAAACAGCTCCAACGATTTTCATAAAATTTAGTATACAGGGGACTTCGGGGGCGATAAATCGATCTAGCTACGATTTATTTTCAGAAAATGTTGTTTTATTCGTGTTTTCAATAATCAACTCTTCCCGACATCTATTGGCGAATAATAATACTATTTTTCTTAATTGAGGGCAACTAACCGCTTTAAAGACACAACAAGATGGCGTTATCAAAAAAAAAACCGAGCTAAGTTCGATCATCATCTAGTATTACACAATACACACAGTTAGCTCCGAAAATAATATTGAATAGGTACTATATATCTGCAATATTATATGTAACGGTAATGTACATGTGATAAGGACGTATGTAAAACGTTTATGTAGTTAAAGGTAGGCAGGCTTGGCCGGCAGAGCGTGAGTCTGGGGCAACGACCTTCTAGGTATGGTGAATTTCAAAAGATCAACACGTTTAGTACTGGGTTTAGTAAAGGAAATGTACTGAGAGCTAAATGTTTTTTTTTAATATATGACGCAAGTGCAATTTTTGCTTGACTTATTTCTGAGATTACTTATACTTAGGTACGATTATCGGGGAAGTTTTACTTTTTAGGCATACCTATAAGATAAGCATAGAATATGTACTAATCAGCTGTTCTTGATTTAAACAGAGATATTATGACCTTTTATTTATTTAGGTGGCGAATTTATTTAGGGAAATTGTGTAATTTTCTCATATTCACTATGGTTTTCAGCAAAATTAAAACGAACTATCTAATCCAATTCAACGTAAATTCTCTCCAAAAGTATTAGATACAATTTGGGATTCGGCAACAAATTGAGCAATTTAATTCGCTTCGTATTTCGGAACGATATCATTTTAGCATTCTGATGCGATTTAATAGAATGACGTCACATCATATTGATTCATATGAGCAAATATACATGTACTTGAATATTTAAATTAATTACCTACCTCTACGAATGTGTATGTTTTTGATCAATCCAATATTTTTCTTAATAACCTTCGATCATATTAAAATTTTAATTCAATGAATACAATATATTATTATTATGATTGTATTCATTTTATTACGAAGATATTCACCTTCATTTTTATTTAGCGAACGACAACTCTCGCAATTTCGAATAATTTATATTAATAATATGTATAATACAATTAAGGAAAATTTTAACAATCGCATTAAGCATTACGTGTACGCTTTGTGAATCATCTTGACGACCTTACCTAAAAGTAAACATGCCACTTACATAGGCACGATCCAAGTCATTTAAAATTCTAAAGCGATACTCCCGTTTCGCCAAGGCGTCGTGTATTTTACTTGGAATGCAGACAAAAGTGTGTGTGGCGTTTTTGGTTTTGATGTCTTCTGGTTAGAGCCCCATGAGTTCACCTACTCGTCAGGTTACGCTGGCATAACCTTCTAAGGTTACCAACAGCTTAGGCAGAAATAAAAAAGATTGGTTTTTAAGTTGTTTTGTTGCAATTTTTTTTCTACACGTTTTCGAAGCATGACGACATTCATTGGGTAGAAATAAATTAATTTCTCAAATTATATTTTAATTCTATTGATTATCCAGCACACATTCTTTAATTATCAACGAATTGCCAATTTAAATAAGTACGTCACCCCATTATTTCTAAAGTAAACAATTTAATGTCTATAAAACTAAACTAGGTATAATGCAGATAAAAATACTTTTTGTAGGAATACATCATTGACGATTTGTGTAATTAGAAGATAATGTTGAGTAAGTATTGATTTAGTAATGAAGGTAACAAGGTTACATTAGAATTTCTTCAAAAAGTGCGTTTTCAAGACTTATTATCCGTAATGCATCGTCTAAAATCTAAATCAACGTGGCCTAAAGTATAAGATGCGGTGTATTCGTAGCGAGCAATGCTAAGTGTGCCGATGTTCAAAACTGGCAGATACCAATTTTTCTAAATAAACACATACTTAACACGTCTTGGCGAATGACTTCCGCGATGAAGGAATATCGTCAGATAAAATATGAAAGCAGCAAAATTTATAAAGTGGTCAAACGAAGCCCGTCTAAATTGGGTGGGCGGGTGTTTTATCTTTTTGTGCGATCGAACCTGTTTCGGTCGTTATGGGATCCCGTGGATACATCTTTGAAATCATGTTGTCACTTGCGGACTTGTGGATAGATGCACGGAAAATGAAAATCACGGTCCTTGAATCGCGGGAATTTCTGGAGTTCTTATGACCATGCAATCAGTGGAAATGTTAATTAGGAAGAACATGAAAGAGCATTCGTTGAGTTTTTTAATATGATCGTGATTCGGTGTACGATTTAAAAAATCTCGCCGATTGGAATTCAGTGGATGTCATTCCTAATTTCAACTCTAATATTGAACTGATATTACAAAGTTTAAAAATTAAATTAACATGACGTGCCTTAACAACGGAATTATATTATGTTCACATTGGACACATTCGAAAAGACATGGAATGATCTAGGCTTTACTTTTGTTATTCTAACTGCAATACCAGTATTCCATTCTTGTATAGGTTAATGAACTTTGATGGCCAAAGGTATTAAAGGCTAAAAGGTATTAAATTTTAAACAAACGTGATTAGAAACAATCGCTAGGTATATTTGATAATCTATGAAACGTGCTCTTGAATATTTATGTACGCCTAGTGTGAATATCTACCCGCGTCAAAACGTTACATACACGAAAGACTCCAGGCACAGGTGACTATTACGACGCTAATTAAATTTCGGCAGCAAAAAGATGCCCCGTTCTTATTTAAAACAAATGAACCACGAAGATTTGGAAGTATGTCTGGCGCCAAGTGTTTAAAGATGAGTGCCATGTGCTAATGTAGGTCAGGGTCGAGTCCTTGGAACAACTGGACCGAGCAGCATCCCTGATCAATAAACGATGCCTCGCGACCTATTTAACAGCCACTCCCATTGAAACGTTTTTTTTTTGTTTTTTTTTCCAACTCACCTTTCTCTGGGCTTCAGCTGCAAATCCTGATTTGGTCGCTCGGTTATTTGCCATTTCGAACTAATAACAATTTAATAAATTATTTAAATAAATCACAGACACGGTAGAAGGTGAAGTCACTGTGTACAGAATGTAAACAGGCCGGCGGGTCAACGGGACACGTCCGAGTCACACGAGGGTCGATGTGTGAGTGTGTGTTTGCCTGATGAATGACATCATGGTGCGCGCAGCGGCCTGGCGACGGCTTGACACACGGCACGGCTATAGTTACGAGAGACATGTTATCGATATAGCCTTCATGAACTTATCGAGACTTCAACATCACCAATTGAATATTTCAAATTTTAAATGGTTCCATTGATAGGAAATGTTTCTTTTATACATATTTATTTTTCAAATTTGTTATCTTTAATATCATATTCGCCGTCGAACAAAACACACGCAAAATATTATACTATATTATACAGAATACAAAAAAAAAAAATGCATTACGTACTTTTTGTAAGCGTGTTTAAATAAGATTTTTTTTTTAATTAATAAAAACATTTTTTTATATAAATAATGGAGTTGGTAAGCGGCGGTGGTTGAGCTTGATGAATTTTGTCAGCGAAGTTGCAGTAGTTAAATAATAAAAATTAAGTACTACGCAATTAATAAAATAAAAACATAAATTTAATTATAGCGGTAGGCAGCGGCTTGTCTCTGCCCCTGGCATTGCTGTAGTCGATGGGCGACGGTAACCACCAGCAACCAGATGGGCCGTATGCTCGTCTGCCTACAAGAGCAATAAAAATAATAATTATAAAACATTTTGAATTTATTAATAGTCTCACATTTATCGACCGATTCCCAACACTACATACAGGTCGAAATGTAAAACGAAAACCAAGTATGGAGTACAATAAGTGCGAAGGGGTTAGCAGTACTATCCTTCTCTTTCACCGTCTCCGCGATATGGCGTCACTGCGCGGTCCCTGGCAAGGCAGTGAATTGTGGATGTTTGAAATTTTATTACATTCAGGTGGATAAAGATTTTATGGTTAATACGACCTATACGCTTTATTGAATAAAAAAAAAAATTACTAACAATTCAAGAACTATTTGATCTATTTCAATTGTTACAACACAATTATAGCATCTATTACCCATATTTCCCAGTGTACTTTAATAAGCTTCACGGCAGAAACAGTCAGAGCACTATCCCTCTGAAAGTTGACTTCGCAACGAGTACTAACTTCAGTTTATATATTTTGTAGTCGTCGTGGTCTGCGAAATAAGACGCTCGGTGACTCGGTGCATTCGGATATAACGATGCACCGGTGCTAGAATCGCGCAGGCGGGTACCAATTTTTCTGATGAAATACGTAACTTATAAAAACAAATGTTCACGAATGACTTGAATGACAAGTGAAGGAATAACATCGTCTAATAAAAATCAAACCCGAAAAAAATATAATTTGCGTAATTACCTACTAGTGGGCGTCTTGTGAGTTTGTACAGGGTTGATACCACCAGACCACCGCTCTGCCTATTATTGCCGTGAAGCAATTACGTGTATCGGTGTCAAGGGTTGGAGCATCTTAGCAATTAATAAAAAAGTTACGCAGCTGCACATTCTTGCAATCATAAATATTACTACTATTTGATCGAAGACACAATATCTAAATCCTTTGCTCTGTGGAGGATTGCTTTGATCCGTATTCCCAGATACTACGACGTCTGGTCATTCTTTTTTTTTTCCTAGCTAATAGCCTTGAGAGGTTACTTCAGCTTCACCCTAATGTGTGTGTGGGTGAGCTCATGGGGCTCAAACCGGAGTGTTGCTAACACTGGCCCTAGCAAGAGCAGTGCTTCGCAAAATCTACCACAGGATCGGAAACGCGACCCACTGAGAAGATCCGGCAAGAAACTCAGTGGGCGGTGTCTATGGGTTAATTTACTCGTCGAGCCCTTCGTCGCAAGAGACGGGTTCGGCCAGTTCGGTGACCGGTGCTGACTAAACGGTACATGACGAAAAACACTGTCGTGTGGTCATATCAACGTTTCATAATACTGAATCGCAAGATTAAGATGTCAGTCCGGCCGCATACTCTACTGTTGCACCGGTCCGGCTATCGCATTGTATTATAAGACAATCTGCGTCCACAGTTGGTATTGAAACACAAAACTCTTATTAGGCAGATGATTAAACTCAGCATGACTGATGACCGTTGGCTCACCTATCTTGCTTAAATAGAAATATATTTTGGACGCCTAGAGCTCCACCCTAGTCCTCCAACTACGTTCTTCCACTCGTCTGTAGTAGCATTATCTGCACTTTGCTCTCATAACCCAAATTTCTAAGTCCTAGTTGCAATATATTATTGTCTATAGGTACCTTACGATGGGTTTTTATGTTTTTTCTCACTTGAGCATTGCGAAAGTTTAACGATGCAATACAAGAAGCCGGCCTCCTTTAGTATGAGATGTTCTTCTAGTATACCTATAACATGTATACCAGCCGGCACCGGCGCTATGCCGGACTGAAATATGCGGCAGGACTTATATTGTTGTTGAACAATTTATTAATTTTATTCGATTCGAGATGACGCATCCAATAATAACATGTTTGCGCAATAATTTTAACAAAAAACTGTAATGAAACAACAATTTTATTAAGTGTTAATGTTCATAACAAGATAGGAACGACCACAGAAACGACAAGTATTATCTACGTTTTCCACAATCGCAAAGCTCACAATATGTGGAGCGTACGATCTTATGGATCCACTCGACCAACTAGCACTGTTATTAACAATAGGGACAGGCACAGGGATCCTAGTAACGGTACTGGTGGTAGGACCTCTTGTGAGTCCGCACGGGTAGGTACCACCACCCTGCCTATTTCTGCCGTGAAGCAGTAATGCGTTTCAGCTTGAAGGGTGGGGCAGCCGTTGTAACTATACTGAGACCTTAGAACTTAGATCTCAAGGTGGATGTCGCATTTACGTTGTAGATGTCTATGGGCTCCAGTGACCACTTAACACCAGGTGGGCTGTGAGTTCGTCCACCCATCTAAGCAATAAATAAAAAAAAAATCATGTCGGACTCGTCAAAGACCACTACGCGATGTTTAACACATAACAATATCTTACTGATAATAAAGAATGTACATGGTACTGTACTCGCGGTAACCCCCTTACCCCGCCCTCGACCTAACCCGAAGGGGTGTCGGATGCTTGAGCGAGAGTGCTGGGTGGGAGAGTTAGGGTCCTAAATATCATCCTTGGGTCCGCAGTCCGCTCACAAAATCTGTGGACTGTCCAGTCCCAAAATTAAAGTGTGCTATAAGAATATAATTTCAAAAATTTCAAAAAAGTTCGAAAATATTTGTTTCCAAATGGTAACGATTGGTTTTTTTTATATCCAAAGTACCTATTTATTTGTGGTTATTAAGTAAAAGCAAAATCTAAAAAGTTTATAATTAGAGGAGAGAGAATGGTTTAACAATGCCAACAGAAAATAAGTTACAAAAATTACCTACTAACGCCAAAGTACATTAGGGCAGTCTCAGGAATGTCGATCTGAGATGGATTTCGCGAAAAAATAGAACAAAATCGATTATTAGATCTACTGCGATTACCCTAAAGAATGAATGACCTAATGAATTAAAAATTGCCCCAAGGAGAAAAGACAGCATGAAGTGGTTCATGGTTTGGACCTTGATATTACTTCTGTGGCTTGGACAGCCTATACAGATATTCATTAACTTCTCGATGCAGAGAATGTGCTCGAAGAATAGTGAGTATATTTTGCTGTCTGAGACACCTCAGTCAGGCAGGACATGGAAAGGGGGGATTGGATTCGTGTCTTTCAACTACTGTAATAAATAATATGTACGAATGTTTTTTTTATTGGCTTTTGTAGGCAGACGAGCATACGGCCCATCTGATGGTGAGTGGTTACCGTCGCCCATGGACTTCAGCAATGCCAGGGGCAGAGCCAAGCCGCTGCCTACCGCTTAATACTCTCCACAAGCCTCGTTTGAAGAAGGACATGTCATAGCGCTCGGGAAACACCGTGGTGTGTATAAAAGTTGTTTTCAACACTTGGAATTGAACTACTAGTGACATCTAGTAAAGACGAGAGTGCAATTGAAAAGGCTTGTTTCAAAAGTTTCCATGTTTCGTAAAACGTTTCACTTGTTCGGTTTTAGTTGAGCTGGTGATTCCTAGATGTCACTTTTAACAATGTATGTAAGTCTCGCTAAAGAATTTTATTATTTAGCAACAAATATTATTAAAAATTAATTAAAGAAAAAAACGTTCTTTAGGTCGCTAATTATTATTTAATAGTTTTACTACTTTCTTATTAAACGAAATCTCTGTTATAAATATTTTAAAACAAACCTTAGCCTTAATGTTTATACAGCTGTCATTAAAATGCAGAAAAAAAAAAGAAATTGAATAATTCATTTGACACACTTGTTGAAATTCCAAGCACATTCCAAGCACTAAAATGTTATCAAAATAAAACACAAAATAATAAAATGAAAAAATTGTAAAAAAAACCGGAAAGGCACTGCAATTAATGCATTATTGAAATAACTGAATACCATTTGGAAAAAAGAACAATGGACCGTGCTCGGCGAAATCGTAGGGGCCGCTATCAATCCCAGAACAACTCTACAGCAGATTATAACCCACGAACTACTAAACCATGGTCATTTCTAAGTGGATTTTATAGTTTCATGATCATGTGCTGTCTGCTAAGCGTAATCTATCTGATGTTGGAATACCACTGTCACACGTGCAACACAAAATGTGATCTTAACGGAATCACCAGGAACATTAACGATATTTCGGTAATTATAATCACATAATTCTTTTTATACACGTAATTTTTTGTAAATTCTACTTTCCCCGAAATATTCTTCTACACTTTACCGATTTACACAGTCAATAAATAAACGATAGCCTAAGAATAATTACTCGTGAATAAAGGATTTACTTTGTCGATTACATCCAGAAACACCGACGAAATAGCTATATCCGGATTCAAACTTGGGATTTGGCGATATTTTTATTGCTTATAAACAGAAGAACTCACCTGGTAGAGGAACCGCAATCTGCACGCCGTCTATCCTATATAAGATAGACGGCTCAATATATAGGTCAATTATTAGTACAATTAGTACTCGTGGTAGTACCTACGACTCAATAGGTCAAAGTCTTAATAGTATTGGGTAAAGCGTTACCTTTTTTTCCTTTTAACCTTTGAAACCGTAACGCGAGATTTACTGAACAATTTATTTCTACAAATAAATATAAATAAATGTAAATATAAATAAATATTTACTAACAGTCACGCCACGTTAACTGGTCCCGTGATAAGTTCGTAAAGAACTTGTGTTACAGGTACCAGATAACGGAAATAAATGTAAGATTTTTATTATACACATACACATATTTAATATACATCCATAACCCTGGAAAATACATTTACATTTATCATAGAAATATCTTCCCTTGGCGGGATTCGAACCCGCGACCCCCTTGTGTAGTGACCATGTCACTTACCACTACACCAGACGGCCGTTTTAAAATGAAAGTAAACGTGACAAGGAATTCACACTTTATCGCAACAAACCCCGTAAATTAAACAACAATACAGTATTGAAGATTAGGCTTAGCTTAGGTCATAGAAACGTTTGAATTTTGTTTACAAGTATTATAATATAATGTGAGATTTCTTTCTACTTTATCGTTTCAGAGAAATTTGTCTTTGATGAAAAACAATTATGAAGACTTAGAAATCAAACTATCAAAGTTTTCTCAAGAGCTACCTAAGCTTGAAGGGCAAATGGAAATACTTGAAGCCCTTGCGAACACTGTGGAAACAAAGGATTTTGGATGGAAGTCGAATTCTCCTTTACTTCTGAATCCAGAGAGAATTCAAACGCATTCTGTATTTGATCCAGGAAATTTTAGTAAAGTGGCCAAACAGAATATTTTCAAGCCAGATCTCGGTATAGATTGACTAGGAACAGACAATGAAAAAAGTGAGGCTAAGCGAAACATGTGCTATGGATTTTTTTGATCATTTTATTACAAATAAATACATTTTCATTACAAAACAGCTTTTTTCTCAATATAAAAAGTTTTTTGAATGATATTGAATTACATCGAAATCAACTTTGCTTTTTTTTTAAATAAGCAGTAAGTACTTATAATATCGTTACTATACTTATACGTTTAAAATCTGGACTGTCCCATTGTAGGATCATCATTACACTGCTGAGTTTTATCAAATTTGTCATCACAATTTAATACCCGAAGGTCTTTGTTATATTTTTTTTCTTCTCCAACGGCTGTTGGTTTTAGCGCTTTACGAGTAATTGTAGTAGCATTTCTAATCGGCTTTTTGCTGTCGTTTTTTTCTTGCACAGAATAATGGTTATGTTTCTTATTCTTAGCATCAATAGTCACTTGCATTTGTAATTCGTGTAACCTCCTTCGATCCAAGAATTGTTTATGATTATGTTTCTTCTCCAACATATCTAATTTTGTACCAATGTATTCTGTTTTTAGAATTGCGTTTATTTCTTTCTGTAGATTGTCGTATGCATTCCCGATATTATTTATTGTATCCTAAAACATTAGTTTAAAATATAAAGGGTTGCAGTATTGTCTTCAGAAGACAATAAAGAGAACAAACAACACGAAATACGCCTTTTTCCGGCTTATTTTGGCAAGTTTGACATGTACGTGTGCGGTATGTGTAAGTATCCACAAAATAAAAGTATCGTCTAAAGGTTGAATTAATTTATAAGCAGTAGCGTAAGTTTTTTCATTCATAATTAACCCAATTTTTTTGTTGTAAGGTAGTGACAGAACGCAGTGCTGTTTTTTAAAAGCTCTTAAGCTTAGACGATTGTAGGTTCTTTCCGATGGAGGGTAGAGGTAAGGAGCACCTTGCATAAGAGCTTGGAGCATCTTGTCCAAGGGACAAGTTGAAAAAGTATCCACCTATAAACAGCAAGTTGGAAGACTCACAGCAATAGCTCTAGTGTAGGAAGAGGAAATTATATTAATTTAGCAGTTTTAAACAGATTGGAGTGTGGTAGTAAATCGCTCTGATTGTAAAATCTTTCCACTTGCTACTATGGCGCCGCCTTAATTTGCTTCCTATTAGCGGACACTTTTTAATATACTGAGATGGTACTCCTTACTTCGACCCTACATAGTTTTTTCTAATACATCAAGGGTAATTTTACGAAGAGTATACTAACTTTTAATGAATGAAGACTACATTTCATAAGAGATAGTTCGGATTGTATCACATAACGCTCCCAAAAATTAATACTCAGATGTCCTGCCAAAACAAATAAGCCAATAAATAATGCTGTCTCTATTAATAATGACTTAAATGTGCTCCTTGAAGGCATGTTTTAGGAACTAATAATTTTGATTGCAAGATCACATTACTATACAAAAGGCATTTGTTGTATCTGAAATGATTTGAAAAATTGACATCGGTGTCAAGTTGATTATAAAGATCACAAAATATTAAGTGTACTATCTATGTTCAAAAAACAGATTATATATTCCCATTTACAATTAAAAAATAAAATTCAATATCGATAAAAGAATTTAAAATAACAACAGAAGTATTACATAACAAAGTTAGTGGCAAAGCAACCAGTTTTGTTTGTTAGAAAGAGTTTGATATATTTTTTCTTCATTATTCCTCCTGATCCACTCTTGGTTCTTTAAGGCTTTCCTAGCATCGGTCACCGTTCTAAATCAACCTAGGCTGTAGGCACAGCCCGCTGAATTTCTCGCCGGATCTTCACAGTGGGTTGCGGTTGGATATAGGTGAGTACAGGCCGTATGAGCGAACATCAGACTCACATATTATGTCATAATGTGGCGAACAGTTACTATGAAAGAACAGGTCAGTCAGTCGAGAACAGTCCTTTTGCAGATTATTGGATATATTCTGCTTAGAATTCATTCAGTGGCCAAGGAGCCGTCCAGGATGTATTAATTATATTTACTTAGCGGTAACAAAATCAAACAATGCATACCCAGCCTGCTCTTATTAGTTCAAAAGCAATAAGTGAATTCTTAATGTTATTTAACTGGCTTCACATAAGGATTCAAAAATTATTAATTCGACTATTATCTTGGACCTTTTTTTGGGTAAACCGATTTTGATGTACCTTTTTTTAATCGAAAAATGGTGCTTCTTACGTAGCTGCATGCACTTAAACTTTATCAAGATCTCACCACTAGTTTTTGAGTCAGTTGAAGTCGTCGTGGCCTAAAGGATAAGACGTTCGGTGCATTCGTATCTAGCAATGCACCGGTGTTCGAATCCCGCAGGCGGGTACCAATTTTTCTAATGAAATACGTATTTAGCTAATGTTCACGATTGACTTCCATGGTGAAGGAATAACATCGTGTAATAAAAATCAAACCCGCAGAATTATAGTCTGCGTAATTACTGGTGGTAGGATATCTTGTGAGTCCGCACGGGTAGGTACCGCCCCTATTTCTGCCGTGAAGTAGTAATGGGTTTCGGTTTGAAGGGAGGGGCACCGTTGTAACTATACTGATACCTTAGAACTTATATCTCAAGGTGGGTGGCGCATTTACATAGCGTAGATGGGCTCCGGTAATCACTTAACACCAGGTGGGCCGTGAACTCATCCACCCATCTAAGCAATAAAAAATAAATAAAAAAATATCGTAATGCGCATTTAATGGACTTTGAATATGTTATAATCTTCATAAGTTAATTTGCTAGTCGAAGCGTATCACAACCAATGTAAACCGTACAAAAGTCGGAAGTCTTGTGATATTTTTATATACTTATATTCCGATTCTAGGGTATAGATTGCTACTAAAAATCCAAATAATTTTATTTTATTTATTACTTATGTTCACATTAACACCGATTTAGGAGCACATCCCGTTACAGCCCGCAAAAAGTGTTATATTCGCTCGTTAATTTTTAAAATCAATTAACTGATTTTAAAAAGAACAAAACGTTGTAAATCTAGAAGCAGTTTATTTATTTGTTTATTCAGAATACAATGTGATTACCAATCAGAAAAAGTGGAGTTGCTAGCATCATTTGCTTGTCCGTCGAAGGAATCTGTGTAGACATACGACATAATTGTTATTTCCTGAAAATAATAACGGCCATTGAAAATATTTGATGTTTTCAGAAACTAGTCAGTCTTTGATAAGAATTGGTGCGACATAAATTCAAGCATCATGTTGTATTGACATTAGAGATATATGAATCGAATCTCATTTTAAATTGCAGAAATAAATTTGGATGTGCGTTTTAGATCTTGAGTAGCACCGTATCAGCAATGGATAGGGTACTGTAAATAAAGGGCGACCAAGGGAGCAGCCAACGAGCATTTACTGTTGGTAGGGTTTAATGTAAACCCTCACGTCACTAGGCACCACTATCTTGCCGATTTACTATAAATAACAGAAAAATATAACCTAAGTTAATTCATTGTTGGTACATCTGTAAAGAAAGCATTTCTTCTTCATCTTCATCATCTTCTTCATTCACTTATTACAAAATGCCTTAATACAAAAGAAAAAAATAACAAGTTAGGTCTTGTTTTGAAAAGCCTCCGTGAATGGAACGTTGCCATTAAGGCACAAGGTCAGCTCACTAAGTTTCTCGCCGGATCTTCTCAATGGGTCCCGTTTCCGATCCGGTGGTAGATTCTGCGAAGCGCGGCTCTTGCTAGGGCTTTAACATTGTCAGGTTTGAGCCCCGTGAGCTCACCTACTAGCCCGGCGACGCTGACACGGTCTCTCTAGACCATCAGCATAGGTAGGACAAATAAGCACATTAATGTGTCAAATTTGTGCTTTTATATTATGATAACTCTCGTTATGATGAAAATCATCATAATAGAAATAAATATAATAATAAAAAAAATGATAAAAATATAAAGATAATAAAAATAATAAATATTATAATAAAAATAAGGAATGGTGACGTCTGGTGAAGCGCACCACCACCCGAAATGATGACCACGACCACTCTGCCAAGTGCAAACGATTGAGAAGAAGAATTATAAGAACAACTCTTTGCGACTGGCCTTCGACGGCCTAAATGCTTTTTTTTATTTACTGTTATAAATAACAGTAAATAAAAATGGTTCTTCTATGGCTCTTTCTATGGTTGAAGCCGACCGTGAATCCAAAAGATATGTCGATAAGAATTCAAAAGGCTTAAGTTTAATCCCTAAATTATGTATTTATTAAGGAGTCCGTTTAAAAACAAACCTTGTGCGAAGTATTTTTGTTCGGAAAGAATATTTCACGAAGAAAGCCAAGCTTTTTTTCGCTGCGCATCGGTTCTGAACGCGTTATGTGCATGCAATGACTCTGACAGGCAGACATGTCACCGAAAATATTCGACTGGAAAAAAATAATTTCATGAAATGTAATCTGTTGTTTTGTAACGTTTTACTAAATTTTTTCCCAATTAATCAAGTGATATTTTGGCTTAGTTTAGGTAGAAGTAGCAATGTGTATCGCTTTGAAGAGTGGAGCATATTATATCAAACCGTCTTCGTCGAATTCGTCGATAATTACGAAAAGCTCGACAGCACAGTCCACTGAGTTTCTCGCCGGACCTTTTCAGTGGGTCTCGACTCCGATCCGGTGGTAGATTCTGCGAAGGACTGCCCTTGCTTGGACTAGTGTTGGCAAACTGTCTCAGGTTGAGTCCGTGAGCTTACCAACCCGTCCGCGAGAAGCTGGAATAGCTCCTTAGGCTACCAGCGATTTGGTGGTGTAAAAAAACGATATTAATACAATACAATCAAAGCATCGACCGGCGTGTCTCAATTTATGTGCGGCAGCATTATGCTGTCTGTGGGCATCGGTAAAAAACCACAACAATACGATTCAACAAAATTCGATTTATGATTAGGAATGTATTCAAGAGGTACATAGCATACAATCGTAGGCAGCGACCAGCCTGTGCCCTTGGTATTGCTGAAGACAAAGAGCGACAGTATACCACATACCACTAGGTTTGCCCCATGCTTATTTGCGTATAGTATATGAAACCGCACTGTTTGATGCCACTGTTCTACCTATGTCTGCTTAGGAACAATCGTGTGTGCTCGATTGCCAGGGATGTGATTTTAAGAATTCCAGCCGTCACTCTAAAAAAGTTAAGGTTTTGACCTTGTTCTTAGAGGAATGGCAAATTCACATTACGTGCTCTAGCAACCACGCAACCCAAAGTGGGCTGTCAAGGCCCCTGTCCATCTATGCTAGTTAAAGAAGTATTAAATACACTAACAGTTTCAGTGGTACTATCTATCACTGAACACCTCAGACGGCAAAGCTCGTCGGTTGCTGACAAGCAAGCAGCTTCGGCTCGATTTATTTCTGTCTGTAAATTGACAAAAACTTTCTTAAAATTTCGCTTCTCATTAAAACGAATCGGCTGAAGCATACCTCATGTAAGGAAAACGAATCGAATCGAAAATTAAATTTTACTAATGTTTTTTTGCACTCTACGCAATGTAAGACGAAGCAGCTGAAGTGCGGAGTCAACGGTCTCGAGCGAATTTCGCCATACATTGCTGTCCCGTCTGTGATATTCATGTTTAATTTAGCACACGAACATTATTTTTCGGTCAACACTGAACTGACACCCTATAAATTCTTATCTATACATATAAATAAAATTGGAGTGTCTGTTTGTAATATTGAAATAGCCTCTTTTTACTACATATATATATGAATATAAATTCTCCCTCACCCTATAAATTCTTATTTACATAAAATTTAAAATTTACTTTCATAATAACTTCGATCAACAATTGTCATAATAAGGATATTTTGAAGATAAACCAAATTGAAACCGTAAACTATCCAGAAGAGCACAAATTTTAAAAACGATGCAAACCTAAAATCTACCAGCAAAAATATGCTAATTCAAACATAAATACATACTAATAAAACAAGGAGATACGTATTGTACATTATTATGATACTTAAATTCTATAATGTTCATTGTTCTAACCGTTATAGTATTAACAACTTTCTTAACATCCTTCAGCTCATTGTTTGCATGTATTTTCTGAGATACGTCAGGTATGAGATAACTCAGAAGTACTATTACGAAAACAGTTGCCAGAGCTAAATAGTTGACGTTAATAGCAGAATAAACGGCTCCAAGGTACTGCATCATCATTTTGTACAGTTTCTGGGTGTCTCTGAGTTCTGACGTTTGACTGGTTTGCTGGAATGGCGGATGGCGACTGTGAGAGTAGTGACCTGAAAGAAAATTCAATAAGGTCAATCGTTTTAATTATACTATTATTTACCAACGTGAAATAACATTATAATTGTTTTTTTTATAAAATTATTGTTTTCCTGTTTGTTTGTAGCGTATGTTTTCTTATACAAGTTGATAGCGATGTAGTTTTTTACAAAAACATTTTGTAATATTATTAACATTGCGTTGAAGGACGGTGCGCGAATCGCTTGGGTAAAAAATATTTTATTCAGTTAATTAAAGAAAACCTGTGTATGTGCGTCGCCTCGCCATACTCATTAAGCTATATTATAATTCCATCCAACATTTTGGAAAATGCCCCTTAAATTGACTTCTTAATTTGGATTTGATGTTGAAAGTTAATACAAAAACAGCGCTAGAGGTTAAGAGAGATAATCAATTATTTGACAGTGACATTCTACACTACAGAAATACTCAAAAATCATGGAAGATAGAACTAAGGAGTATCATCTCAGTGTAATTAAAGTGTCTGCTAAAAGGAAGCTTATTGAGTTAGCACAAAAGTGCCCAGTGGAAAGATTCTAAAAACACCCCCATTAAATACCACACTTAACTCTATTTAAAACTGATATAATAATTTCCACTTCCTATACCTCGGACACGTGGCCCGACAAAATCCTGAGAACTTGGAAAAATTAATAGTTGTAGGTCACGTGGAAGGAACGAGAATTCGAGGAAGATTGCCAACCAGGTGGACGGACATTATCAAGGAGGCCACAAACACCAGCGTCCCGGGCGCCATTAAGCAGGCCGAATGCAGGCAACATTGGAGGAAGCTGGTGCAAAAACTGGACCAAGGTGGTCACGACCCTCAGTAATGAGGAAACGACAAAGAAGAAGAAGAAGATACCCTAGCGATATTTATGTGAGTCTTGCAACAATAACTTGCTGTTTACAGGCGGATATCTTAAATATTAAGTGTGTTATTTATGGGCCGACAATTTTTCAACTTGTCCCCTATATGAGATGCTTCTTACCTCGACCCTCAATATAAAAAAAGTACATACAGTTACTTTAATTTTAAATTACCGTAGTTTATGTGTTATTTAATCGATTGACTAAAGTGTGTATGATCGATTGATTAAAGGTTTCACGTGATCAAGTGAATCCCAATTCTGGCTGAGCCATCAGCTAAATATTGATATTTGTGCTATAAATGTGATGTTATATCATATCATAATAATAATAATAATAGGTTTCTCACTCTGGAGTCCTAAGCACTGGTGGTTTGTGTCGTAGAGACCACCAGTGCTTAGGACCACCATCAGCGGCAATCTAATTTTATATTGTTTCTAAAAATTGTATTTTTAATATCTTTTTTAAGAAATATTGTGTAATTAATAAGATTTTAAATAAATAGAAATAAAATGTAATATAATAATAATGTCTAATATTCGTCCAAATAATAAATAAATATAGATCCAAATAAATAATATAGGTCCAAATAAAGATATATATGTTTCATAAATGGTTATCAATTTCATTATGCATACTTACCGGTTACAGGTTACAGGTTGCATCTAAACAGGGATCTAATTACAAATTTTCTATATAATATAAAATTAAAACACCTCAAATATTATTATATTTATTTCAGAAATAACTGTACAAAACGTACACAGTAAAAACAATCAGAAACATATTCTTTTTAAATATTTTAAGACAATACATATTTCATAAATGAGCGTTCCGTAAAGTTTGATTTATGCGTATATTTTTCTTCAAAGAAATACCAATGGTAATTAGATTAGGATGCATCCATGAGTTTCAGATAAAAATACCCTTTCACTTTGCCAACTTCGAAGTAATAATCGTAATCATCAAACTTTTTTTTAACATGAAACAATGCTTTTGATAAGTTTGTTAAGTAAGAAAAAAATAAACCCCGACTTTTTTGTTTCCAAAAGACACAGTTAAGTGGTCTGGTTCACTAAGATCAAATCTTTGAAGAACTTTTTGACATTTTGTTCAGCTGGATAAATATGAAAACGTATTGTGATTAACTGGGTAACAATATATCTTTTTCTTTTATTTTTTCTGTATCTTCATCTTCACAACAAATGGAACAACAAGAGGTTTTTGTTTCGAGTGTACCTTGATTTTTATTTAAGCTCGTGCTTCTGTGAAAAAAGCGACATTTAAAAAACCAGTAACTTTACGTAATTAAGAATTGTATGCAATCTATACTAATATTATAAAGAGAAAAGGTTTGATTGTTTGTTTCTATTGAATAGGCTCTGAACCGATTTGAAAAATTTGGAAAAATTCACAGTTTGGAAGCTTCGCTATCCCCGAAAATTAGAGATCCTTACTAAAACTCCAATAATGTAACCTAAGGTGAAAAATTACCTAAAATATTCTTTAGATCTTGTACGCTGCGAAAACTATTGATGATAGAATAAAATAATGTACTACGACTTTGTAAACCACATTATTATTTACAAAAAGTGTCGCGACAGCATATGTCTAACTTTTATAGTTATGCCGCAATAAGTGATTTTTTTTTATTTAAAAAAATAAAACAACGTCAAATATCGTTGAAATTTTTGTTAAAGACCCGAGCGAAGTCGGAGCGGGCCGCTTGTAAACTTATAAATACGAAAAATATTAATTCATGTTTAAGGATACTTCATCATTCAGATCAATTCTTGTTATTCCAGACACCCAATTATACATGTATATAAGAATATTTAGAATGTATCTGTTTCAAATCTCACCTTTTATTAGTTTGATCATGATTCAATGTTAATATCCTTTCTTTGCAGTTCTAAAAAAATAAGTGACGTTAAAAGACATCGCCTAGTAAAAGGTTTACTATTCATAATACACAATTTAATCAATTGATTTAAAATATTAGCTATTTTATTGTCCCACCAAATCTAAAGCGTGTTAATTGGCAAATATACAATTTTCCGTGTGTAATATTACAAACGTGATATTAATAGGTTTATTATTATGAACCCATTAATATCACTCTTTACCATACACTAGTGTCTTAAGTTTTTGTTTCAGGTGGAAGTATTGCGGCTGATCCAGAGAATTTTCTGCATGACTAGGACAGATTGACAAACTCAGTAATTCAACCAGGTGGGGAAATTTAGCCTTAGCGCCCGCAAAGGTGGCCTAACAGCTGAAGGACAGAATATGCTTCACGAGTGCATCTATCTCTGAACCAGAATCGCGATCTACTGAGAAGATCCGGGGAGAAACTCAGCAAGCTGATGCTATAGGCTTTATCATCACGGAGCTGATATCGTAGTATATTTGTACACATAAATACGACAAATTTTAATTCCAATAGAAACTCACTTTAGAACAGTCGGATAACCCGATATCTCTCAATACTTTCGCGTCAAAACCAGCGATTACAGGCAACGGTAACGTATTGGCTGATTTAGTAGATGTATCTGGAGAATTCTTAGCGTTCTTATCGATTTCTGCATTCAGCGTATTTTCTGCTTCGTAGTCATGTAGTACTGTTTCACTTGTTTTTGTAGGAATGTTATTTGGGTCAGATGAATTACCCCTCTGACGAGAAATGTCTTCTAGGGCTGGTACGATACCTGACGAAGATTGGGTAAATATTCATTTGTTTTATACGCTATAATTTAATTTGACTGTATGATGTAGATCTAAAATATCATCACCTCACACCTTCTCATTAGTATTATTGTCTATCTAAAGGATAACTGGAGGCTGGGAAATAGTGGTCCTTAAATAGTCTGAATATAATTTATTGGGTAACGTTATCGACACCTGCAGTGTAAGTGAAGCATCGATGACAGTAATATCTATGGGCTACGGTACCCACTTTATATCAGATGCTCTTCGTTCGCCTTGCTTAAACAAAAAAATTATAATTAAAATTTGTCTAGAATAATAGAATAAGGCACTTTCTCAGTTCTTTAAAGGGCTAAGCCTCTTGTAACATCTGATCTGATCGGGTGCAAGACATCAACAAATCCCCAGGTCCAATAATCACCTTATAGGGTGTCTAAGTACTCTCCCGCCTTCTATTCTCCGCTGATCGTCTACGGACGATGCCCGTAACGAGAGAATGAGATATCGGTAGATTACAAATAGGCGAATCGTGATGCCAAGGTCATCTAGGTCTTCTAGTTTGGACTGACTAATTAGCATTGTGATTCAAGTATACAATTATGCTGTAGATAACATCGACAAATGCGGAAGCTATTAGTTGTGTTGCGAGTACAGGACAGGACAGAATTACAAATAAATGAATTTATGCAAATGTTTCAATGAAATAACGATTGGGAGAATATTGGAAAAGATGGTAGATGGCACGAAAGATCGCTGGAAACGGTTTGTTTAGAAGAATTCTGCTTCAGTGGTGTGCGATGCGACGATAAAAAATGGGATAAAGCGATCATCTTGAACAATTCTTCAGAGCAGAGTTAGGTATTAACTAAGAGTTTAATGCCGTTACCTTAAATTAAATCAGGCGTCGCTGATGACCTTGACTTTATTTTCAACCAATCCACATATGGTAGACAAGAATTAATGAGACAAATACATAATATAATTGATTTAATAGTACTAGTAAAAGTATCCGTAGGTAAAATTGCCGGGGCTAAATGTTCAATCCAATTGAACTTTCAATATTGTGTCACAGTTGGCGGCAGTTTTTAGTTTTAAATGTCAAAGGGCAGTGGTACCCTCTCAACTGTGCCACGAAATCGATGCCACATATGATGCAATAAAAACTTACTGGCGTGACTAAGAGCTTCCTGTCTTTCAGTGACCATCTTAAGCACATAAACCAGAAGTCCAATGACAGCACCGACAGCAATAGTGATGACGATCAGTGATTTCTTGACAAAATCTTCGAAACATTCCACTAAATCATCCACATAACATTCCAGCTGGTCCACCAGAGTCTCGTTTGAACACATTTGGATTTTTACGGTTAAAATGTATAGTAAATATACCTGGAGTGTTTAAAATGTATTATTAATGTTATCTCGATTTTTTTATGTTCTGTTAGGAAAACGGTTCTTATTTAAGTAAGAAAACTCAATCTTTCAAATACTTCGACCGCCGATCCCGAGGTCAAAGCGATCTATATTAATGGCTTTAAATGGGTAGCAGTAATTCAATATGAGCGCGATCAATGCAACATCTGCTGGCTTAATTGAGAAAAACATAGACATTTGCTCAATATGTCTGTTTTTCTATTGATTAATTACTGTTATAAAACAAACAATTATTGTAATATAATTTGGATATACATTACCACGCGATCCTTTTTACATTTTTAAAATATTGAGAGTAGCACCTCTTGCAAGGAAAAATACGACGCATAATCATATAAATTTTACGAGGCTTTTATAATTTTGTTTGCGATCCAATGACGTCTAGTACTGAGCATAGATAATGGTTCATTTTTTAAGCGCTAGTGTCATCTTCTTATAAGAAGTCTAATTCTTTTGTCTTGTCTGTTTTTTTTTTACTAATACCTTTTTGTTGTGCATGTAGTTAAACTAACAGCTCCATATCTGGAGATTCTATTGAGATATCTCAATTTATCTAACTAGTAAAATAGGTTGGCAACAAGCTTCTTTTTACTATAAACCGTAATAAACCAGCAATATTCGGGAATTTCAAGCGATCCGCGCCGTCAGCCTGCGGGATCCCGTATGATGGATCGACTCGATCCCTTCATTTTGATTTATTTCACTATTATAACACAAAAATACTATTATTACATGTCCTGAAATGAAAGCAGACCTTATTAATCACAAATTACGTGAAATATCAAAGAGGATTACTATAAATTAAGTAGCGGGTGGTGGAAATAATAGATATGGCGGATATGGGTTCTAATTTTTAATTGGGTTCCACTCAAAACCTCATTAAGGAACATTTTTTAAATACTAGTCAACCGATTTAATATGTGATAAGGTAGATTTCTGAAATTGGTATCTACTTAAATTGTATATGTTTCAAAGGTATTTTAAGTATCTTTTATATGTAAATTGCTTATTCTTATTTATGTGTAAAGAAGCAAAATTTAAACTTAATTTACTTATTTTTTATTTCTAATAATTATTATTATATTATAATACTTTGTATTAATTTTATGTTTATTTGCAGAGATATGTATGTGTATATGTATGTGTACATATATGTATATGTATTTCACTGGAATGGTACACCGCGCGTAGTTCGTTTCCAAATGATTCTTGTCCACCTGATGGTTGTCTGGAAGAGATCGCTTTTAGCGATAAGACCGCCAATTGTACTTTTTGTTTTTAATGTATCGCACTTGTATTATTTGTTTTTTTGGTGTACAATAAAGAATACTCTCTCTCTCTCTCTCTCAAAACCCGAATAGGCGCTCTTTTGTAGTGGTGGTAGGACCTCTTGTGAGTCCGCGCGGGTAGGTACCACCACCCTGCCTATTTCTGCCGTGAAGCAGTATTGCGTTTCGGTTCGAAGGGTGGGGTAGCCGTTGATCTCAGTATAGTCATACTGAGATCTTAGAATTTATATCTCGAGGTCGGTGGCGCATTTACGTTGTAGATGTCTATGGGCTCCAGTAACCACTTAAAATCAGGTGGGCTGTGAGCTCGTCCATCCATCTAAGCAATAAAAAATATATATAATAATAATAAACTTATCTGGATGATATGCAAATTCTCTAGTATTCGTACGTGGATGACTTGTAGATACCTGAATGGAATTCCTGAGTACCTACTCACAGTTGGTCGACTTAGACAGCTGCATTCATATTTTGTTACAGGCATGCGTGTCGATAATGATAAGCTTAATCGCTTAAGCCTACATCTTTGAAAGCGTGTGTTTACTGAAGACTTAAAACTCGAAAATCATGACATTGAAACGTTTCGGTTTGAAGGGTGAGGCAGCCGTTGTAGCTACACTGAGACCTTAGAACTAATATCTCAAGGTGGGTGGCGCATTTACGTTGTAGATGTCTATGGGCTCCAGTACCCACTTAACACTAGGTGCGCTGTGAGCTCGTCCACCCATCTAAGCAATCAATAAAAAAATATTTATGGGATTCTTACAACTTAAAACTATTCATCTTTTTCTTCTTGTTTTTAACTCACATTCTAAGGGGTCAGAACTATTCATCTTTTTCTTCTTGTTTTTAACTCACATTCTAAGGGGTCAGTGCAAAATGTCCTCTTTTCCCTTCAAGCCTATGATACATCATCTCTGCACTCATACTCGTCTCTCGCACATCCTCTTTCAAATTATTCATCCAGGTATTTTTAGGATCCTCCTTCCTCACATTACCGTTCATTATAGTAAGCAATTGTACAGGCATATAAAAAACTGAGCCCATTATAACCAACAATGTTTAATTGTCCCATATTATTCCCGCTTTATTTTACCTCAAGTTAATTGCGAATTTCAATGCAGCAGCTGGGTTAAGATTGATATGAATAGATTTACAATTGAAACCTTAACTTATTGTTTTATTGTTCCTAATTTGCGTTCCAAATGAAAATGGCCTTTTCCGTTACGAATGGAGATTTAAGGCTTTAGTTGAAATACGCAGTGAAATAAAGGTAATGTTTCACTCTTAAATTAAGTTCTTTAGTTATATAGATTTTTTATTTTATTTAAAATGTAATTATTTGAATATGAAATCGGCGTGGTTTAAATAATAAGATTTCTTGTGTATTCGAACCAACTGATGCGACGATGATGCCGTACATATGCTGCAGGCAAGTACGATTTTTTCTCAAAATGTACGTACTTTACATACATATGTTATATTTTCAATAATAAAAAAAATAACGTATAATCAAAATCAAACCTCCAAAATTTATATATTTATGTAGTTATCGATGATAAATATGGTAAAAGTATTTACTTAATATTCTACATGATCCGCTAACTCTACTATTAGGCGCCTTCAGCTCTATCAGGTATAGATAGGGTAACCGAACTCATCCAACACGCTAAATAGTTCGACGTGTAACTATATCAGTCCGCTGAATTTATCACCGGATCTTCTGAAATTTCAGATCCGATAGTAGATGCATTCGCGAAGCAGCTGCTCTTGAGATGTTAGGTCTCCTTTGGAAACGTTCGGGAACAAATCCCATCTCTCCTGGCTTAGTCCCTGCTCGCCCACCTACCCTGGTAAAACTGGAAATTACTTCGGGCCAGCAGTAATAAATACTTAAAAAAAATACAAATTGTGGTTTGAATTTTTTTTATAATATTATATAGTTACATACTATTGCTGTAAATTACAGAGAAACCAGATTGTAATTACATGATCAGCATTAAAACAGAATGGATTTTCCTCAGCATGAAGCTTAAGAAGGTACATTTTTTTTCCTACCTATGCTGACAGCCTTGAGAAGCTATTTCAGCTTCACCATAACGTGTAGGTGAGCTTACGGGGCTCAAACCGGAGTGTTGCTAACACTGGCCCTAGCAAGAGCAGTGCTTCGCAGAATCTACCACCGGATCGGAACGCGACCCACTGAAGGTACTAATAGCAATCGACCCAAAAAAGGATTTGTACGAAACTAAATTCTTTTGTAAAGAAACGTTGTATTAACAAAAGAACGTAAACACAATTGCACGGCTCTCCAATGTGTCCAATCAGGACCGGGAGTAATCTCAGCCCAAAGTTCTTTTGAAGTTGGCCGTTTCGATTTGGTATTTGTTAAAAGACATTCGTTCTGTCACTACAATTTACGAGATCGCCGTGATCAGTTTGCCAAAAATGTAAACGTATTCTTTTATTTTTTATTGGGGCTTATTTATGCAGACCTTTGGTTATTGATGTTAATAAATTGGACAGACAAGACCATAAGTCCCACTACGTGCTTGCC